>NC_045805.1:12984299-13295799 GCF_009873245.2 Balaenoptera musculus | reverse complement strand
TTCGTGTACCTGTTGGCCATTTGTATGTCGTCTTTGGAAAAGTGACTGTTCAGGCCCTTTGCCCATTTTTAAATTGGATTGTTTGTTTTTTTGCTATTGAAATGTTGAGTTCCTTATATATTGTGGATATTAACCCCTTATCAGATTGATGGTTTGTGAATATTTTCTCTCATTCCATAGGTTGCCTTTTCATTTGGTTGATTGCTTCTTTCGCTGTGCAGAAGCTTTTTAGTTTGATGTAGTCCACTTGTTTATTTTTGCTTTTGTTGTTTGTGCTTTCAGTGTCGTATCCAAGAAATTAGCACCAACACCAATGTCAAGAAGCTTTTCCCCTATATTTTCTTCTAGGAGTTTTATGGGTTTGGGTCTTACATTTAAGTCTTTAATCCATTTCAAGTGAATTATTACGAGTGGTGTAAGACAGTGGTGCAGTTTTATTCTTTTGTATAGGAAGATACAGTTTTCCTATCATTAATTGAAGAGACTATTCTTTCCTCATTGAGTATTCTTGGCTCACTTGTCAAATATCAGTTGATTGCATAGTGTGGGTTAATTTCTGGGCTCTCAACTTTATTCCATTGGTCTGTGTGTCTGTTTTTAATGCCACTACCATACTGGTTAGATTACTATAGCTTTCAAATAAAGTTTGAAATCAGGAAGTGTGATGCCTCTAGCTTTATTCTTCTTTCTCAGGATTGCTTTGGTTATTCAAGATCGTTTATGGTTCCATATGAATTTTAGGATTGTTTTTCCTATTTCTGTGAAAAATGCCATTGAAATTTTGTTAGGGGTTACGTTGAATCTATAGCTAGCTTTGGGTAGTATGGACATTTTAACAATATTAATTATTCTGATATATGAACATAGTATATCATTCCATTTATTTGTGTCTTCAGTTTTTTCATCAATGTGTTGTGATTTTTCAGTGTACAGATTTTTCACCTCCTTAGTTAAATTTATTCCTAAATAATTTATTATTTTTGATGCTATTATTGTATAAATGGGATTGTTTTCTTTATTTCTTTCTCGTATAATTCATTGCTAGTGTACAGAAAAGCAATTGGTTTTTGTATGTTAATTTTGTATTCTGCAATTTTACTGAATTCATTTACTAGTTCTTTTTTTTAACTTTTTTGGGGGGGGGTTTTAGGATTTTATATATGTGGTATCGTATCATCTGCATACAATTTTGCTTTTCCTTTCCAACTTGGATGCCTTTTACTTCTTTTTCTTGCCTGATTGCTCTGGCTGGGAGTTCTAGCATTATGTTAAACGGGAGTGGTGAGAGTGGCATCCTTGTCTTGTTCCTGATCTTAGTGGAAAAGCTTTCCCATTTCACTGTTGAGTATGATGTTAGCTGTGGGTTTGTCACATGCAGCCTTTATTATGTTGAGGTAGTTTACTTCTCTATTAGCTATGCCTCTTCGTAGTATTTTTTAGTGGTTGCTCTTGGCATTACAATATGTATCCTTGTTACAATCTAGTTAGAGTTACTATTTGATCACTTTAGATTTTATTCTTCACATTCTTCCCATTTCATAAATGAAAAAAAAAGTCACAACAATTTAATTCCATTTAAACATTCTACTCCTGTCTTTAAGCTACTGTTTTTTATATCTTTCAGTTCATTAGTTATAAATTTATACATCCCATCATAGTGTTATTTTTTACTTTAAACAATTTTTTTAGGACATTAAGAAAAGAAAAATATATACTCTTTTATGTTTATCCATATATTTACCAATACTAATACTCTTTATTCCCTTCCTGTAAATTTTAATTTTTATCTTGTATTATTTCCCTTCAACCTGAAGGACATTCTTTAGTATTTCTTGTAGTACAGGTATGTTGGGGACTAATTCTCTCAGCTTTCATTTATCGGAAAATGTCTTTATTTAATCTTAATTTTAGATGAATATTATCCTGAATCTAGAACACGTTCTGTAGGATTTCAACTTTTTAAAATGTATTAAGATTCTAATTCCAAGGCCTGACCAGAGAGAGGGCGGGTGGGACACTTGCCATGGTCAGGCTTTAGGGCAAGAACTTTGAGGATCTAAGACTGCTGATTTCCAGGGAAAGTAAGGGTTGACATGGGCCCACATGGGCTGGCAAAAATGTGATGGATTAACAGGATCAGTGAAGGCTGATGTTGGCTAACATGGGCTGACTTGGGTCACAACTTTTGAATTCTAATTGATTCTGGGAAGGATCTTAAAGCCTCTGTCGCTTTTCAGGGGGGAAAATTAAAGCATGTAAAGGCAGCAACTCTCGCAGAATCACACAGTTGCAGAATGCCTGCCAGAACCCAGGCTCTAGAATCGTGTCTTCTTTCTCTAAGCCCAGGACCCCTTCCTTCCATCTCATCTGCGTCTCCATGGAGGCAGGGCGCCAGAGTGCTGACCCATCTGGACAGCACATTCCTGAGAGCCCGTGCACGTCCCTAGCAAGACCTGGAACAGCTTTCAGGACGAAGCTCCTTCCAAGTTCTGGAGGAAAGTTTTCATTTTTCTGCATTATCTGGGTTAAACTCCTGGTTAGCCTCCCGGTCCCTCCTCTGCCTGGTCCTTCTTGGCATGAAGCCTCATGGTTATCTCTGGCTGTGCTTGTCCATCTCAAACTCTCGTCCTCCAGCTCTCTGTCTGATTGCTGCCCTCTTGGGGCAATGCTACCTCAGACCAGTCTGCCATAATGACCCCCACCTCTGTTGTTCACCTGTGGAACTTTCTGGCTCTATGCCTCTGCTGGGAGGCATCTCCTCCTACAGCTGGGTTTGGACACGGGCAACTTGAAAGGTAAAACAATAAGCGCTGTATAGAGATGCATACGAAAAGAATAAGTGGCTGAGACATAGACAAATAATTTGTTTTTAAATGCTATGAAGATGGAGGCACTGCTGAAAAGCCCACAGATATGCCCAAGACGAATGTTATGGTCTCTTGTTTACATCCTGAGTTAAGAGGTTTGCGTTACTAAATTGTAAGCGAAAAAGTCAGTGAGAGAGTTTAAATCGGGCAGAGACGTGGGATGACAGCAAATTAAGAGATTACCCTTTCCCCTGGCTCCTCCCTGTGGTTAGCCCCGCTGCAGAGTTAGTGTTGACTTCTGTCATCTTCTAAAATTCCACCTCTCTGTGGGCGCTTGTATTTCTGGAACATTCGCCCCAAATAATAAGGTTGCACTCTCTCCCCCGGTGTTAATTCTGGGTTGTTTGGGAACCTGGCTTCTCCGAAGGGGTCGATCTCCGGGCTTTCTAGTAAAGGGTGAGCATAGATGTTTTTAAAAGGGGGTGCTGTACCTTTAAATTCTGAAAGTGAACTTGGCTCAGGAAGGCCAGCAGTCAAGGTCCAGCCCCTAGAAGAGAGAATAGCTACAGATTCTCCATCCTCAGTCTCTGCAAAGGGACGGCTGTGCCAGCCGTGCTCGGGCGGGCTCCTGGCAGCATGGCAGAGAAGCTCGGGGCCCTCCTGCTGGTCCTTGTTCTCAGCCTGGCACAGCCAGCGCCGGCGCGCCGGAAGCTCCTGGTGTTTCTGCTGGATGGTTTTCGCTCTGACTACATCAGTGATGAGGCCCTGGAGGCCTTGCCTGGTTTCAGAGAGATTGTGAGCAGGGGGGTAAAAGTGGATTACTTGACCCCAGACTTTCCCAGTCTCTCTTACCCCAATTACTACAGCCTAATGACTGGTGAGTACTGAGTCCTCCCCCGGGCGGGGAGGGGCGGGCTGGAGTCCAACGGTAGCAGTTAGCTCCTGGCATTCGAGTCTCATGTAAATGTTCAGGTTTCCCTCGTCCTTTGGGACACCAGAGATAGACAGGAAGTGTGTGTTCTTGGCTGAGAATTTTTTTTTTTCATGGGTGTGTTGTTTTCCAAAAGTTATCCCCAGGACCTGTTTTGGATTCTCAGTGTGGAGAACAGAGAACTACATGAATAGATGATTGTTAAAGTGGTTATTTGTTTTACAAATAAAAAATTCTAGCCTACTCCGTATTTTCTAAGTTCAAATTTAAAAAGTCAGCAGGTCTTCATTTGTGTCAGATTTCTTCTGTCCCTTTGCCCTGCAGTCATCTGTCATCCTGGAGCTGTTTTGGCTTGTTTGTCAATGTGCTAGATTATGAAAGTTACATGTGGGATTCCTGGATGACTCGGAGGGAATTTTCAGGTCATATCCTGAAGTATTACTTAGCAATGCTACTTGCTCCTTCTTTTGCCTTTTGGGGCCAGGTAAAATGACACGGAGAAGAAAAAATTGATGTGTAGTTCAGATTCCCACTTTTAACTTCTAGCATCTGTTAACAAAACAAAACCCAGCCCCCCAGCTAACCCAGACTGTGCCTAGGTTTGGAAAAGCTGACTTTTGCCTAAAAATGACCTTCATCTGGGATTGCCAGCACGCCAAATGTGATTCCACGAATTTGATCCTCTCTCTGTGCTCACACAGTGAGATTCCTAGCTTCCGGTTTGTTTATCAGCTAACCTCCGTAAGGGCCAGCAAGAGGCGCTCAGAAAGAATTTAGCAAGCTGTCCGGGGAGGCTGGTAAGAATGCGCTGCTCTTGATGCTTATGTAGGGCTTAGCTGTGTGCTCTGAGCACAGGGAAAACTATAAATTACGTTCACAGGAGGGGGATGAGAACTCTTGTATCTCATTGTGGATCTTCACAGGACAGCGAAGCCCAAGGATCCTGGAAAGACAAATTGCTATCTCTGACTTCATACATGGATACGGTATGCATGTGTACATAAAAATGCCATAAAATTAACGGGGAAAGAGATTTTGGAGAATTAGAAATAAAGGCATGGAGAGCAAAAAAAAAGTCCAGACGGCACACAGCAAGGAATTTATCTGCTCATTTTCAAAAATCTCCCCCAACAGACAAACAATCAGCATCTCTCAGATAAAGAAGATGAACGAAAGTCTCCTGGTCCTCCCTTGGCACGGATCTGCCCTTGCAGGGAAGCCGTTTGCGGGCCACACACAGAGGTTATTGTGTGTCACAGGCCGACTTCAGCTCTGTCCAGGGAGTTTCACACCTGCGGTCACCCCAACACCAGTTGTCTCTCAGAGCCCTGCTGCGAGGCTCGATTCACGAACTGCCACGTGCACTTTTCTCAATCTCAGTGGAAGAGGAACAAAATCCGTTTTAGCAAGTCAGACTCCAGCGAGCAAAAAGGGACCATTACAGTCTCCGCGGAGAAACGCGGCCAGTGACTCGGCCCTTTGTCTGTCAGATCCACGTTCCTGATATCAGCACAAGGACTAATTTGCACAAAGCCTTAGTCATGCAGACACTTCTTCTCAGGCTGTGGGTATCTTCTCTGGTCTAGGCACGACAGAAGGGCCCTTCTCGTGGTGGGACAGTGCAGGTCCCATGAATGTTTGACAAAGATCTTACCTTTACTTTCAAACCGAGTCTAGCCCGAGAAAGCCACAGGCTCTCCATACGGCTTACGCCTTTCGAGTTTTTGATGGTAAAATGTATGATCTGACTTGAAAGCTTGCTTGGTACTTAAGTTGGCTTTTTCACTTTTATAGAAGCAATATTGTATGTAGGATGTGTCCAGCAAGACTCATGTTCATGTGCCCGTGTCTTTGGGTGTGACTTGTCTTGTACCTACTGAGTGGACATAAAGGCTTGGAGTGGGATTGTGGGCTGGGGTGGCCTGGCCATCAGGATGCTGCCGTCTCCACTGCCCTGGGGCTGACTCAGCGTGAAATCTAGACTATTTCCCCCAATATCTATGCTGCTTTTTCCACCTGATGATGAAAAATTCCTCTGTTTTTCTTATAAGGAAGGATCTATCCATTGGGAATAGTAGTTAAACATATGGTTTGAGCATATGAACATTTTATGAACCAACGAAAGAATCATGCTAGATCCTTTTGGTACTAAAAGATATGCTGTCTTAAGGATCCTCAGAATTTATAAGACAGACTGTGATCTCACTTCCTTACATGAATTATTGCCATAAGCCATAAAGCCCTTGGTGTTCTTCTCTTTGCATAATGAGGAATGATGGGTTATTGGAAGGAACTTGGCCTGGGAGCTGGGAGAGCTTGGCTGGAGTCCTTGCAGGGTCGGAAAGACTTTGGGCAAGCCGTCGCACTGCCCTGAACCTCAGTTTCCTCAGCTTCTGGGTCCTCATCCGGCCAGAATCTCAGGTGTTGCCAGAAGCAGACATGAAATTAGAAAAAGTTAGGACTGGCACCTCTTGGGAGGCCTACATATTAGAAGTTAAGCAAATGACTGATCTTTAGAGAGGAGAATTCCATGGGAAGCCACGTGGATGGTGATGGGAAACGAACAGTCACAGGACGTGTGAGGAACCGTGGAAATCATCCAGCCCAGTCATCGACATGAAGCCACCGTGACTGTTCTTTTTTTTCCTTCAAAATGTGTTTGCATCAGGACAAATGTGAACAGAATTCCAGTAGTGATCAAGAAGATCCATCAAGGGAATTCCCTGGCGGTCCAGTGGTTAGGACTCCACGCTTTCACTGACCAGGGCCTGGGTTCAGTCCCTGGTCGGGGAACTAAGATCCCACAAGCTGTGCGGCCTGGTGCCCCCCCCCCACCCCCGCCAACCCGACCCCGCCGCAAAAAAGAAGATCCATCAAACAATTGATTACTGGGAACGCATAGAATCTTAAAACAGGGCCATTCACCCAGGGAGCCTACATTCAAGTTGAGCAGGAGAGACACATCATGTACCTACTAATATCTCAAATGAGTAGCAAGGGCCGAACGGTGTCCCTCCAAAATTCATGTGTTGAAATCCCAACCCCCAGTACATCAGAATGTAACCATATTTAAGGACATGGTGTTTAAAGAGGTGATTAAGTTAAATGAGGCTGTTTAGAGTGGGGCCCTACTCCACTATGTCTGATGCTCTTTTAAGAAGAGGAAGAGACATCGAGGATCAACGTTCACAGAGAAGAGACCTCATGAGGACAGTGAGAAGGCTGCCATCTGCAAGCCAAGGAGAGAGGTCTCACCAGAAAGCAGACCTGCCGACTCCTTGATCTCAGATTTCCAGCCTCCAGAACTGCAAGAGATCAATTTCTGGTGTTTGGCCACTCAGTCAGTGGTACTTTGTTAGGGCAGCCCTAGCAGACTACTGCACAAAGGACCAACGGGTAGTTTCCTAATATGCTATGCAAGACCAGAAGAGAGGAGAATTTTCTTCCAGTCGGAGTAGCGTGTGAAAGCATTTTGAAGGAGGTGGGCTCTGAGCTGGAATAAACAGCCCCAAACATGGCGTTTATCATAATATCTTACTTTATGCGTAAGCTCTTTTTCTGAAGAGCTGTCTGTAGATCAACTTAATTTTAGTTAAAATATAACCACAGTGTAACTGCTATGGGGAAGCTTACTGTTTTAATCTTTAACTGTGGATCTTTTTGTAAAATTATTCTCTTTGAGGTAAATCCCCATTTGATTTAAGTAAAGTTTAACATAACATCCACGGACAAAAAGCAGTGATTTGTTCAATGCAGATCACGCATGAGAGAAAACGTCAGGTGTGTTTTGAGGCAGCATAAGGTAGCATCATTTTGCCAAAGCCAATGGCAACATTTGTTTGTAACTCTTGAGCACTTCTGATTAAGTGTTTGGGGAAGGTGGCCCAGAAATGTCCTGAGTAGCAGGGAAGCTGGTCTAGAATTTAATCTTCCCGAACATAATCTGCCAGGAGATGAACATATCCTGAGATGTTTGCTATACAGTATGTTATTATCATGTTAACATTTAGAAACTGGTAAATAAAGTGCAGGGAGACTGGGTACTTCACTGCAGACACCTAAGAACCTCAGTAGCAGGGCTGAGATTGGAGGGCAGGCCTCAGAGGCCAGTTCTCATACAGCAACCAGCAGGGCCCCGACCTGAATCCTGGCGTGCCCAGAAGGTTTTGTATATGACCTGGGACCCAGGACAGAGGTCCCCTTATGACCAGTCCGGGAAGCAGCCAGAGCCTGGATAAAGGCACTTGATTAATCCTCTAGTGGAATCAAAGCAAAACCAAGGATGTTAACTGCTTAGAATTAATATCTGTGCCGATGCAGTTCTGACCACCCTCCTAGAGATGACACGTGAAGCAAATTCTTCCCAGATATCAAGGCCCCACATTCTGGAGTGAGGGATTGCCGGGTAAGGCAAGCTTTCCCTTGCCTTTAAGAAAATAGCCGATTTAAATTAAAACCGGCTGTCACTTGGACCAAAGGAAATCAGTGCAGAAAGTACTTGAGAAATCATGTTTTGAAAAAAAGCCCACATCCTCAGCCTTCTGGAGAATCAGTTTCACTTGTGGCGGCCTCTGCACGCCCACAGCCCCAGCAGCATGGACACGGCCTCTCCCCGGGGCACCCTGGCCTCTCCTGCCCCTGGGTCAGCATCTGCTCGGGGCTCTTCAGCCCAGGGCTTGGCTTCCTTGGATTTAGATGCCTCTGTCTGGGGTGCCCGCTGCTCCCCGCTCACTCTCTCTCCTGCAGAACCCCGTCATGCTTTTGTTTTCAGCAGCGGTCTCCTGGTAATCAAGGGTCAGTCCTCCGCTTTGGTGGCCTCCTTCCAGATAGCGCCCTCCTTCCAGATAGCGCCCTCCTTCCAGATAGCGCCCTCCTTCCAGATAGCGCCCTCCTTCCAGATAGCGCCCTCCTTCCAGATAGCGCCCTCAGTTCCAGGACGCCCTCCTCTCTCTGCTTCCTCCTATTTCACTGATTCCTCCTCGGTCCCGTCTGTTGGCTCCTCCTCATCTTCCTCACCACCTTTTCTCCCACAGCTGAGTCAGCTCCGCTTTCAGGATGGATCGCAAAGCCTCTGCTTCTCCTGCCTCCGTCCCTGGGGCCCTGCCCAGAGGGCGCACCCTCAGTAGCCTAGAGCTTCCCAACAGCTCCTGGTCCCCCACCCTCTCTGCCCTACGGTTTGTCTCACATGCGAACCAGACTAGTCCTCTTAAAACACATGCCCGATGGTGCCACTCCTCTGTTCAGACCCTCCAGTAGATTCAAGCTCTTACAGAACTGGCCCCAGGTCACCCAGCCCCTTTCCAGCCTCATTCCCCACCATTTCCTCCCTTTTTTCCTCACCTGTTCCAGGCAGGTGGCCATCCTAGGACACCTGAACTTGCTGTTCCTTCTGTCTGGAATGCTTTTCCCCAGAAAGACCCAAAGTTTGAGGGATCTTAGTTCCCTGACCAGGGATTGAACCCGCGTCCTCGGCAGTAAAAGCACCAAGTCCTAACCACTGGACCGCCAGGGAATTCTCGCTCTGTTGCTGTTTTTTAGATCTCTTCCCCGAAGTCACTGCAGTGGATACGCCTTCCCTGGCCACCCTCCCTTCACTTGTCATGCTCTGTCTTCAAACAAAATTTATCCTAGTGAAGAAGCATTATAATAATGATTAAAGCGTTCAGAGTTTCAGGGAACTTGATTATTATTTTGATTTTAGTTACTACTAAACTAGCAGGCAGAGGAAAAGACTGAAATTATGCTTTGCTTTATGAAAACAATGAACAGATATTTAGGTGAACCGATTACCATTTATGCCTAATAATCTTATGTAACCTCAAAATATGTCTATCAGTTTTGTTTTACATTTTGACTATAAGGTCAGGGGCTGCAAGAGGGTTGAAAGGAGAGTCACCCATGAGGAGGGTGCTGGGCCTCAAAGGGCTGGGGTGTAGGGGGTGCAGCAAAACACTAGTCATCAGCGTAGCCCTAGACAGAGCCTAACTCCAGCCAAGACTGCCGAAGCCAAGAAGGCAGAGGCGTCAGTGAAGCATGAACAAGGCAAATGGTTCAGAACCGTGTGAACAGCTGAGAGAGGACAGCGAAGGCCACGTTTTGTGTGGTCCTGGCTGTCAGACCCAGGGATGGGTCTGGCGACTTAAAGGGTCAGGCCGTCTTGTGCTGTCAGTCTCCACTCCAGATTGCTTAAGGCTCTTGAGAGGCCCCTTAGATATTTGAAAACATGAAATGGTTTATGGGCTGAATCGTGTCCTCCTTGTCCAACACACAAAAGTATATCCTGAAGTCCTATCCCCCCGTGCCTCAGAATGTGACTGCATTTGGAGATAGGGTCTTTAAAATGGCAATTAAGTTAAATGGAGCTGTTAGGGTGGGCTCTAATCCAACATAACTAATGTCCTGTTAAGAAGAGGAGCTAGGACACAGATGGGCGCCAAAGGAAGACCATATGCAGACACAGGGAGAAGGCCATCTACAAGCCAAGGAGAGAGGGCTGTAGAAAAGACCAGCCCTGATGACACCTTAATTTTTGGACTTCTAGCCTCCAGAACTGTGAAAAATAAAGTTCTGTTGTTCAAGTCACCTGGTCTGTGGTACCTTGTTACGACAGCTCTTGGAAACTAACACAGGCAGGATGGGGACACTGGGCAGCCAATGGAAGAATGAAGGCTTCTTTAGACACACCACTTCCACCCCCAAACCTACTTCCTGAGAATTTCTGATGGTTTATGCCCTGAAATTGAGGTGGTCACGGTGTTTGGTTTCCTAGGCTGCTGTAACAAATTACCACAAATGCGGTGACCTAAAATAATAGAAATTATTCCTTCGTAGTTCTGGAAGCCAGTCGTCTGAAATCAAGGTGCCAGCAGAGCCACGCTCCCTCCGAAGGCTCTAGGGGGGCATCTGTTCCATGCCTTTCTCTTAGCTTTCTTGTGTTGCCAGCAGTCATTGGTATTTTTGGTTTGTAGATTGCATCGAAGTGTCACTCCAATCTCTGCTTCACTGTCATGGCGTTCTCCCTGTGTGTCCCTTCTTATAAGGACACCAGTCATACGGGATTAGGGCCCATCCTCGTGACCTCATCTTAACTTGATTACATCTGCAAAGACCTTGTGTCTAAATAAGGTCTCACTCACAGGTGCTGAGGGATAGAACTTCAGCATAACTCTTTAGAGAACACAGTTCAACCCACAGTACATGGTATAATGGAAAGAGCTGTGGATTTGCTGCCGAAGATCTAATTTCATCTGTTCTCTCACTTTCTGACTTGCAGGATTTGAACAAGTGCTTTTGAGTTTTAATATTATTTAGCAGTAGAATGGAGAAAGTAAAACTTACCCAATAGGCTTGTTGTGAGGACAGAATGAGAAACTTTGTGTAAAACCACCATGATAAAAATTGTACATATTACCCACTTTACCAATAAGATTAGGCTAAATCATGTTGCAGTAACAAGCTCTATCAGAGGCTTACCACAACTAAGATTTTTTTTTCACTCATGTGCATGGACTTTAAGGATTAACTGCCCCATTTCCTCTTCATTTTGAGACACAGGCTGAAAAAGCCACTTCTAAATGAGACGTGCTTCTTGCATGGCAGAGGGAAAAGGGAAAATGGCGAACAGTGTAATGATGCTTAAAAGTTCTGCTCAGAGGTGGCACAAGTCACATCTACTCCCGTTTCATTGGCCAAAGCAAATCATTGCCAAGCTTGACGCCAGTAGTTCAGGATATATAATCCTCACATAGAGGTGGTGGGAATATATTTAACATTTATGCACTGAATGGATATTAGGTGCATTTTATAAGGAACTTGTAGGTCTTAATTTAAACGAATGGCATAGAGATTAAGTGTCTGCAACTCAGGGAGACAGGTCTTACTAGGAGTTATAATGGTCTTGAACAGTTCCATGGAGAAGGTGGATCTAGGAATAAACATTGAAAGATGACTGGAAAGATTTTTAGTGGAGATAAATTTTGGGCCAGATCTTAAAAAAAAATCTATAAAGACTCTGATGAGGGACATGGCACAAGTAAAGTCAGAGAAATAAAGTCAGAGACACATTAACAAGACAGAGGGAAGGGTGCTAAACCCATTCACCATCCTGGTATAGGGTAGAGGGTTAGAGAGAGAGAGGTGAATTTGTTTTAAAAAAAAAGAAAAAAGACATGCAATTGATAGAAAGCTTTGAAAGCTAAATTGAAGATAATTCAGTAGGCTCCACCTTTCCTTTTTTTCTACTTCAAACGTTGGAGCATCTGTTCTTTCCGATGGGCTATAAGTGAAGAGTTGAATTTGAGGAGTGCCCTCGAGGCAGAACTTGCTGATTGGGTAGTGAGTGAATATGGAAGAGCTGAAAAGAAGGGAACCTGAATCAATTCCAAGCCTACAAGAAATTCAGAAGTCTGGGGCTCCTATAAGCAAAGATGGGAAAGTTTGGATGGCTGTTTATTTGACAAAGTAAATTTTCATCAGAATAGATTTCAGGTTGGATTAAGATATTCACCTGGAGTTGGCCCTTTAGGGGATCAGAGACAATCTCTTAAAGGAGAGTTCCAGAAACATGTAGAATAATCATGGGGATCAAGGAGAGAAATTGCTCCTGTGGGTTCCAGTGGACCCCAGTATCTGGACTTCTCATCTCTCTGCCTGCCCCACGGCTGGTAGAGGACATTTCTCACAAACACACAATTAAATCTGTCTTCTCATCTGCATGAACTCTTGTCTCAGTTTTGTCACTTACTTCCCAGAGACACCTAACAACATCTTTTCACGTTTCCACTTAAAGCTATGGTGTGTGTAATGGGTCCTGAGTAAGCTGCCTGCAGAAACCGGTTGGCCAGCTCAAGCCCGGAGAAAAAAGCGCGTTCCAAGAATTTACAAAAATAATCTCTCCCGGCACGTCATTATTTCAGCTCCCATCATCAGACCTCTCGACACTGAAGTGCCACTTTTCAAAAAGTATGTTTCTCTTGGCTTCCACTGTGATGCCAGGGTGTTCATTCGGCTGCTGGAAATGTACTCCCTGCAGGAGGGGACGGAGAGGCTGGCGGGCAGAGCTGTGGTGAAAGTCTTTGATTATAAGCACGGCAAACCCTCTTTTAGGAGGTTCCCTTCCTGGAGCCAGGTGGTCTCCATACCAGGCTGGTCTCCTGTCTCACTCCCCCTCCCGTCTCCCCACTGATTGATGGGACCACAGGCCTCCTGCCAAGGCTGCTCTCAGGACCTGCTTCCTCATCAGTGCTATGCCACAAACGGGTTAAAGAACATTTAGAATGGATTCAGAGGGAGCCTGGGTCAGCATGTTAACATTTATTTCAGAGACACTTTAGACAACACCTACTGGGGTTTCAGAGTCCCCGTCCGTGAATAAGGCCATTGTGTCCACGGTCTCCCGGGCGAGGACCCAGGGCAGGTCTGGGGTTCCTCTGCGTCCTGTGTGTAGCATTTGGCTCGCGTCAGATCTTGTGCTTGATCATAACCTACTCCTGTCTTTGGCGCTTTCCGGAGCGAGGAGAGGAGCAAGGGCTTGACAAACAGGTCACAGAGCCACGTGGGGCAGACTCATCTGGACGAAGGGCTGCCCAGGCTGAAATCACAGACAGGCTTGTGGTGAGGGGAGTGCCGAGCCTTCACCCCCTGATGAAGCAACTTCCCCTGGGCGCCCGCCTTTAAGAGTGAGCGCTCCTGTGGTGCCAGGTCCGAGTCAGGAGGACAGGTGCGCTCATCGTGAGAACTCACGTAAGCGTCTGCAGCAGAGCGTCTGCACCTGCGTGCGTGGGCCGTGAGAGGGTTACAGGTGTGCTCGGGGGCCTGGTCCCCGGCCCCATCCCCTTGGGTAGAGCAGCCTTGTCTGTTCACCCCAGGTTGCCCAACAAAAACGTCTGACGGGCAGCAGGTTGGCAAGCCCTGGTGGGGCAGAAAGAGTGTGGGCAGGGAGTCAGGGGCTTCCCTCTGAGGGGGGACGAGAGACCGCCTACCGGACCCCACCTGGGTCCAGCCTCTGAAGGCCGCTCGCCTGCTGGAGCCCAGGCCATCTGTCTGGCAGTCTACCCTGCTGCTGGTCTACACTCACTCACAGTGAGTGTAGTGGAACGTGGGCAGTCAAAGCATCTGGGCCCAGAGCTTGCTCAGAAGAGACAGTTGATTCGTGTCTGTCGCACTTCTTTGGTTCGGCGCCAGGAACTGGACTTGTGTTCGATCCCATGGTGGAAGCCTTATATTATTTATCTGTCTTCTAAGTCTCTGGAGTCCTGTTGCTGAACGTCATCTGCTGAGGTCCCACTATTTTCTAACAAACTGCTGTTTCGACCTCACTGGATTCTGGATTCCTCCAGCCATACTCTGCAGGCGTCTGAGTTCCCTCCTTCATCCTCGCGTGGGCTGTGCTTCTCCTTCCCAGGTCCAAACGAGCCCCCCGCCACATTCAGCCTGTTGGCCTGGACCTCCCAGCACCCGAGGCTCTCCCGGTTTTGCTGGGCTCTGTGGGCGGATCTAATTCCAGGTTCTGGTTACTCCCAGTCTGGCCCATTCCCCCACAGCTTAGCCAGCTGGCCTCACCCCAAAACATGACACCCCTCCCTGTACGTTTCTGTGTGTGACTTTCATAGTCCATTTTAGTGTGCATTTGTCAGTGTAAAACAGAACACTAAAACCGTATGAATGAGCTTGGAACTATGTAACAAAACCCACTACGTCCCAATCCAAAATTTCCCCCAGAGACATTCAGAATTACAAAATGTGAAAAGCAGAAGATGCTTAGGAATGCTAGTGCATTTATTTTCTCATTGTGCAGAACAGAGACTGGGGCGTAAGATTCGGCTCCAGCAACTGTATAAGGGCAGAACCTCACCAAACGCAGGCCTCTGAGTCAGGCCGGAGTCTGGCCTCTCTCACATGCACAGGGATGGAAGCTGAGGAATCCTTTCCAATCCTTCCCGCCCGTTTATCCACGCTGGCCACCTTGCCTGTGCTCTCTGAGCGCTCCTCTCTTTCCTGGCTGGGCTTCCCTGCCTTGGGTTGCTTTTGCTTTTTTCTCACCCTCCTTAATGTCTCCCGAGATGTGTAAGCCGAAGTGGAGATGGGATTCGAAGAAGCTTTGTGTGTAGATTTCATCAAAGATCCGGTCAAGAAGGTGGTGGAAGCGCCTAGAAGATTGTGTGTGTTGGGGGTGGAGGGTGCTTGGACTCAGCTCAGCCATCCCCGCCCACCCCCACCCCCCCACTCCCCAGGCCTTGGCTGGTCATCGGAGGCTGGCTGCTGTGCTTCCAAGCCTTAAGTGACCTCACCAAGCTCTGATGGAACAGATAAGAAAGTCACAGCCCAAAGACTTCACTCTCAGACTGTGCTAACAGCTGCTAAAAGCTAAAATAATCAAATGGAAACAAAAATGCCTTTATTTACTCAATTCTCAACCACCTATTTGACTAGCCTTTTGAACTGACCAGCCAGCTGTGTGGTGAATCTCACCTCAGGAGCTTCCGTCAGTGGAAACAGACTGATTCCTACCCTTCAAACACAGAGATCATCAGGGTTCTGCTGGCCAGTTGTGAACCCCCTGCGGGAGTGGAATTTGGGAGGATGACCTCTTGACCTCCCTGTTTTGGTTGGAGGCCTCTCTGGTAACGCCCACTCCTTCCCTCTGCTTACACTACTTATTACTTCTGGAAGCGCTCTACTCCCGTCCTCCTTGGAACCCCCGAGCCTCCACCCCAGCCCGGACCCAGCTGCCCTCCACCCATCTTTCTCTTTGAAGCCAAAATAAGATGTCCCGCCTCTACAAGGCCTTGACCCACACATAGTAACATCTCAGAGCTGGATGGCGCTCTGAGATCTCATTTTCATCCGTTTGCTGGCTCCTTTACCACTTACTGTCTGAACCACAGAATTTGGTAATTACAACAGCATGTAATGTTGACGTATGTTCATAAAGTACATTTGTGTCTGATCATTCCCTATGCGGGGATATATGATCATGTCCTAGGCGAGAGGTGCTGTTCTGAAGGGACATGGCCTCTGTCTTGGATGAGCTTGCAGTTAAGCTGAGCAACTCAGTGTGTGCAGAAAGAAATAGTCATAGGCCAGGACAGAATAAGGACAGAGTAGGCACAGGGGATGCGGGGACCATTTCTAAGGGTGTGTGGTGAAGAGGGAAGGTTTGCTGAGGTGACGGTGTTTGAGTGAAGCCTGAAGGATTTGGGCAGGTTGAAACCTGGCAGAAGGGCCGAGAGGGTGAATGGCGTTGTTCAAGTCAAGGGGCAGAGGCGGGAACGATGGGGAGCGTTTGGAGAGCAGAAGGGGGCTTTGAGATGATTACTCTGACATTTCTGAGCAGTGTGGGTTTGGGAGAGGCCATCCAAATCCAAGGTGAGAATGAAGGAGCCTGGGAGTCAAGTCCCCAGAATTACGTAGCCCGTCCTGTTTTCCTGTCTTCCTTGCTTCCCTCAAGGCATATATGCCTTCCTTCCTCCCCTCCCCTTTAAAGTCATGTTCACCGTGTGTTTAAATGAGCTCAGTTTGAGATGATAAAAAGTCCCAAAGGAAGGAGCGTGTCCAGCAGGTAATATCAGCTCTCCAAAGACAAAAGGGACTGGACACCTGCTTGAAACATGATGGGAGGGAATATACTGGCTAATGTTTCAATAAAATACATCAATACAGTATCTAAGTCTCATACTTTGGGCACTTGCAAGACGCCTGGGTGGTGATTACTAGCCATGAAGGCTGGAGATACGGATTTCAGAGTTGTCCTCATAGAGGTGGAAATTATGTGAGTAGATGAGGCTCCTTGGGAGGATTGTGTCAAGAGAAGGGAAAGAGGTCAAGATGAAACCTTGGGGGACCTTCTTACGTTTAGGGAGCACGACATAGAAGAAGAGACGGGAAAGGAGACAAGGAAGAAGTAAAGACCTATCACAGAACATTCTAGCAAAGACCTCAAATGAAAATCAGGAGTCAAACAGGGTCAGAGTAATCAAGGAAAGGAAAAGTTTCTATAGGAGATGGACAGTATTATCAAACAAAAAAATTAAAATGAAGAAACAAAAAAGGGGCTTTGCATGTAGCAGCAGGGTTTGGAGACCAGTAGGGAGATGGGAAGTCTGGACAAGACTTTGTAGGTAAAGCCTGCATTTGGAGGACTTGGGGGCTGGCATTTGACTGTGTAGCTGGGAATCTGAGGGATGTAACTTAGTCTTGATATGCTAATGAGGTCCTATATGTGGATCTCTATAGTTGTGCTCTCAAGTGATCTTTTAAAATTATTAATAGATTTATTGAGGAATAATTTACATACCATAAAATCTATCCATCGTAAGTGTACAACTCAATGACTTTTAGTATGTTTACAGAGGTGTGCAACTATCACCACACTATAATTTTAGAATATTTCCATCATCCCAAAAGGAAAACTTGGGCTGGGTAGTTGCTCCCCATTTTCACCTCCAGCCCTAGGTAACCACTAATCTTTTCTTTCTCTAAAGATTTGCCTTTTCTGGACATTTCATATAAATGGAACCATGTGTTCTTTTGTATTTGGCTTCTTTCACTCAGCATAATGCTTCTGAGGTTCATCCATGTTGTATTAGTACATCATCCCTTTTCATTGGCAAAAAATATTCCATTGTATGGATAGGCCACACTTTGTTTATTCATTCACCAGCTGATGAACATTTGAGTCATTTCCACTTTTCAGCTATTATGAATAAGGCTGCTATGAACATTCATGTACAAGCCTTTGTGTGGACATACGTTGTCATTCCTCCTGGGTAGATACCTAGGCATGAAATTGCTGGGTCATATGGTAATTCTACATTTAACATGATAAATTGCCAAACTGTTTTTCAAAGTGGCTGTACCATTTTATATTCCCAATGTATGACGGTTCCCATTTTTCTACATCCTCAATAACACTTGTCATTGTCTTTCCTTTTTTACTATAGCCATTCGAGTGGGAGTGACAAGGTATTCCATTGTGGTTTTGATTTACATTTCCCTGAGAACTAAGATGCTTAATAACATCATGTGCTTATTGGCTATTTGATAACTTCTTTGGAAAAATGTCTACTCAAATTCTATTATCCATTTTTAAAAATTGGGTTGTCTTTTTATTATTAGTTTTGGGAGTTCTTCATATATTTTGGATATATATTTCTTATGGAATATATGATTTGAAAACATTTTTCTCCCAGGCTGTCGTCACTTTCCTGAAGTGTCTTGAAGTACAAAAGCATTTAATGTTGATGAAGTCATATCTAAGAAATAATTGACTGATCCAACATAATGAAGATTTACTCCTGTGTTTTCTTCTGCGAGTTTTATACTTTTAGTTCTTACATCTAGGTCTGCAATACATTTTGAGCTAATTTTTGTGTATGGTGTGAGGTAGTTGCTCTGGCACCATTTGTTGAAAAAATTATTCCTTTCTTGATATTTTTGTAGGAAATCAACTGACCATGAATGTTAAGAGTTTATTCCTGGGCTCTCAGTTTTACTTCCTATGTCCATCCTTATGCCAGGACCACACTATCATGATTGCTGTAGCTTTGTAGTGAGTTTTGAAATAGGGGTGTGTAAGTCTTCCCACTTCTTACTTCTTTTTGAAGATGGTTTTGGCTATTTTGAGTCACTTGTATTTCCAAATAAGTTTTAGGATGAGCTTTTCAACTTCTGGAAAAAGAATCCAGCTAGGATTTTGTTAGGTGTTGTGTTGAATCTATAGAACAATTTAGGAAATATTGCCAACTTAACAATATTAAGTCTTTTGATCCATAAACATGAGACGTCCACTTATTCAGGTTCCAAATTCTTTCCACACTGCTTTATAATTTTCAGTGCACAAGTCTTGCACTTCTTTTAAAATATTTCTAGGCATTTTATTTTTTGATGTTATTATGAATGGAATTATTTTCTTAATTTCATTTTTGTGGTGTATGAAAACTCAACTGATTTCTGGGTGTTGATCTTGCATCTTGCTACCTTGCTGGATTTGATTAGTTCTGATAGAATTATGTGGAATTATGTGGAATTCTCCTGTTCCTTAGGATTCTCTGCATCACAAGAATCTACAAGATCATGTTTCCTGCAAATAAAAACAGTTACTTCTTCCTTTCTAATCTTGATACCTTCAGACGATCTTTATAATCACCTTGGGAGTTACGTAAGGGCAAATGTGCAGACGAGAGAACTCAAGTCTGGGGAGCATATGCAGTTTGTGTGAGGTCACCCAGCCAGGAAGTGGATAAACCAGGACCAGAACGAGGACCTCTGCATTCCCCCAGCCCAGTCCCTCACTCAGCGTCTTCACCATGCAGCCTCTGGTTGGTGGAGTCAGAGTCTGTGAGGACGATGGAGGCCTCTGTCTCTGCAGCACTCCTATTGTCCTCCTTTGTTACAGCCGCCAGATTTACTCAAGAGGGAACAGGATGTACATTTCCCAGAAGTCTGCCGGATTCCTACATCCATGTGTCTAAAGCGCCTAGACCCAGGTGCTTTCAAATAGTATTTCAGTCAGTCCTCAGAAAACCGTGTAAGGTGGGCGTAGTTATCCTGGTTTTATAGATGAGGAAACCGAGGCTGTGAGCTCTTTTTTTTTTTTTAATTTTAATTTTTATTATTTATTTATTTATTTTTGGATGTCCTAATTTTTATTTTTATTTATTTATTTTAACATCTTTATTGGAGTATAATTGCTTTACATTGTTGTGTTAGTTTCTGCTTTATAACAAAGTGAATCAGCTATACATATACATATATCCCCATATCCCCTCCCTCTTGCGTCTCCCTCCCTTCCACCCTCCCTATCCCAACCCTCTAGGTGGTCACAAAGCACCGAGCTGATCTCCCTGTGCTATGCGGCTGCTTCCCTCTAGCCATCTATTTTACATTTGGTAGTGTGTATATGTCCATGCCACTCTCTCACTTTGTCCCAGCTTACCCTTCCCCCTCCCCGTGTCCTCAAGTCCATTCTCTATGTCTGCGTCTCGTCTTTATTCCTGTCCTACCCCTAGGTTTTTCAGAACCTTTTTTTTTTTTTTTTTTTTAGATTCCATATATATGTGTTAGCATACGGTATGTGTTTTTCTCTTTCTGACTTACTTCAGTCTGTATGACAGACTCTAGGTCCATCCACCTCACTACAAATAACTCAATTTCGTTTCTTTTTACGTGTGAGCTCTTAACTTACTCATTCAAGCTCACAGAGCCCCAGGATGGCAGAACTGTGAGTACAAAATCCTGTGCTCTTGTTAGGACTTCCTGCCTTCAAAGAAGTGGCTCTCAGAGCAGCACCGTCCTGTGTGGCCATCTAAGTGTCCGTCCCTCAGACAGTGACCTTGTAGCTGCGTTACGCACATGACACACGCCTGTACATGCAGACTCCACAGTGCATGTGTTACGGCCCTTCCAAGCTTCTTCCAGACTAGGCAGCCTCACGGACAACTCTGTTTTTAAACCCTCCTTTGTGTGTCTCAATGAACAATACGAACAATAAGCGCTTCTGGGGTTGAGTACAAAAGAGAGGATTCAACCTCAGACACTTAGCTACTTATCTCAAATGGCCACGGCTGAACAGTTGTGAGGAACGGTTTAAACAGGCTTCTTTTGAGAAGCCCCATCTGGGACACTGATCCAGGCCACCGAGGTGCTGCTCCGGACGAGCTGCATGTAAGTACGCTTGGTTCTGGGGGCCTGGGAGGTCCCGGTGGTCCCGGTGAGGGCAGGACCCGCCCACTCAAGTGTCTCGTCTACCCTCGCACTTAGCAGGAACTCTGTAAGTGTCTCTTTGTGTTTGTTTTAAAATTACTTGGAAGCTGCTTTATCCTAAATACTCAGCCAGTTTCCTTTTAAGCTATTCTCTGCCCCATCCTACCCCTCACTCCTTACAGAAGGGCAGTCCCTGCTGCTAGGTCATCAAGGGGGACCTTTTTAGTTTCACAGCAGATGAAAAATCCAGATGGACGTGGCAAAGACTGCCTCAGACATTGCCCTACGACTCTCTCTCCTCAGCCCCAATCCATACCCAACCCAGGACAGGTTTTAGGAATGCAAAGCAGAAATGGGTAGAATTAAGTATTTTGCAAACTCTGTCAAATATTTCAAGAGGCAAGTAGATACCCAATTTAAAACTCCTATGGTTTACCTTTTCACTAAATTCCAAATTGGTGAGTAATCCAGAGCTCTGGTGGCTTAAAGCAACTTCAGTCTTATTCCCAAGAGATTTCAGGTTTGGGAGTTTAAGCCATTTGTAACTGCGAGTCTGGGACAGTTCTCCGACACAGCAGTCCCCTCGGGCGACATGGTGTGAGGTAGAAGGTGTCCTATTTGCCCAGCTTCCACCTCCAGGTGGTTTTGTGGTCAGCAGGAGAATATGAATTTCTTAATAACGTGAAATAAAAAGGCAATGCTTCTGCCCAAAGACGATTACCTTGTATTTGACTTCGCCATATTTCATAGTTTTTCAGGTCACGGCCAGACGTAACCACTTCTCCCCTCACATGAGTCCCCTTCCTCTCTGTGTTCGTGTGCCGATCTGGGCTTGGCCTGGTCACTTCCTCCCTGTCTCTTGATGCTGTCTGCGTGAGAAGGGTCATGGATTAGAAGCAAGAGATGTTGGTTCAAGTCCGGCTATGGTGATTTCTAAACCCGCTGGCCTCAAAGTCCCTTCTGGTTTCGAGTTGCTTTTCTGAAAAAAATGAAGGAGTTTAGGGCTCCGAGGAGTGAGTTCAAGTGCTGTGGCAAGGTCCTCTTTCTTATCTGTCGTCGTGACCACTTCTGCTCTGCTTCCCCCGAACCTTCTGACCTTGGCTCACGTCAAGGGGAAGGCAGTGTTGTTAGCTGATCCGTGCCCCTCTTCACTGCGTCGCTACTGAACCGAACGGGCACTGCGGCTGCGGTTAGCATTTGAAGCCAGACGACCATACATTTATTTTTCAAAGCAGGAATGTAGTTTTTGCCCCCCACGCCTCGCCCTGTTAAGATTCAGAGTTATGATTTTAAAAAGGGGGAAAATGGCCTGGCTTGAGGTAGGATTTGGGGGATTAGAAGCCTAGGCCAGAAATTTCTATTTAAAATCACATCCTTCACTACCAGTTTCCCTGAGGAACAAAGTTTAATTCTCTTTTAGGAAAAGCCTAATGGACTCCATCCCCCTCTGTTTCACTGGAATAACCCCCATGTAGAGCGGTGGCAGGGAAAGAAGGACGGCGAGGGAAGAATTCTCTGGTGTAGCCAGGGGGAACTGTTTACTGTACCAACTCCAATCCACTTTCCCCGCGCAGGGCCTGCTGGCCCGCCAGGCACACAGAGCTGCTGGGTTCCAAACCTCTGAAACAGCCTGACAGGCCGAGTGGCCGCCCTGGTGGGTCACAGATGGAAAATCCAGGAAATGAAGTTTTTTAAAAGAATGGCAAATACATTTGCTTGCTTAAGCACCTTGCCTGTCATTTCGATTCCTATCAATCTTTCTAGATGGATTCAGTTTCAAGTCAAGTGTTAATAAGACCAGATGTTGACTTCTACATGGTATCAGTACCTATTCTATCACATACGGAAACAAATAAAATGCAAAAATGGCCCTGTCAGTGGGCCCAGTGGATTACCAATGAATCTCACAGTTGTGGTTTGATGTCTTTATTTTGAAATGTCTCCACCATTTAATTGGTAATACATTCTCCTGAATCTTTTCTCATCAGAATTGCTTCTCCCTGAAGCTAAATTGTTCCTAAATTTTCCAACCTCTGGAGCTACTTGACATCACTTTTCACAGGTGGCTTCTCCTGAATTCCCTTTACATCTTACAAGAGATGCCCGTCTGTGCTCCCACGGAGGGGATTCCTAGCGACCACCAGCAAACATAGAGTGGTCAGGCCAAGGTGCGGCTTCCGGATGGAAGCTTCTCATCATGTGCCCACGATGACACAAATGGAACATAGGTTTCCAGAGCTTCAGATAATATTGGGAGGAGTAGAAACGGCAGTTGGTGAAGAAATGACCTT
Source organism: Balaenoptera musculus (assembly GCF_009873245.2). Classification (NCBI taxonomy): domain Eukaryota; kingdom Metazoa; phylum Chordata; class Mammalia; order Artiodactyla; family Balaenopteridae; genus Balaenoptera; species Balaenoptera musculus. The sequence continues at coordinate 13,273,069 of NC_045805.1, read as the reverse complement.
CTTTACTTGGAGCAAAAAACTTGAATGATGTTTGATTTTGTTAACTAGAATAGGGTTGGTATTTTAAGAAAATGTTTGCTTTGCGGAATCTCCCCACCGCAGCTGAGCTCAGTTAACGTTTTCACAAGGAGACACCACGGGGAAAGGCTTCAGGCACAATGAAAACCAATGCTTGACTTCCGGAATCGAAACGTAAACGTGAGAATGAAAGCAAAGACCACTGGGCTTGTTCAACCCATGGCCATGTTACATTCTTTCCTGGGTTAGGCTCCTATGAGAGCATGTGCCTTTAATGTTAGCTCAGAGAGACTTATGACAAGATACCTCTGCTTCCATAAATGATCTATTAGACTCTAGCATCCAATAATCAGTCTTTTATTTTTATTAAAGAATGTATACTCTGTGATAGTGGGGAGTCTTGTTCACTGCTGTATCCCCAGCTCCTGGAACAGTGCCTGACTCATTCATCCATTACATAAATTTTCCCAGAGCACTTGCTATGTGGACCTGAGAGGTGTTCATTTTTCATTTATCTTTTACTCAAAAAGCATCCAGTGCCTTTCGTGAGCCCAGAGGTACACTCTTCTAGGAACTGGAGATACACATGAACAAAACAGGGCAGAGTTTCCACTCTCATGGAACTTATATTCCTGTGAAGTGCCACAGACAAATAAACAAACAAATAATGTCATGTAGTAAAAAATTCTGTGGAAAAGAGTGAAAAAGGTTAAGGGCTCCGAGAATGCTGAGAATGCCATTTTATACAGAGTGGTCTGCAAATGCCTCTCTGATGAGATAGAATTCAAGCAAAGACCTGAAGAGAGTAAGGGGGCTGCCACATAGATCTGTGACAACAAAGAGTTCCAGACGAGGGGACAGCAAGGACGAAAGCTCAGAGGCAGGCACATGCGGGGATCTTGGAGGGAGAGCCCAGAGCCAGGGTAGCCACAACAACAGTGAGTGATGGGGAGAGTGGCAGGCGAGGCCTGGGACCTAACGAGTGGTGTGGCTGCCACAGAAATGCTCGGCTCCGATGTCCAGCTGCGGGGAGCCTGGTTAACCCATGGTCCCCCTGCTGCCCGCTGGGCCCGCCACTGAGCTGGTGCCGAAGCCCCACTTCTCCCAGGCTGATCCTAACCAATGACCGAGCAGGGCCGGGGTCCTACCTTTGCCCATTCCTCTAATGGGTGACTTTGGCTGAAGGACCCCCATCAATCTGGCCAAACTTTCTTACATTTGCAGAGGCCCTTTCTTCCCAGTCCCTTCCTTCTCCATCTCCTTTCGCAAATGTCAGACCTTCACAAGTGGAGGATTCTCCCGCCTACTCCTGCTTCCTCCTCTTCATCTGTAACAGCTGCTTCCCTCAGTAAATTTCATGCATGTCTAATCTTCTCTCAGCGTCTCCTTCCCGAAGGGCCTGAGCTAACACAAGGCCACATCAGGTCCCTGGAGGTCATGCAGACTCTGGACCTTATTCTGAGTGCAGAGAAAGGCACTGGAGGGTTTTGAGTAGAGGAGTGGTGTGATATAACTTTCATCTTAGAAAAGCACTCTGGCTACTGGGGCAGAGAATAGGGACCAGCGAGGGTGAGGGTGGAAGCAGGGTCAGGCAGATGTATGAATGGCAGTCTAACTTTTGATGTCATCCTTCTACCATCACTGCTCTTCCTAAGTTCACCCAAGACCTTCTAATAGCAACATCCAATGCCATCTTTCAACCTCTCTCTGTGGAATTTTACCTTTTGACCACCCCTGCCTTCTACAGACTGTCTCTTTATTGGGTCCCAAGTTTCCATCCTCCTCTCAATCTCCCCTTCTAGTAACTTCCACTGACTTCTCTTTTGCCAACTCTTCACACTGAGGCTCCAAGAAGAGTTTGGTTCTTGTTCTCTGGTCTTTGCTTGTTCTCTCTTCTCATCTTGGTGGTCTCATTCCTCATGAGGTCTTATCCCTCATGCACATTTATTGGTATTTCTCATTTGTCACCACTTCTGCACTAGAGAACCACTAATCTACTTTATGTCTTTTTAACTTTGCCTTTCATGGATATTTCACATAAATGGAGTCATTCAATATGTGGTCCCTTGGGTCTTGCTTCTTTTACTGAGCATAATATTTTTGAGGCTCATTCACCTGGTGGCGTGTCCATAATTGTTCCTTTTTATTGCTGAGTAGTATTCCATCATATTGATATCTCCCAAGTTTTTATAATAAAAAAAAAAATCTTAAAGCTACAAAAACGCTGAAATAGTATTATGAGTATCTGTGTGCTGTGATTCTCTAATTGTTAACATTTGGCATGTTTGCTTTTATTCTCACTTGAGAAATACAGGTTTCTGTTTTATTTTGTTTTTTGTGCTTGCTGAACCAGTTGAAAGTCAATTGCTAACATCATGACACTTCATCTCCCCTGCTCCGCAAATAATGCGGCATGTCTAGAATATTCTCACATATGACCACAATTATTTTCAGATTTTCCCAATTGCCAACAAAATATCTTTTATAACCTTTTCTAAAATAAAAATCTAATCAAGTTTCAAGCAGTCCATTCAGTTGCCGCTCTCCATTAAGAGTGACATCCTTGCCTTTTTGTTTCATTTGGACTTCCACCATGTTGACATACTTGAAAAGCCCAGACAGTTATCTGGTAAACTGGCTGCATTTTAGATTTGTCTGATTTTTCTTCATGGTTAGATTCATTAAACTTTTTTTGGCAAGAATACTACATTTTTAAAAATCCAGATTAGGACAAGGGGTCATGCAAGTTAGGACAGGGTGACAGGTGTAAAAAGGTCTAAGGTGTCCGTGCAGTTCCAGAAGAGGGTCCCCGCAGCTCTCCCTCTGCTGCCCTGCATGGCTGCTGGCACCAGGTGGCTCTTGGTAGCCTTGGTTGGGTTGTTCCCACAGGCTTTTACCTAGAGGTTCACAGGGAGAATTGGTCACTTAGCTTTGTCATAGATGTTGTCCATGGGATGTTTGTGTTGCTCTCTTTGTCTCTATGGGGGGATTTGGTGACATTCAAAATCTCTGCAAGTCAGGACACTTTTGAAAATGAAAAAGGAGCTAAGAATCAGGAACAACAGGTGTAAACCAGAACTGTCCTGGGAAAATACTACCCATGACCCAGTAATTCTACTCCCAGGTATGTACTGTGAAGAAGCAGATGTTCAGCATTCTCACTACAGTTTGTTTTGGTATGAATTTCGGTATTACAATTTAACCTGCTTTTTGATGTGTTGGATTACTTATCTAAGGATTTGTGTGTTTCATCAGTTTGGGAAAGTATCAGTTGTTATCTCTTATAATGTTGCCCTTCCTCCACTCTCCCTCTTCTTCCTTCTGAGTCTCTTATTAGATGTAACATAGAACCTCTCATTCTAAATCTCCTTATCTCTTAGCCTTTGTCTTAGTTTCCCAGGGCTGCTATAACAAATTGCCACAAACTAGGTGGCTTAAAACAACAGAAATTTTTTCTCTCACAGTTCGAGAGGCCAAAAATCCAAAATTAAGATGTTGGCAGGGTTGGTTCCTTCTAGAGCCTCTGAGGGAGAACATTCTGTGCTTCGCTCCCAACTTCTGGTGGTGCCGGAATTCCTCGGTGTTCTCGACTTGTAGATTCATCACTCTGATCTCTGCCTCCGTCTCCACACGGCCTTCTCCATTTTGTGTGTCTGGGTCTCCTCTTCTTATAAGGACACTTGGATAATCTAGGATGATCTCATCTCCAGATCCTTCGTTTCACTTGTAAAGAAGCTTTCCCCAAATACAGTCACATCCACAGGCTCTGAGTGGACGAATCTTTTGAGGAGCCACCATTCAGCCCGCTACAGTCTTTCTTTCATATTTTAATCTCTTTCCTCTGGGTCATTCATTTATGTCTTCCATTTCACTATCTTTTCAGCTGTGTTTATTCTGCTGTTTAGCTTACCACCAAATTTTAATTCAAATGATTATATTTTTAATGTCCAAAGTGCTGTTTGATTCCTTCTTAATCCTGCCTGGTTATTTTTGATAGTCTTTTGCCCCTCGATAATTTTGATTCTCTTTTGTTTCTTTAAACATGTCATAAGGCTTATTTCATATTCTAAATATGATAATTCCAAACTCTAAAGCCCTTGGTGCTAAATTTGTGGTTTCTTGTTTCTGCTGACTCTCACAATGACGGATTAGTTAAGGTAGAACCAACTCCTGCACACTTAAACTCCAAACTCGCAGTGCCTTGACACTCTGGATCTTTTTTTCTTACTCCCATAACATCAAGCTGGTAGATTGAGGTGGGACTTTGCTCTGTGCTGTCATTCCTGAAAGGTCCCTGGACCCTGACTGAGGAAGGCTCTGCCATATTCAACACGTGGCCTCCAGGATCACCCTGAGCGCCAACATTCTGCTCGTGGACAGGGGAGCCCGTAGAGGATCCCAGAGCTGGTCTCTGTGGGCCAGGCCTGGAAATGGAATCTGCCACTTCTGCCTTCTTTGCGTTGACCAAAGCACGGGTCATGGCTCCACCTAGACGCAAAGGTGGATGGAAACTAGCATCGCTGGCCAGGCTGTTGCTTCCAGCAATGATTTTTCACTAGGGAAGGAAGGCAGGGCACACTGGCTGAGAACTACTTGCCTGAGCCACACGATTTATTTCTCTGTGTGTTTGGCCTTTTTTAAAAAAAAATTCGTATTTGATTGAACTTAGTCTATGGGAAATCTGAGGGCTTAAATTGGAACTTTCCTTGAAAGAAGATATTCGTAAAAAATCTGGTTTAGTACTAATAGGAAGCAAAAAATCCCTCGGTGCAATAACATATACAAGCATGGCGTGCGCATAGTACACACAAACACCACACCACGTTTATGTAGCATCTTTCTTCCAAAAAGTTCTCAAACATTTTCATATTTATTGACTCTTGTATCCTTAGTTTTTCTTAATCTTGTCCAAATAGGTGAGATTCTTTTAGTCCCACTTTAGAAATGAGAAAACTGAACCTCAGAAGGTTGTAGCTGAAGGCGGAGTCTCTCAAGGCCAAGGCCCAGATTCCTTCCTCTGGCCCACATGCTCCCCCGTCAGTGACAACCTTCAGGGCCTGGGCAGCAAAGGTGGTATGCAGATATCTGTTGCTCATGCTTGGATGCTTTCATAATCCTGTGCTAATTCTCATGATGAAATTTCCCACTGAGTCACTGTGAAAAAGGTTCAGTCAACTCTAACAGGGTTTTCCTTAGACCCCTCACCCCCAGCCTGAGAACATTCATCACTCATAGCTCATGCCCCCACCCAGTGGTGCCCAGAGCTCTGGTCCCCAGCACAGTCCTTCCTTCCTGCAGTTCAGGGCAGAGGGAGGTGTGCTCCCTGTGGCCCGGGGGACAGGCAGCGTGGCACGGCACTCAGGAGCTACACCCCAGGTCAGATAGCTGCACACACCTTCTCTCCCGGCCCCTCGGCACCTTGAATAAGCCACTTGAGTCCTCTTGGCTTCCATCTGCTCCCCTATGTGGAAAGAGGATGATGGTAGTATCTTCTTCACAGGGTCGGTGTGAGGATTAAAAAAGAATTCTGGTGATGCCCCTAGTATCCTACTTGACTTAGACTCCGTATTTGGTACCTGCTGGCTGTGATGGTGAAGATGATGCTTGGTGAGGCCTTGGTCTATGGCCAAGGGCGCTGGTCCTGGAGTCGGATTCCTGGCTCTATCCCTTACCAACTACGTGACCTTGGGATACTCAGCCTCTCCTAGTTTCTGTTTAGTGGAGGTAACAATGGTACACGGCTCATGAGATGGTTTTGTACTGGCTTTTGTGGCCTGATACCTGTCCTCTCCTCCATCCCACCCACACACAACCTGCCACTTGTGTGGACATCTGACCTTGTGCCACTGGAGGGACAGTGGTGCTAGCGTGGTGTGATGGTTTATGGCAGGTCTGGCCCAGGTCTTCTAGTTGTGTTCTCACATAGGCACTGGCCCTCTGCGGGCGGGAGTGCAGACCAGATTTGATGCAAGTGGGCTCCTACTTCTCAGTACTCCGGAATGAGAATTCAGCTCCAGCTTTGCAGTTGGTGGAGCTTCCATTTAGAGGGAGTGCCTAATTTTTGGCCCACAAGTTGACAACTTATAGATTCCCACTCTAGCACCGGCTTTGCTTTCTCCCAGTGGTGTGATAAAGTGCCCTCTTCTGCAGAGGTAGCCCCAAGCCTAGGGCTTTTCTGTCACTTACCCTTGGCATCAACTCAGTAGTGGTGTAGAAGGGAGAAAACAGGGCTGCTATGAAAATCACAGCTGCCTTTAACTCAGGAGTTATTTTTTAAATTCTTATTTGATATTGGAGTAGAGTTGATTAACAATGTTGGGTCAGTTTCAGGTTTACAGCAAAGTGATTCAGTTATACATACAGATGTATCTATTTTTTTTCAAATTCTTTTCCTGTTTACATTATTACAGAGTATTGAGCAGAGTTCCCTGTGCTATACAGTAGGTCCTTATTGGTTATCTATTTTAAAAATAGCAGCGTGTACACGTCAATCCCAAACTCAACTCAGGGATTGCTATGCGTTCTTTTACGTGAATCCTCTCTCTATCACTCCTGTGAGAGGAAGAAAGGAACGGGTTGTTTATAGTCCTCGGTGATTGGGAAGGGGGGTGGATTTTAGTTTGCTGAAGCAGTGAGATGGGTGTGGGTTTGCAGGTTTGGAAACTGGGATGGAATGAGCTGAAGACCTTTGCCAAAGACAAAGGAGAGGGACTGAGAGGCCGAGGGGACGAGGGGACAGATCTGGGTGGGAGGGAGTCAGGAACCAAAACTGAGCAGAGTGCGGGGTGAGAGAGAGTGGGGTCCTGGGAGCTGCGAGGCTGAGAAGAGAGACTTGGAAATTGTATCTCGCGGGGGTTTCGGAGTAAGTGCTGCGCACAGTGTATTGTTAGGAAACCCTCGGTAAAGGGTACATTGTTCACTGATGCTTTCATGGGAGTGGATTATTTCCAGTGTGTGCATAGACGTGACGAGTTGCTGTGGGGTGAAAACAAGAGACGAGAGCAAGCAGAGTTAGCAGGTGCCTGGGTTACATTTCCTTCATTTTAAAGAGGAGGAAATTGGGAGGCCCCCGAGTCGACCAGCCAGGTGATTAATGGAACTGGGGTTCCACGTAGACTCTGTGGACCCCAAGGCCTGGGTACTTGTGCAATACGCTGAGTGTCTGAAGTCACCGCCTCTCCCCTTCCATGTCCCCTGGGAATTTCCCAGTGTATCTCAGATCAGGAGCAGTAAACTCAAGTGCATGTACCACATTTAAAAATCATATTTTAAAATACTGTTGGGGTGCAAATTAAATACAGATTAGTACCAATCCTGGCAGGGGAAACTTAGGTAACTTACTTCACCTATCTGAGCCTCGGTTCTCCCACCTGTAAAATATCTGCCACATAAGGCTAATGTGAAGATACGATGAGATTGTTCTGGAAATCTCTCAGCACAGTGCTTGGCACATAGTAAAAGCTTCTGTTCTCATATGGTTCTCACTGGTTATTACTAAGCATGTTGCAGGCACATAGGACCTTGTATATTTCGGTAGCTTAGCCTAGGATTAAAGCATTAAGATCTATTATTTTGTAATTGATTGGTTGATTGATTGATATCCTATCTTATTTCAATAAAAGTACTTAGGGCCTCTTCTAAGAGCTTCCTCTCTCACTATCCAGTAGAGCTGGTTCTTTACATCTTGCCCCTTCCTGCTTCCTTTATTCTAATTTCTAGCTCAGTTAAAATTCCACTAGACTCTGAGCCTCTGTCATCTCCTTTCTTCAGAGTTACAAGAATTATAAGTGTCCCTCAGACTTGACCAACTGAATGTTCCCTGGGTGGAGCGCCAAAACAGGTCTCCCTTCTTCAGACCCCACTGTGCTTCATACTTTCCTTTGGCATTTTTCACATCAGTGTTGGGTGATGTTTTTCATACTTGTCTTATGGCCCATATTGAATTGTAGGGCCCTTAAGGACGGAGATCAGGTCCTTCTAATCTTGTGCTTGTCACAGTACCTGACATTGTGCCTTGAAAATAATAAATACTCCAGAAATGGGTATTTATACTAGAATGTCTCTAAGACGTTCTCTGGTGCCCTCTCTTTTTGAAACTAGATGGATCTTTGTGACAGCTTTAATCAGTAGAGTACAACAGAAGGGATGCTATGTGACCTTTGGGTCTGGGTCATAAAAATGCCAAGTATTTTCTCCTTGCTCTCTTGGGTTGCTCACCCTTGGAAGACAGTCACCATGCTTCGAGAAAGACAAGGAGCCACGCGGAGGGGTCACGTGTAGTATAGCAACTGACAGCCCTGGCTCAGGTGCCAGCCAGCAGCCAGCCTCAACTGCCTTCAGATAATTCCAGCCCCCAGGTGTTCATCACCCCCAGCCTTTGCGCTGCCCCTGCTGATGCCACATAGAGCAGAGAAGAGCTTTCCCTTCCAACCTCCGTTCAAACTACAGATTTGTGAGTGGGATAAATGATTGTTGTTGTTTTAAGCCACTGAAGGTTTGAGGTTGTTTGTTACACAGCAGCAGATAACTGATACACCCACCCACTTCCATGCAAGGGACATTCAGGCAAAGAGAGAATCAAAACAGAACGTGTTTTCAGAAAATAGTTTCACTTGGGAACCCTTATAAAAGGGATGGATGTAGGTGAGGATCATCAGTGGTTGCTAAAACCATTAGGTGAAGGTTGATGGGAAACTTTATAGTAAATGGATTAGCCTGACACCATCCAAACCCACAGATCAAGCTTAACAAAAAGCGAGACAACCAGATGTTCTGAGCACATGACGTGGTGCAGGAGCAAGTACACAGCACCATCTGTAATGGATTCTTGCGTTAGAAAATTGAACCTGAATCTAATCAGACCTCTAGATCAAACTAGTAGTTGACAAGAAATACAAGAGCTGAAGGAACATGTCAGTAACACCACGATGCTCTAATTGGCCAAATCCAGAATATGAGACGTTTTCAGGACAAAAGACTCAGTTTCATCAATAAATAAATGGTGAATAAATAATAAATAAACAAAATAGAGGTGAATCCTTATAGATTAAAGGAGACCAAGAGTCATAACCAAATACACTATGTGCGTTTTGTTAGAACCCTGATTCAAAGAAACCAACTGCATGGAGGCATTTTTGAGATAATCAGGGAGATTTGACCGTGGACTGGGTACTAGATGATGTCAAAGAATTATCGTTCATTTTGTTGGGTATGAAACAAAAGTTTCATTTTTTTAAAAAAGTTCTTCAGTATGAGAGATAGGCACAGAAGTACTTAAGATTTAAGATATGATGTCTGGCATTTGCTTTAAAAATATTCCAGTAGGGGAAGGAAAACATACAAAACCAGGGCAGAATGTTCTCTGTTGTTGTTTATCATACTGTTTTTGGACGTTTGAAAATTTCCATAATAGAGAACTTTTAAATTGTATCTAAGCTCTTCAGCAGGGGCGAGCCTAGACTTAGACCATGAGCACTTTTTTTTTTTAAAGATTTATTTATTTATTTATTGATTGATTGATCGCTATGTTGGCTCTTTGTTTCTGTGCGAGGGCTTTCTCTAGTTGTGGCGAGCGGGGGCCACTCTTCATCGCGGTGCGCGGGCCTCTCACCATCGCGGCCTCTCCCGTTGCGGAGCACAGGCTCCAGACGCGCAGGCTCAGCAGTTGTGGCTCACGGGCCCAGACGCTCCGCGCCATGCGGGATCCTCCCAGACCAGGGCTCGAACCCGTGTCCCCTGCATTAGCAGGCAGACTCTCAACCACTGCGCCACCAGGGAAGCCTCCATGAGCACTTTTAGAGCAAACCGATGTGTGCGATTTGCCATGGGTGAGTAGGCTCTGGAGGAAGGAGCCCCGCGAGACTGCTAAGGCCTGGTGCTGAGAGGCCACGCACCACTCAGGTCCAGGGCCTCCACCTAAAGCGGTTCTGAGTCAGCAGCCTCCGCAGCCATGTCCGGGCGAGGCACTGTGAGTTCAGAGGGAAGAGGGCAAAGTGCCCAGAAATGCCCACAGAGCCCGTGTGCCAGCTCCAGGGAGCTGAGTCCCGGAAAAGGTGAAGGATGCACGTGGTGGAAATCCAAGCCTGTGACTCTCGACAGAGAGAAGGTTCTGGAGTCCCTGCACCCAGCGGCACAGGGGGAGCTTGGAGCAGAGCTAAGGGCGCAACCCTGCGGGGACCGTACCGCCACCTCGGCCTCCGCTGCTCCTTTCCTACAGCCCACATGGTCCACATTCGCCCCTACTGCAGCCTGGATTTCTCCCCCCAGGGAGCGTGTATTCACGCTGGGGGCACTTCTTCCCAGCTGGGTCTCCCAGCATGAGTGCGGGGGGCACAGCTCTGACCCGCCCAGCCCGGATCCTAGAGCAACTGTCACTGTGGCCAGGGGTGGGCGCTCTAACTGGCACAGCTTGGGATGGATGCCCACTAACCCGCCGCTAGAGAGGTCGGTCTTGTAAGCTCCCGAAAGGACCACACGTAGGGGGGTGGAGGGAAGGAATTTCCCAAGGGGCAGTGGTAGCTGCTCCTAAAAGAACAAAGGGTGCTAGAGAAGTTAAATGTCCACTGCAGTGACCATTACGGATTGGGGTAGGAAAAGATCACTGACCTTAACCGAAAGAGGAAAGAAGAGAAGCAGGGGGATAAAGGGCTGGGGTCAAGGATAATAAAATACCAAATAGGAGCAACAATCCCGAAAAGAAAAGTGAAATGAAACGAGGATTAGGGTGGGGTGGAGTATGGGGGTGAGGACGTGGAAACACAACAGAGACCTAGAAGGAATCAAGTCCAGACCAGGGGATCCCGCTTCCTTCCGCAGGGCGCACGGTTCACGTTTGCTGCACTGACTTAAGGGGGCTGCCCTGGGGGTGTGGCCACCTGGCCCCGCTCGCCACGCTCTCTGCCTCGGCCTGAATTCTTAGCATATTTAGTATCTTCACAAGCAGCTCTAGAAATTCCGGGGTGCGTTTACATCGTGAGATGCAAGGACGAAACGCGAGGCTCTTAAAGGTGCGTGGCGCCCAGCAAGACCGTGGGTGAGGCTGCGGGTGGTGGAGATTATTGTGACGGCCAGTAGAGGGCAGTGTCAGGCCAGGCATTTCCCAGGCGCAGGGGAGACACTTTCTCAGCCATCCAGAGCCCCGTGGTTAGTTTCTGAATTTGGGATTCACTCCTTGCAAACCTTCCTGAGCAATGGTAATGAGTGGTAATGCTTTTTTTTTTTTTTCCTTCAAGGGGATTTGAGAGTCTGCTTCAGGAGTTGGTATGTAAATATGAGACAGGGTTGCCCTTTACAGGGTGGGCCCCCAAATGCTCTCCGCTAGGCCACGTGCTTCTCATAGGTCCTCAGTTCCTGCCAGTTTTCATCCTTCCTGATGCTTCTATTTTTTTTTTTTAATTTATTAGTTTATTTATTTATATTTGGCTGTGTTGGGTCTTCGTTTCTGTGCGAGGGCTTTCTCTAATTGTGGTAAGTGGGGGCCACTCTTCATCACGGTGCGCGGGCCTCTCACTATCGCGGCCTCTCTTGTTGCGGAGCACAGGCTCCAGACGCGCAGGCTCAGTAGTTGTGGCTCACGGGCCTAGTTGCTCCGCGGCATGTGGGATCTTCCCAGACCAGGGCTCGAACCCATGTCCCCTGCATTAGCAGGCAGATTCTCAACCACTGCGCCACCAGGGAAGCCCTGATGCTTCTATTTTTAACTCAAACAGCTGCTCTATTCCAAAGGTGTCTACTGTTTGGACTGGGAAATTATCAATACATCAAAAAGATACTTCTCACACCTAGCCAAGTGATTGGCTAGGGATTCCATCTTAAATGCAGTCATTAATTCAAGTGATGAATTGCTCATTTGAGTTACTGTTTCATCCCTAAGGCAAATTATCTTTCAACACATTTTATATATGTTAAGAGCACCCAAGGAGGATTATATACACAGATCATTAGGCCAGGTGCAGTGTCAGCTCCAAACACTGTCTGTTTATATGCTGATCGCTGGTGCTCGTTGATCAGGGCAGATAAGCTGTGGCTACAACCATGACCTGAACTGTTTTTTCCTCTCGTGACTTGGGAGACTGGTCTCACTATTCTGTGGTCACACCTGACCCAAGGCAGTGAACTTGATGGGCCAGCATCATACTTCACACATAGGTTTTTGTTTGTTTGTTTATTGTAGATTGGTTGGTTCACACTAGATTGAGCCAATAAAGTTGCAGATTACCTCACACACCTGAATAGCTGAATTTGATCATTCTTTATCAATTCCTGACATTAATGGTTGATCCAATAATGTTTTGGTACCTGTCTTTGGAGCTCACACATCAGCCATTCCAGGTTCTACACCAATTGAAAAGATGGATTGGGGAATGTGGCTTGGATCCAAGACCAAAATGTGCCCCCCCTTTTTTTTACAGCATTGAACTCCCCATCCTTATCCCACCCCTGCCCCAGTCACAGGCGGGGCAGCTGGAGAACTAAAGAAACCCCCTGCCCTGGCGCAAGGAGGACTCTTGTCCTGGGTGAATTTACGGGGGGGGAGGGAATGAAAAAGGGGCCTTCCACCACCTGAAGGCAGACAGGATAGGAGGGGGCTGGAGCCTGTTTTATGCCAAAGTAACCACTCCCAGTAGCGTGAGGAATGTGGCCAACCGGATGTCACTGGGGAGGGGAGGGTGGCTGAATGGGTGGGGAGGAGATGGATGCTTTATGACTGGGGAGAGAGTGGAGAAGCTTGTGGATAGAGGTATTGGCTGGGTCTCTCTCGTGTATGGAAGAATAAGGGCTGGGAATAAGGACTTTTCCCCTCCAAACACCTACCATCTTTAGAAGTCCCTAGAAACACTTAGTACAATGGGAGTGTGTTTCAAAAGGGATTCCATCTTAAATGCAGTCATTAATTCAAGCTCTTTTCCACCTCTGCACAGAGGTGAGGATAGATTAAATTGTCTGGAAATTTCTTTAAACTTTGATAAAAATTAGCTTTCCCCAAATAAAGAGTGTTTAAAACACAAAGTCCCAAACTTACATTTTTGTCCTTATTCAGGAAAATAATTTTTGTTTTTGTCCCTGTATTCTAGTTGTTAAATAATTGCACCAAGCTAGTACACTCCAGAAAAATAAAACAATACATTCTTTTGAGTCCAGTGACCTCAAAACTATGAGCATGAATATCTCTAATCAAAAAATATCTCCCCTTTTAACATTTTGGGGTTATTTTTGTTGCAGTCCGTATACTTCACACTATAATCAAAGCCTGTTATCTTGGTCTTGCAATATTTGTGACTCAGACTTGATCAGGACTGTGTCTGGCACATACATCAGTAGTTGCGTTTAAAAATGTGCAAATTGTGAACTTTTCTTTCAGCTTGATCTTGCATACTTCATATGAAACCACTTCTTTATAACATACCAAATTCTGTCTTTGAACAAGTTAAGAAAATAAGATATATTTCCCAGCAGAGGTGATCCATAAAGCACATTTCGATTTGTAAGTTAGGTAGTTAACTTTGAGCAATGCACTGTTAATTCAAGTCTCTTGGGTATCAAGTAGTTATTTGAAAATTCACTAGTCTAAACAGGGTCTAAACTCATCTTTAGACCCTCCAAATGCTCAAGGAAAAGCTCAGAGAGGAGTCTAGTGGTGGGAAAGTCTGGCTTACATAACGTGTTCAGGCTGCCCGGCTCTGGATCCGGTGTGTAGTTACCTCTTGGCGTCGTGTCACTTTGAGGTGATGTACATACATACGTTCACTCTCTAAAACGCACCCATTAACTTGAGAGCTCCAGATTTCAGACCTTTGGGAGCCTCTCATTCCACAGCTGGACCCCGTCCAGAGGGAGACGGAGGGTAAGATCCCCGTCCGCTTTGTTCGTGTCCCTCGTCTGGCAGCCTTCCCTCCTTCAGAGATATTTATGGTAAAGTCTGTGCATGATAATCCATTGCAAGAGGCAGCAGCATCTGGCTTTCTGGAGATCTGAGCACCTCCGTGTGGTTACCTTGGTGAGAGTCTTAGAGGCAGTCCTGGGTTGTGGGGCAATTTCTATTAAAATGACCAAGCCCTGGGGGGCTGGTGAGCGCCAGAAGGGAGCAGCTGCTGGGAGGAGCGCGGGCACTAAGTCAGTGACACCTGGCTTTGAACTGGGGCTCTGTTCTCTTATTAGCTGCGTGGCGCTGGCCTCGCCACTCAGCCACTTTGAGCCTTAGTTCTCCCACCTGCAACATGAGGACAGTATTATCTACCTCTTAGGGTTGTGTTGAAGACTAAATGAGATGGAAGCGCAAAGCACCTAGTTTCAGATACATGGAAGGTGGCCAAGAGCTGGTAACTAGTCCTAAGCTGATCAGCAGACACCCGTCAAGTTGGCTCAGGCCTTCGGCCTTCAGGTTATGACCCCTCCTGAATCTAACTTGGCCTCTAGCCCATCCATGCGGTGCCCCAGGTAAAGTGCTTCCTGAGTGGGCTGATCCCCGGAACCAGACACCTGGACTGAACGGTCCCCTGAAGTCATCCTGTCCTTGAGGGCAGAAGCTCTACACATGGCATGAAAGCAAGCACAGAGTGGCAGCAGCTCCCTCTGCGTGGGCTTATTAAGGCTGAGGATTGTGTCAGGTGCCAGGTCATACACTGGTGAACTAGTGTTAGTGGGTCGTGGTGGTTAAGAGCGAGGACTCTGTGTCCAGCCTCCCTCAGTTGAATCCTGGCTCCACTCTACCTACTGGTGTGAGAATTTAGGCGAGCTACCTCTCTGGGCCTCAGTTACTTTACCTGTAAAGTAGGACTACCACTAATACCTATCCCGTAGGGCAGTCGTGAAGATTAAATGCGTTAGTTTCCTGAGGCTGCTTTAAATTCCACAAATTGAGTGCGTTAGAACAACACAGACGTATTGTCTCACTGTTTTGGAGGCCAGAAGTCAGAAATCAAGGTGTTGGCAGGGTCGTGGTCCCGCTGAAGGCTCTAGGGGGGAGGGTCCTTCCTTACCTCTTGCTGCTTCTGGTGGCTCCTGGTGTTCCTTGGCTTGTAGATGGCCGTCTTCTCCCTGTGGCTTCACATCATCTTCCCTCTGTGCATGTCTGTCTCTGTGTCCAAATTTCCCCTTTTATAAGGACATCAGGGCCCACCCTATGACCTCATTTTATTCAGTAACTTGATTATCTCTGTAAAGAGCCAATTTCCAAATAAGGTCACATTTTGTGGTACTAGGGGTTAAGGACTCCAACATATCTTTTTTGGGAGGGTACAATTCAACCTGTAACAGATGAACTTAGAACAATCCTTGGAACATAGTAAACATTACACACGTGTTAACTATTTTTATCTTTAATACTCACCACAATCCAGCCAGGGAAGTAATGTTATTCCCAGTTTAGAGATGGAAAAATGAGGCTCTGAGAGGTTAAAGATTAGCCTCAATTCGCACAACTAGAAAGGGGGAAGACCCCTTAACCCCAACTCTGATCTGTCTGACCACATGTCTGTCCTCTTTCCATCGTACCCGTCACCTCCCAGAGATGGAGAGGTTGCCCGCAGCCTGTTCCGTGTGCCCGTCACACATGGTTGTAACCCGGACTTCCAGCGGGTGGCCCCAGAGGCCCGCCTGCAGCTGTGGACTCAGAACTCACCTGAGTGCTGCCTCTGGGTGAAAATGTATATGTTCTAAGGAAAGAATCATTTCCAAGGTCTGTATTCATATTTTGTAACCTGTATTTATATCTCTCTGTTTTGGCTAAATTGATGTGCCTAAAATATAACTTAATTTTTCACTTTTCACCTGGCTATTTTGATATCTAGTAGACACAGCCATATTCATCTAATGGAAACACATGGACGTCAGAAAAACACAACGAATGGCTTTAATATTACTTTGTAAAGGTGATTATACACCAAGAATTAAGAAAGCCTTTTGTATAATAGAGAAATTCCTCACTGGCTGTGGAACCTGAGTGTTTAGTGATACAATTCGCTATGTAGTTGTTTTTCTGCATGTGTGTTTAGAGACATAAGTAAATGGTTTTAAAAAACAGCCAAGAGGTCTCATCTTGAAATCAGCATAGTTTTATGTTCCAGAATACAAATGTAACCATTAAATCTATTGCAGCCATGAAAGGTGAAAGAGTGGTGATTCAAGTTCAAGTTGTTCGTGTTCTCTTTGCCCCTGCACCCCACACACCATTTATTAGCACTGGGGCAGTGAGCAAAATATTCATCCCTTTTGCAGCTAATATATATAAAATGCAGAGAGTCATTCCTCGCTTCTGAGTTTACAGGTGGAGGGATAGACCAGGAGGCCAGCTGAGGTCCCTTCCATTTCTGAGATGTGTGTGGCATCATACACACTCATAAGACCCTCTGCCGGGGACCTCAGGCTCAGGTCGTCTCCCATGTTTAATTAAGGACTCCTGCCCAAGAGGTCAACATGATTTTCTTGAGAAATCCATGTCTTATGATTTTCTCTGGCGGTTGTGCTGGATATTGTCTATTTGCCTCTTTGCCCTACTCCCCCTTCCCTGGCCTGCCTGGAGCCCCAGGAGGTGGAGTGCCTCAGCTGGACAGCGGGAGGACAGCAGAGTCGGGGTATCGATCTCCCCCAGGCTCCCTGCTGGCCACACCCGCTGCCCTTGCTCTTCAAGCCTGGGGGGTAGGTGCAGGGTGGGTGGAAGTGGCTCCCTGCGACCACTAAGCCTGGGTTGCTTCACCATGTCTTCTTGGCTCCCCAGGACCCTGGCCACCACTTTGCAAATCACCCCTTTAATGACCATCGATGTATCGTGCCAGGACCTTGGCTGAGTGAAGCTCTGACTGTCTTGAATTGTATTAGCTCAGCATATCATTAAGAGCATCTCGCCTTTCAAGGAAAGGGAACCCTGAGTGATGGAGAGCAAGATTCTACATTTTACCTGAATAAGAAGTATCCACACCCCCCAATCCCATCATAATTTTGCACATGCCGTCACCTCTGTCTGCAGCGCTCTCTGTGCCCGGAAACGTCCTACTTAGCTCTCAACTCCCCGCTCCTCTAGAAGCTTCCTCTGTTTCTTCCAGGCAGTCTCTGCCACTCCTCATTCTACGTTCCTTTTGGGCTCCGCCCACACCTCCTGATTCCACTTCTTTTCCTTTACTGTTACTGTGAAGTAGGAACAAATAAAGGATGCTTTCTCTAGAGTAGCCAGATAAAGTACAGAATATTCAGTTAGAATTTTAGATAAACAACAAATAATTGTTTCGCAGAGGTATGTTCCATGGACTATTTGGGACATACTTACAGTAAAAAATTATTTATCTGAAACTCACATTTAACTGGGAAGCTTCCAACGTTTTGTTGTTGTTTTGGTTTTTTTTTTGCTAAAAGAAACCTGCCAACTCTGACTAGAATGACCTTCTAAAGTCAGCGGTTCCTGTTCAAAGAAACACTTTCTTTTGTTTTTTTCCTTCCTTATTTTCTTCCTGCCCCCCCCCCGCCCCCATATTTTTTTAGCATTCTATAAGCTAATGAGCTATGCGAATTTAGGAGTTGAGCAGGAGCTCTGGGGGGCCTAATTGCTTTTGAGAAAACTTTGACGCCCGGAGAGAAATTTCGGAGGTGGGTGCTGTGGAACAGAGAATGGAGCAGAGATGAGTCAGTAAGATGCACACGGCGAGGATCTTCCCCGTACGGGGCCAAGGAGAGGCCCTGGAGTGGGTAGCCGGAAAGACTTCTAAGAACTTGGATGTCTAACACTCAATCTGAAGTTCTTTGCACTGTTCTCAATCTTCCCCTCCGCACCCCACTGAATCCCCAGTAAGGTTCACCCCCCTCATGACTGTGTCACGTGAGTGGGTTTCTTTGTGTAATGCCGTAAAGCACTGAGCCTCACTTCTGGGGAGCCATATGTTATGGGAGCAGGAAGCTAGAAGTAGAGATGCCTGCAAGTTAGTGAGTGTCACAGGGAAGTGCAAGAATCTGGTGGAAACAGGGTTGGGACAGATCACGTGGAGAGCTCAAAAGAAAGGAGGCTCCAGCTGATCTCCAGATTACATTTGTTTTGTGACTCTCTACCCTGATAATAATAAGTTAATCATAACAGTTTTTACTGTGTGCTACGTAGTCATATATGTATTTACATGTGTACGTGTACACACGCACGGTCCTCCCTTTGTACTGTTTGGATAAGCACAAAATCCAGTTACTGCAGTTTAGCTAAATAATACCAGTTCTGCAACAACATGATTCAAATTTCAGTTACCATGGTATATTAACTAAAATAAATCTGGCAACCTTAATTGTAACTATTGCAGCATAAAATATAAACTTCATTCCTAGCTCATCAGTCCAGAAATCACTGTGTAAATAACAAATGTGCATCATAATCAGTGACCAATCACATCACTTCTTTCAAGGTCTGTTGCTGATTGGTTGCTGCCCATCTGTTATTTAGTTCATGCACAGACAGCAAAGCATATAATTGGGTTGCCTCTTTGTCTTCCAGTGATAAATGCATATAATTTAATTTTTAATGAACTACTACTGTTGGATAATGCTCCAGGTCACCCTGATTCTCTTGGACACCTGAAGATTTGAACATTTTCTTTTTATGACAAAAACAATTTCAATAATCCAGCAAATAGACCATAGAGTTATTTCAATTTTTAAAGCCTATTATCTTAGATGGACTTTTGGACAGGCTATTGAGGCTACAGTGGGAGATCATGCAATTTCTTTAGCTGAATTTTGGAGGAAATATGACATAGAACATGCAACTGAAAACATTCAAGCATCATGGCAGAAAGTGACAGCAAGTAATATGTGTGTGGTGTGGCAGAAATTTTTGCATTTACTGTGCAAATAACTTTGCAGGATTTGAATCAAAAGGACTTGGAATCATAGAGGAAATAGTTGACCATGGGAATGTTGACACTGGCACTATTGGAGACTCACTATGCAGCCAGAGGAGCTTAGTGAAGGCGAACTTATCGACGAAGAAAGGGGTTGTGATGAAAAGGAGGAAGATGTCCTAGAGGAAGTGACACCAGCAAAACTACTTCACATTAAAACAAGTCTCAGACATATTTCATGACATTGAAAACACACAGGATAAAATGTTTGAAGATGATCCACACTTAGAAAGGGTCTGAAAATTTGCCTCAGTATAGAAAAGATGCTCCCTTGTATTGTTTTATATCTTGGGAGGAAGTCAAGCACTGTTCACACCTTTCTTGATAAGGTTTTTCTTTTTAAATAAGTAAAACTCTTTAACTCTCAATATTCCTAATGTTTTAAATTACAGCGTACTAATAAATATTAATTTCACTATTTTCTTTATAACCTACAGTAAGAGAGTTTTAAAATATTTTGACAAATAAGTTTAAAGGTCATGGAACAGTTGTAATTTCCCCATTGATTATTAAGATAGCTTTGCATGGTTTCAGCTAGCATGGTCATTTCTATGGCCCCATACTGCCAGGCAGAGAGAGGACTGCTTATGTATATGTCTCATGGTAACTATTATTATGCCCGTTACTCAGATGAGGAAACTGAGGCTTCAGGGGGTCTAAGCTACCTGTCCAAGGTCATGCAGATAGTGAATAGTAGAGCTTGGATTTGAACCTATGCACTCTGACACCAAGACCTGTCCCCGTAACCACTATTGTTGCCCCTACTGGGCTCTGAGCACTTCAAAGACAGGGACCACATCTTTTGATCTTTGTATACCTGGCATGTAAACATTGTTTGATAAATACATGTTGACTGAATGAAAAAAAAAGAATAAATGAAGTAAGAAACCATAAAGGGAATTAACGTTCAGTGTTTGAAAATAATGAGAAAAGATTAAGACTGATTGAAGACTAGCAGCAAACTTATTGATTCCCAGTTCCAGGTAAATTAGGCAGATCCTCAAGCATCTCATTTGATGTGAATGCCAGCCATTTTTGAGATGTTTGGATATATTGAATATGGTGCAGAGGATTATGGGTACTTGCTAAGAAACTTCTGGTGATGGTCATTACATCAGAACACACCTGTCTAAGGCTTTGAGGAATAAAAAATGAAGGTGTCATATCCTGCTGCTTTCTTAACAGCAGTTCTAGGTATGGACGCTATTGCATCAGCTCCCACTGAGAGAGACAAACAGTGGCCCCGCCCTGGCCGCCGGCACGAGAGCCACTAGCAGCTCCCAGTCAAATGCAGGAGCTCTTGAGCTGAGGTGGGGTCTACAGATGGGTTAAGAGTCCACAGCTCCGTCAAGTATCGGGCTGACTGCCACTTCTTATATTAATAAGTCTATAAACTCTTAGGTCTTAGGGATAAGGGGGGGAAAGGGAGAAAAATGTTCATCTGTGTTTGGAAATGTTTGTACCAGGAGCTGCCTGCATTTTCACAGTGAGTACTGAGCCTCCTGGCACACATCTTAAAGACCCACCGAGCTGCATTTGGAGGAGGAAGAGGAGGGCGAGGAGCGGAAGTAGACCTTCCTTACCCTACACCCGAAAACCACCTGAGGTCTGTGGTTTGTGACGGTGTCAGGAAAGTTTCTACGGACGCCTTGAGCAGAGGGTCCAAATAATCAAACTACAGCAAGGTCTGCTTAGAAAGCCCAAAGCAGAGAAAAATCAAGAAACGTTGCAGATGCATAGAAATAGATACAGGTCAGGCAGAAACATGGAGACCAGAGCCTGTAGGCTGCAGAAGCCAGTACATCATGTTGTGTTGTGCTGTGTTCTTTCAGCCAAGCAATAAAAACCAAAGAGCAAGAGAGGGCCTGGGTAGGTAAGGAAACCAGCTTGAGGAAGAGCAGACTCATACTGTTAGGAACACAGACTACCAGCCTTAATATATTCATGGGAAGGAAAATCAGCTCAGCTGGGAGAGAAGATTTGAGCAGATGATGAGATGGAGAGCGGACGTCTCCTGCCGGCTTCCATGAAAGGCAGTGCTTCCCAGAACAAAGGGGTGCCCCTGGGGACTAGCACTGAATCTGTGATTAAGCCTTTGAAGAACACACCCTCTCACTTCAACTCAAGGCCCAATCCACTAAAAGAATAAAACCCACTTTCTAAACAGGGGTCTGAGATGACTTTCTTGTTGAAACAGCTCCCTCTACACTTGGAAACCCTTTAATCATATAAGGAAAACCACTGGTCCCAGGATCTTCTTCGGCACCATTCACTCACAGGAAGTGGGCAGGACCCTCCATGCTGGTGCCTCACGTCCAGCCTTTGGAGAGGGGTTGGGTCTCGGGGGAGTGGGAATGGATCACTTACCTCCGTGGGTCTGAGTTCCCCTTAGAATGGATGTGCCTCTCCGGGCCAGCCTGGGCCAGCCAGGATGCTGGGTGGGAGCAGGACAAAGCCGTCTCTGGAGGCCTTGTCTCAAAGACGCTTCCCTGAAGAATGCCGTAATTCAAGTCTTGGAAGCTCACCTGAGTCTACGGGCACCACAACCAATTGGTGTGAAAAGAAAATATGAAAGCTAATGCTACATCCTACCTAATGGTGAGGAGGGAAGACCCATTATGAAAAAAGCTAAGGGGCCAGAGATCCACAGGAAACAAGGCTTCATCATCCGAAATGTAAAAATATGGTAGAACTGTGTGTTAACTGCACACATAGATCCTACCTCTCCTCAATGAGGCCTTACGGGTGTTTAAAAAAAATAAGTGTAAGAGGTAGAGAATTTAGTTTATCAGAAATTCTCTGGGAGAATATTCTTTCTGTCTCTGTCTCTCTGACACGCACACACACACATACACACACACACACCCCACCCCACAATCCAGTCATAATACAGCTCTACAGTCTAAAGGAGGCCATAATATTTTACCCATGAGGAAAAGAGCGAAGGAGGGTGAGAGAGCCTGCACCACACTTTGGGTCTAGAGTGTTGAACGTGAGTGTTGAAAAGAAGAGGGAAATTTTATCAAATGATATTGTGGGGTTCTGAGATATACAAGTAAAGGTTATAAGTGCTTAAAAAAATATTTTCAGTTGCTTCATGCTTCTCTGAATGTAGCACGTTTTGAAAACTGAATCACGTGAGGCCCCTGCTTAGATTTGGGTTTCACGCATTCCTTCTAGAATAGTTGAAACAGTTCCAGTTAAAAGTAGAGACTCCTGCACACACACACACCCACTTGGTACCTTCCCTTACTATTCCCGTATCTGATATCTGTAGCCCTTCCGACGCTCTCCTGGCGATTCATTCAGAGGCTCCTTTTGGTCTGCTGACTTCAGTAACGCTTTTCATACCCCCTTCTAATTTTCACCCTTCCTGTGAGTTTGTACACACCAGCACCAGGTGAGATGCCCTCCCTGCCCTTGGGAGAGCGCTAGAGAGCAACTACAGAGAAAGACCCTAAAGGACACATTTCCCACGACTATTATCATGATTACCTTGCCTCGTGGAAAGGGTGAGTGAGCATCATTAGGATGATAGAAATTTTTAGATAAGGGGTGCAGTATTTTGGGTTAAGGAAATAGATAAGAACTTTTACTCATGAGGCAGGTTCCCTTAATATTGTTAAACTCTGATACACCAAAAAGGATAACATATATCCTGAACATGAACCAATAAGAAGGATGCCTCTACTTTTAATAGTAGGAATTATCCTCAGCACCCGAGCTGGTGAGAATCCTCATAATTCTCCAAGTGAGACGAAAACCTGGGCTTCCCTGGTGGCGCAGAGGTTAAGAATCTGCCTGCCAATGCCGGGGACACAGGTTCAAGCCCTGGTCCAGGAAGATCCCACATGCCGCGGAGCAACTAAATCCGTGTGCGATAACTACTGAGCCTGCGCTCTGGAGCCCGTGAGCCACAACTACTGAAGCTCACACGCCACAACTACTGAAGCTCACCTGCCCCAACTACTGAAGCCCGTGCGCCTAGAGCCCATGCTTCACAACAAGAGAAGCCACCGCAATGAGAAGCCCGCGCGCCACAATGAAGAATAGCTCCCGCTCGCCTCAACTAGAGAAAGCCTGTGTGCAGCAACGAAGACCCAACGCAGCCAAAAATAATTAAATAAAATAAATAAATTTATTAAAAAAAAAAAGACTACAACGTGGTCCCCTTCTTAGCCCCTCCCAGGAGACCTGTCTCTTTTATGCAGAGGACACTTTGTTGAGTATTACATAACAATGCACTTGAGGATGGGGACTACATTTATTCAGATTTGAGTCTCTACACTTATCACAATGTATAGTTCATAGGAGCATTTAATAAATGTTAGTTGAAGGAATAAATAAAACTAAGAAGTTCCTTAATCACTGGATCATTTTCTCAAAGTTTTTATTTTTTAATTTTATCAGTTTACATGTGAAAGCTTCAGTCAGGGTCAAAAAACTAACTCTACAGCTTTGGGTAAAAATCGTTTTGTTTGGCTGTCTGGGCTTTAAGTTGAAAGCATCATTTGTGGAATGCGTGGATTTCTGTGATGAAATAAAAGGTTTTTCCTTTAAGATATTTTGGGTCTACAAATTTTCAAAATTTTATTTTACGGTTTCTCCTTTTTTTTGATTAAAAATAAAGTGTGGGTGTTGGGGGGCTTGCTGGCAAGAAGACAGAACAACAGCAAACAAACAAGCAAACAAAAAAAGCCACTTTGATTAAGCACAGTCAGTGAGCTCTGTGAAGCGTGTTTCAGCCGGATGCCAAATGACGCTCACTAAAATTGCAGCAATTTTTGATGCACGTGCCAATGTTTGTGTTATTTTTACTTTAAAGATGTAACAGATTGCTCCAAAGTAAATAATTTAAGCCTAATGTTTCAAAAGATTCCAAGTGCTGTGTCTTTCACTTCTGTAACCAACAGAAGCAACCCTCCTCTCTATGTAACGCTCCTTTGGGAGGGTTGTTTTCTTGCTTTGTGTTTCAAAGTAGAATATTATTAAGTCACAAAAAACAATGACGTACTGATAGATATTACGACATGGATGAACCTTAAAAACATTATGCTAAATGCAAGAAGCCAGACATAAAAGGCCACATATTGTATTATTTCATTTATACAAAATATCCAGAATAGGCAAATTCATGGAGACAGAAAGTAGATGAATGGTTACCTGGGATTGGGAGCAGGAGGGAATGGAGAGTGGCTGCTAATTTGCATGAGGTTTCTTTTGGGGGTGATGAAAATGTTCTAGAATTAGACAGTAGTGATGGTTGCACAACTTTGTGAATACAATAAAAGCACTGGATGTATACTTTTAAAGGATGAATTTTATGGCAAGTGAATTATATCTCAATACAGCTGTTATAAAATAAAATTTAGTATCCCTCCAAAAAAAAAAAAAAAAAGTAGAATCTCTTTTTCACCATCCTGTTCCAAATGTCATGGGTTCTATCATTGTTCAGCGCTGAAGTGATAACTCCTCTTATCCAGGAAAAAAGGGAGCAAACTCCACAGCATCTAGATTTGTGATCTGGTGGGAGGAGGGTGTGGAAAGGGTGCAGGGAGAGCTCTGGGTTGAGAATATAACCCACGTCCCAAGGGAATCTACAGTGTCCACACTGATTCTTCTTCAGACGTCAAGCCACGAACAATGAGTCAGATTTTACACCTGATGCCCTCAGTTTAACTTAAAATAGCTTCAGACATGGCAAATTAACTTCACTCAAAATGTCCCCATCCTCAATCAATATTGGACTTCTTACTGGATTGTTTGCCTTTCTGGTACAATCTAAGAGAGAAGAAACATCTATGATTTTTTTTAAAAAATCAAAAGTAACTATTTATGCTGTTCTGTGCTCCCTAAATGAGCCTGAATGGCTTTTAAATTCAGAAAATAAAGATGAAATGTAAAAATACCAGAGCAATAAACTGACAGCCTTGTGTTTTCATTAACGTAGGTCGCCACTGTGAGGTCCATCAGATGATCGGGAACTACATGTGGGACCCCGCCACCAACAAGTCATTTGACATAGGGGTCAACAGAGACAGCCTGATGCCTCTCTGGTGGAATGGATCAGAACCTCTGTGGATCACTCTGACCAAGGCCAAAAGGAAGGTCTACATGTACTACTGGCCAGGTGAGTGTGTTGACATCCAGGCCTGTCCAACCTTCCAAATCTCAAAGCACCATTGGAGTCTCTGAGAACAAGGCATGTAGACGTGTTTGGAGACCAAGCCAGGATTTAGAAAATGGGGTCTTTGTTCAAGAAATGTCTTGTGGACATGTTTCTTTAAATTTTGGTTCAAACTCTCTTACATCAGACCAGACGTAATGCCATTTCCTAATTCCCTTGGTTCAGCAATATTTCTGCAGTATATCATGCGTTTTCGTGGGTAAAATTTTGGATACACTGGAGAGATAAATTATAGGGTGCTTATTTGCTTTACAAAAGAATTTGGAGTACCATTTCTACAGATTTTGAGCTCCCCTACAATACTGAAAAGAGGATTCAAAGCTCTTACAACTTTTTGGTTGTGCATTAAATGAAGTCCCTTTATATTAATATTCCTCCTGTACATCCTAAATCAATGAGACACTAAAGTACTTAACTTACTTCAGTGAGGGAGGTAAGCACTCATGCAGACTGCCCTGGCTGCTGTGAGGAGGCTTCAGGAGACTCGCATCTTGTCAGCCAAACTCTGTCATTAAGGATGACAGGATTCAGTGACAACAGAATACTCAACTCACCACTGACTTCCCATTGGTAGGATGTGTTCCTAGTGAGCGGACAATATAACTTTTCCATGCACATGGCTGTAGACATGTTTTTCCTAATTCTTCATGGTGTAATACTGATGATTGTCATTGTGGAAGAAGAGATCAGGGAGGCCGAGAAGAAACGAAGGGATAAGTGGGGAGAAGCATCTGGAGGGATCTTGCTGGCCTGGGCTGGAGACAGCGGCAGCCTGATGGAATTGTGAGAGCGTGGCGGGTTCTGGGGGGCGGGGGAGTGTGGCGAGAAGGAGGAGTGAGCCCAGGCTGAGTCACAGGCGGCCCACACTGAGGACGTGGGCCTGGAGCGAGAGTTTGGAGGATGCTGGTTGGAGGTGGTCACATGGAGAGCTGCTCCGGGGGCTCAAGGCTGTGCCAGCTCTCGGAGGAGGAGCGTCAAGCAAGGACAGATGGAGAGCAGGGAAAGCAGACCCACAGCTGCGCTGTGCTGAGTGCCCTGAAAGCTGCCGCAGAGCAGAGACTGGCATCCACAGGTGAGCCCAGGATGGCCAGGGCAGCTGCGTTACTTCAAAACCCGGCAGAAGAACAGACAGACAGGCTGGTTCTGCGGGCACATGCAGTGTCGGGGGAGTGCTGGAGTTGCTTCAGAGGACGCCTGGGGTTCGGTCCATAGCGGCTACCTGGGCTGACATAAGAAGAAGCTTTCAAGCAAGGGAAGGGTTGAAGAGAACTCTACCTTAAATGGAGGCTCAACTTTTCACGGAGTTGGACATAAGGTTAAGAAAGCAAGTGGGTGCATCAGCCAAGCTAATCAGACTTCATAGAGGAGCCAAGCTCAGGTTCAGCCCAATGTGATGAGATCCAGAGCCAAAAGATGTTGCTGCACTTTGAGGTCATTCTCAGCAATCATCATCAGCAAACACAAGGGCCCACAGGCATAGGCCTAGGAGGAGCAGGAAGCGAACACGCGGTCTCAGGGACCACCTCAAAACGAACCTGAGGACCATCAAGACGAATATTGTCCCGATTCCATAAGGGCCATCTTCCAGGGTATCCGGTTAATTTAACTTTCTGTGTCTTGGAACTTGAGCTCTTCCTGCTCTGAAGAGCACCTCCCCTGGCATCTCCTCCCAGCTCCCCACATGCCTCCTCCACATACACTCTCCTCTGATGGCCTTCTGGGTAGCCATGGATGCCAATGCTCGTGGAAAGCGGGGGAAGATCTTAAAGGAGACAGTTGCCATATTTCAGACTTCTCTCAGCTGTATTACAGAACATCACTCTTTATCTCATCCTGGAGAGTCTGGCTCCTTAATCATAATCAGCAATCTGAATTTATGTATCACTGAGTAGCTACAAAGTCTCAATGCTAACGTGAATGTAAAATATCTTGTCGCTCCTCCAAAATAGCTCCTGAAGGGCAAGAAATGGCCAATCGCTTTCTTTGATTCACAGTTCAACAGCTAATGTGATGTGACAAACACGCCTTGAGATCAGTTTATGGTGTTACCTATCAGGAGGGCAGAAGCTAAAACAGATAACCTCCTAGAATTTCCTCATTGATCTAAATGAAGATTAGCTAACCATCTGGCCGTGTTGAAGTCTTGATAGAAATTGGATGAAAAGTCTCTTGTTTCTTAGACACTGTCCAGTCCTTCTAAACTGGATCCACAAATAAAGGCTCCCTGAGAACCAGCTGTCTCTGAAGGCCCTGCCGCCCAACCCAAGCCAGGCATGCTCTGGCCCCTCCATTCTTGCTGGTTGACAGCTGAGGGATTAACCATCACTGCTGTCCTTTCTCCCTCCACCTTGGTCCCCTCCGGCCACAGCTCAGAGCCCAGTGAGTGTTCATTTGTCTCTGCAAGATTTAGTGAAGTGCAGTGGCATTTCTTCTAAACATGACTCGGTTTTATTTTTCTTCTCAAATCCTCCTCTTCCTTCTCCACTCCCCACCGGACATTGTACAGACCTCTTGATGAGGCCTGGAAAATCTTTATTGCTCCAGTGAGCTGTGTTATGACACTTTGAGTCTTGCCATTAAGTCAATATTTAGAAGTGCAATTTAGAAATGGCAGTAGTTCAAGTCTTCCTGTCAGGTAGATAAAGCAGCAGACTGAAAAATTGATCACTGGTAAAGAGTCCAAAAGACACCACCTCAAGCCTTGAGAAATTTAATATCATAAACAGACCCTTTATTACCCCACCCAGTGGTGCCGTGGAACTGTGCAGAGGAAAATGTGCCTCAGGGAATGATCCCAGGCCCTAACTCAAATATCTGGGGGGTAAGGCTCCCCAAAATCAGCAAGGACCAGCGTCACCAGGACCTAGGGGTGCTCTGCAAAGGATGAGAGCTGAGTGTGTGTCATTCACTAATTTTATTCCCCTATTCCATCCCTCTGGTTTGAGGTCAAAGGAGTTTCATTGAAGTGGGGGGAAAGAAGAGGCTCCAATATTCACTTCATATCAAGAGCAACCCAAAGAGAAGGATGCCTTGGGGGAGGAGGTGAAGTGGGGGAATATAGGAGGATAAATATAGATAAGATATTGCATGGAAGTAGAGTTTGAACTCCTTGGACATTCGATGCTCCCTTACATAATGGCAGCAGTTTTTAAGTTTATTCTTATGGCTATCATGAAATACAAAAAAAGGAACAAAAAACAGCAGCCTTTTAGGAGTCTGTAGTTTAAAAACTCTTTGGAGTAAGGGTCTGAAGACTCTCAGTTCTACATCTTCAGTCATGATTTTGCAGTATTAACTCCTTATGGCCAAGCAGTCAGGAGGAATTGGGGGCAACCATTCATATGGCCCCGGGAGGGTGTTGGGTGTGGGTCTGGGGTCTTCTACTGGCCTCTTCCCGTCCTGTGCAGGTGCTGAGACAAATAAGGCACCTTTTCTGAGGGGAAAGACTCATTTCCAGCTGGCTTCTCCTCCCCTACTTCCCAGAGGTGGGCTGGCTGGGGAGTTAACAGGTGGGTACCTGACTCAGCTCCAGTCAAGTTTTGGTTGTTAAAATCAAGAGGCTTTCCTCTGGATGCGTGAGGAGGCACGTACTGACTACGGATCAGGAATTGCGGTTGTTCACAGAATCTCCCTCTTCCCTGCTGTGCTGGGTCCCTGACAACCTTCCACTGGGCTGAACTTAGATGAGTGCACTTAGGCTCAGAGGAGGTCAGGAGCCCAGCATCAATCATGCAAATGTGTGGGTTTACGTTACAGCCAAGGTCTTGGACTCTATCTACATGATTCCAAATATCTGCATAAAAACTGAATTTTTTTTTTCAGGCAAATATTTAACAATCAAATACAGGGGGTCCAGATTTTCACTAAATTTTCCAACACTGCCACCAATTTGGCATTAAGCTTTAAGATGTATGTAATTTTAGGATCAGAAGAGGCTTTATTCTGTATGTAGTTTGCTGGTTCCTACACTTGTAAATCAAGACCTCCTTAGGATACTGATAAAAACTATGGATTTTTTTTTATTAGAAAAACAAACGCATACATACTATACACACGATTTTGTGCTCATGTAAAACAAGAGACTACAATGATGAGGACTGCCCGGTGGCCTTTGACGTGGCAATACATACATATGTATAATATCTAGTTGATTTGATTTTTTTCAACGTGAGGGAAACGTCTTAGAAACTCACTAAAGTATCAGTGAAACCCAAACTCCTCTAGTTAATGTTGTCTGCCAAGAGTAGGCTTGGGTTAGAATTCTCTAAGACTCTCTGGGTGAAATTCACCTTGAGTCCTTTCCTTTGTTTGTTGGTAACTTGGGTAAGGTCTGCGTCATTGCTGTTGTCTGTCTGCGTCAGCAACAAGAAGATGACAAATTCACATTGCAAGTTAGAGGTTGTCTCAGAGAAGTGGTCTATCTTCAGAAGCATCCTGCAGGATTTCTAGGCGTCAACCATTTCTGCTGCAGAGAAGTTGAGGAGGTGGTGCCCTTCTGGACTGCTGCCTGCAGGGGCGACTCCCCCGGCACTCGAAAGTCTTCCGAGCTGTCCAGCCACATCCAGTCTCCTTTTGCAGGATGGTGTCTTGGCCAAAAGAGCCCATAGTTTCTCAGCAGCCTCCGTTACGGTAACTAGGAAGCCTTAAAGAGAAATCCAGGGACAAACTTCCATTCTTCACAAATCATGGCAAATCTGTTTCTTCATAAAACATCTTAAAAGGGTGTGACTCAAGGCCCTGTAATAAGCTCTCAGGAGACGACTGTGAGCAACACCAGATACAGACTCTCCCCACCCTACCCCCAGCCCCCCGGAGAACTTGCCATCCATTCAGTCAAGGGGACGCATGATAATCTAATATTTGCCCATAGAAATGAAAAGTCCACTTGTTTAAAGAGTGAAAAGTATATTGCCTTATGACCTCATCTAATAGGGGATCTGGTTTCACCCAGAGGGTGACGTGAGTTAACCCCTGAGGGGATGGGTAGGGTAGGGGGTGGGAGCGGGGGAGCTGGCGGGAAGGAGCATCGAGACCGAGCGGACGGCATATGTTAAGGGATGGATGTGGCGTGGATGGGCTGGAGAGAAGCTGAGGCCAGGCCGGGCTCCGTGGGCCAGCTGAAGAATTTATTCTTCTCCTGAGAGGAGGAAGAAGTCACTGGAAGGCTTTAAGGAAGAAGGTGACAGTACCATATTTGAATTTGGCAAGATTTCTCTGGCAGCACCGTGGAGAAAGGAACGTAGGCATCCAGAGGGGCTGGATGAGGGGCGACTAACCCGTCAGGAAGGTACTGCACAGACCCAGGAAAGAGGTGAGAATAGTGTGGATGAAGGTAAAGGAAGTGGGGAGAAGTGGGTGGGTTGGGGACATATTTAGGAATGAAAATTGCCAGGGCCTGGTGATGCACTGGATTTGGGATTAAGGGATCGAGCAGTGACGGGCATGACACCTGGTTTCTGGCTTACAGGACTGTAAGGAGGGAAGGTGTGTCTTTGCCTATCCTGGGAAATTGAAAGAGGAGTGGTTGGGAGGCAGAGGAACGTCTGCGTTGACTCTGAGACATGTCACGTCGTGTGCCTGGAGCTCGAGGAGTGAGCTGGAGATACACAGACGTGTGGTTCTCGGGAGGGCCCGGGGCCGGTGAGGCTGTGGGCAGGAAGGTCAGCGGGGGGGAGAGCTGACGTGAAGAGAGGAGATGGCCCCAGACACAGCCTGGGGGAAGTTCACGCTTAACGATCAGATGGGGCGAGTGAGTCTGCGGAGGAACCAAAGATGGACTTCCCCGGGAAGCAGGAGAAAAGCCAGAAGAGCTGGGAAAAGTACAAGGAGAGTGATGCCATCCTTTGAAGGCATCTGATGAGGGGCTTGATGTCACCTGAGAGGCAGGGGAGGCGCCACTGGAGAGCGACACCAGCTGAAATCTGTTGGCCCCTCTTGTTACAGAGACCAGAGGAACCAAATGGTTTCAAGAGGGGAGTGGCCATCCCCGGGCTCACTGTCCAGCGACACTGCGGGGCGGCAGAGACAGCGTCTGGATTTATTATCTGGGGCATCGCTGGCAAGCTCTGAACTTTGTAGCTGTTAATTTCTTTAACATTTTTCAACTTAGTCTCAAGAAAGGTCCATTATAATAACCCCAGGGTAGCCTTTAGTTTCCCTCTATTGCTGGAGAGTCTGCTTGAATAGCGACAGTGATCATTGTACCTCATCTAATACTGGTTTTGAAGGACACAAAGTGTACAAAGAATAAAATTTGCCATGATTTTTTCCGCAAAGACGATTTTCAATTAAACAGGAAAAGTAACATAAAAAAAACAAAACAAAACCAAAACATCTTTTATTGTTCTGGTTAGTGAACCGTCTGACTCCCGCTGGGAGTTCGTATATTCTAGTGATGAACGAGCACGTCTCCTCAGGTCGGGAGGCCAGACAAGGAGTCAGCAGTCACCATCCACCGTGGATGACGCTGGGACTGTAATAGACCTGGTAATGGATGGCGCAGGTGGGACAGATCTCTAGGAGCATCTGAGGCAGAGGGAAGGAGCGTGTGCTAAGGTTCAAAGACGAGCAGGCAAGGGCATGTCGTGTTCCTGAAACTACAAAGAATACGACAAGGTTGCAGCTGAGTGACTAAGGCAGGAGTGAAGAGATCGGAAGCTGGAAATGGCCAGATCTTAAGAACCAGGGACTTGGGCTCTGGTATGTAAAGGGACTTGCGTTGAAGGAACAAAGATGTTTTAGGTCATATCAGTTGCAGAAACAGATAAGCCCCAAAGTCTCAGTGGCTTAACCCAATGGAAGTTTATTTTTTGCTACAGAAAGTCTGAAACGGGTAATTGTGATCAGCAGTTGCCTCTCTGAATAAGGGTGCAGACACTGGTGGGGACTGAAACGTGCCCCCCAAATCCGTACCTTGGAGCCCTAGTCCCCATGTGGTGATGTCTGGAGGTGAGGCCTGTGGGAAGTAATCCAGTTTGGACGAGGTCATGATCCTCTTTACTCCCGCTGGGTCTTCCTTTCTTGCCGTTTAAGGGGCATCTCTGTCCTTGTTTCTCCCTCCTTAGGGCTGATTCTCCACCCTGGGTACGTTACGAATCCCCTGAGGCCACTGTGAAATATCAGAGCCCAGGCTGCATCCTCAGAGGCTCCGACGTCTCTGGAGTGGGGCGAGAGGCCCTCTGCAGTGGGCCCGGTGCACAGACCTGGCGTGCCTGCCCTGCGTGCCCACAGCCCTGGCACGGCTGCCAGCCCCGCACTCCCATCTCTGCCGGTTGCACTGCCCCAAGAAGCCTCCTCCCGTCATTCTCGCCCCCCCCCCCCACCGCCCCAGTCCCCAGGGTCACCCTGTGTCGTTGGCGCTGGCCTGTGTGAAACCTGACATCAGCAGGGAAAGGAAAAGAGATGAGTAGTTTGAGCATCTGAAGTGAACTCAGCACTTCGCAGACATAATCTTACTCAATCCCCACAGCAGTCCTAAGACATGACTGCTGTCATCCCCACTTTACAGGCGGGGGCGTGGAAGTTCCCAGAACACACAGCCGGGACACAGTAGGCCGCTGGGCTGCTGCCGGGGCTGCCTGCGTCCACGCCCCGCGCAGGGTCCCTCCCTGAGCTTGGCCGAGGCCGGGCAGGGTCTTCCCACGGGCCATCCCAGGTTCGCCAGTTCAGCTCCCCCCCACTGCCCAGGGCGAGAGCGGAGGGATTCAGGGGGAGGGATCCTGACAAAGTGAAGAAAAAAGCCCAGAGTCGGGACTTCCTGTAGAAACTCAGTCCCCGGTAGAGAATGCTGGAGGCTTCGCTTTTGGTGGCCGAGGCAGGCCTACACCCACCCCCAGGTCTGCTCCACTTTCCCCCTCAGCACCAAACACACCCTCGTTGTCAGAGGGAAGGGGGCTCAGCCGCCTCTGCAGTGCTTTTCCCAGCTGGTGGGCTGCGGCTGTCAGAGGGATTCCTTAGGGTGGGACAGAGACGTGGCGCTTTCACCTCACCAGAGCCCTTTGTGTGCAGAGAGCTCTGTCCCCTCCCGGCCTCTCCCCTCCTGTTCTCCCTGCTGTACTGGATGGAGCCCCTGAGGAACCTCAGGGGAATGTAAAGACCGGAGAGAAAACAGCTGAGACCAGTTCAGCCACTTCCTTGCTGTGGGACCTGGGGACAGTCACTTAATCTCTCTGTGCAGCGGTTTCCTTATCTGTCCCACAGGAATGACTACGTGTACCTCTCAGGCTTGCTGGGCATGTGAAATGAGATAGGATATACAGAGTATCTGACCAGAACATATGGTTAATAGATATATAGTAACCCCACCCTTGCCCCCAGATTCTTAAAAGGGAGCTTCAGCCTGTGCCCTTCTAATGCATCACATGGGGTACACGGGGGGAGGGGGAAGCTCTGGCCAGGTCACTCTTGGCCCAAGATAATGCTGCAAGGTCACATCAGGGATTCAAATACACACTTGCAGCAAAGGCCACAGAGTGAAACACAAGTCGTGTTTTAAATCGCCATGAGAATTCTGAGACAGGCCATCATGGCCAGTCAGGGACAGGAAAGGAGTTTCCCAGGAAAGGGGTGGATGGGGGGATCTGGCCACTGGGTCATCAGAGGAGGGAAAGAGGACAGAGTCTGGCTTTTTGATGTCTTAGGGCTGGGGGCCAGAAGCCACGGGGCAGGGTGAGCCGTGCACATAGGACTCTGTGCAGAGGCGGCGCTGACTGCTGGGAGGTGTGGCCACTGGAGCGGCCCTCGGGCTGTTTGCCCAAGGTGTGCAGAGCGTTGGCTTTTCAGGGCCACGTGCAGCACTCACTCCTGCTCCCAGCCATTCCTGGAAGTGGTTCAGAACCACCTCAGAAGTTGGGGAGACCAAGGTTCCCCCAGATACATGGTGGGAGGAAAAGGGCAGTTTGTAAGACCTGGAGATCACAGCCTCGAATTGGAGGGCTGGGGGATGAGGAATCCCTGGGTTGGCGCTAGAGTTCTAGCAAAGCCGCTGGCAAGGCTGAGCCTGGGGTCAAGGGCTTGCCGGCATCCTGCATCCCGAGGAGGCCCAGGCTTCTTGGATCGAAATACCAGGAAGCCACCTGCTCCGGGAGGAGGCTCTGGTGGGGACCACCACGTGTGCAGCAGTCGAGATGCCTTCCCCCTGGGGAGCATGACGTCACTGTAATCATGCAATCATTTGCAAGATTTAGATGACCTTGAGGCATGTGCCTCTGACCCAACGATGCTGCTCGTGGCTGATATGAGGGGCACCAGGAGTCCCTCACTCCTCACCTGGGCCTGCTGGGGAGGAGTGCGGTCCCTGACCCTCGGACAGAGACTTTCCCATCTAAAGCTGACTCACAGAGGCAGAGATCGCATCTCACCTTTGGCCTCATGATGCCTTGCTAAGGTTTCACCACTGCCTTCCTAAAGCAGACACCCAGCCTGGGTTAGGCACATGCCCCTCTGCCCTCAGGTTCCTATTAGTCACCTTTTATGCCCAGTGAGTCCTTTTCAGTTGAGTTTCCAGAATCTGCTCTAATGGATGAGTGCTTCTCATCTCATCTGTCCGCTCCTGTGCACAAGGCCAGTCCGCATGGCATCCTGTGTTCAGGCCAGCCCACCACCCCCCTCCCCAGATCAGAAGAGACCTCCCAGCCCTGTGGGCCCGGCTGACCTGGGAAAGGGTCTCTGAGATCAAAGGCCACACTTTCCCCAAGGACTTGTCCCCATAAGCTCCTGTGCCTCAGATGTATCTTCCTGGAAAAGGTTACATGTTTCTAAGAGTTAATTGACTTAGCTGTTTTAATAAGCTCTCTTGAGACACATATTCAACCGCAGTACACCTGCCTCATATCACATAAAATGCAGCTCACGGGTTATTGTCACAAGGTGTGTGGAAGTTGGAAGCCGAGCGGCACTTGGAAGGCGGGACCTGTGTTCTAGGAAGTTTAGAGAAATGCGATTTTCATGGGCTCAACTTCCTTGGAGAGAGTTGGCAGGAAGCAAGGATCAGTCAGGAAAGCAGTGGAAAAGTACCAGAGCCAGGAAGCTGATTACTAGGTGGCAAGGAGACCTTGGGACAGTCACTTCTCCCATCTCAGGCGTTTGTTTTCTCAGCTGCAAAATAAAAGGCACTGATGTAAGGCTGCCGTGAAGGGCCGTGAAAGCTGTTCGTTGTGCCCAGATGCTGCGTCCACGGGGGTGTGGCTCGCACTATAGTCGTCATAGATTTGCATATTTATTTTGACAATATGTTGGTCTGTGACAGTCATGTTGCCATGACAAAATAGATATAGTAAAATAATTGTCTAGCAGATGTAAGTTAAGTGTTTTGAAGAAGAAGTGACTTAAAATTTTTTTGGCACAAAGATGCATGGGCTTAGTGGTGGTCCTCTTTGGTTGTCCTTTAAGTTCCCTCTAACTCTGTATTTTCTGCTCAGGATATATTTATTAGGTTGCTGAGGTGGGACTATCCAGCAGGAAGGCAGACTCTAGACAGAGATAAGATGAGGACCTGAACAGTGAGCCCTAATTAAGGGCAATTGCCTTTCAAGTTTCCTGGGAGCAATGAGGAAATAAGATGGAGTAAA
Organism: Balaenoptera musculus; assembly: GCF_009873245.2. Classification (NCBI taxonomy): domain Eukaryota; kingdom Metazoa; phylum Chordata; class Mammalia; order Artiodactyla; family Balaenopteridae; genus Balaenoptera; species Balaenoptera musculus. Next base: position 13,237,427 of record NC_045805.1, on the reverse strand, counting down.
GCCAAAGCCTGCCCTTGAATCACTGGTGAAACCAAAATCTTACTGCCAAGTTCCTGGTTGGTCTTTGAAACTGCAAAAGCCAGGCCACTGCCTTTGTTTCCCCACAGACCCCTGTGCAGAGATTCAGGAATCCCTGCTTTCCTCAGGCACGGTGGGCTGACCTGAAGGACCTCAGTTGACCAGATCCACACTCCCTGGGAGGCCATGAAAATGGCCTGGAGGCAACAGCCCAAGAGGCTGAGCAGTGCGCCTAGGTTCACAGACTGAGCCCACGGTGGGTCCAGAAAGGGGCCCACAGACTCCTGATTAGAGAAATAGCTTGTGGGATCCACACAGCACACCCCTTCCAGTCTGATGATTTCCATCAGGTAAAGACTAAGGAAAACAAAACGAAGCCCCCAGACTAATTCTTCCGGAATAATGAACCTTGCTCTCTCTAAATCTACCACTTTCACTAATTCCATGTTCCATTGCATCGTGGCATCTGTCATCGCTTGCTGGCTGTTTCCTTTGCCAGTCATTTTTATTCATTCTGGGTTTTAAGATTAGAGGTCTGGTGACGGTTTTTGCCTTTGGAGATTTCACCTGGGAGAGACCATTCAGGACAGAGAGCGCAGAATGATTGCACTTGCCTCAGTTTTTGTGAACTTGGGTACCGGTCTCTCCCTTCTCAGGGCCACATGAAGGTATGTAGCTTCAATCCAAATTAATTGTGTCTGCAGCGTCAGGGCATCTCTGCTGGGTTGAGACACAATCTTTTCACTCCACTGTCTGGCTCTCTGCTTATCTGAAGAGTAAGCAGTAATGCTCCGTTTGCTCTGCAGTGAAGGTTTTCCCTCTCTCTGCTCAGCTTATAGCGCTTCAGCTGGGGAACAACCCTGAGAATAAATGACAACTATCAGTCATATCTTACCTCCAACTGCCTGCACCACTCTAAGCCCTGCTGCTTTCTGAACTTTACAGTTCCCTTAGAGTAGCAGCACTAATGCCTAGTTTCCTGGTTCAGGGTCTTCAAACTTAAGGATTTCCAAGAGCAAGATTAATTTTAAGGGAATCTGTTTTAAGATCAGCAACTTTCATATATATTGCAAAAATTGTCCTGATTAAAAACATGTCCTTTTCCTACTTTATATAAGAAAGGAGTACCCTAGGGGGCTTCCCTGGTGGCGCAGTGGTTGAGAGTCTGCCTGCCGGTGCAGGGGACACGGGTTCGAGCCCTGGTCTGGGAAGATCCCACATGCCGCGGAGCAGCTGGACCCGTGAGCCACAACTACTGAGCCTGTGCGTCTGGAGCCTGTGCTCCGCAACAAGAGAGGCCGCAACAGTGAGAGGCCCGCGCACCGCAATGAAGAGTGGCCCCCACTTGCCGCAACTAGAGAAAGCCCTCGCACAGAAACGAAGACCCAACACAGTCAAAAATAAAAATAAATAAATAAATAAATAAATAAATAAATAAATTAAAAAAAAAAAAAAGAAAGGAGTACCCCTCAGCAATCAAGAACCTTACTAAGGTGCATCGCCTCAGTATATAAAAGCCTCCAGGGCCAAACAAAGAAACAGTTCAAAATGTTGGTGTAGGTGTATAGAAAAGAATGCATCTAGTGACAAAATAACAAAACGTAAAAATAGTCAAGTATTTTCCAATGCTCTCTTTTAAATTATTTAAGAAAAACTTAATTGAGTTGTCAGCTGAAACACTATTTAAAAACTTATGATGATAGATCACTATGTGAATGTTGGCATTCAAAGAAGCCATTCAAAGAATTAAATGACAGAGTACTTCTATTTCCATCTACTTATTTATGTAAACAACTTTCTTATCACTTAGATTTAACAAATAGGAATAGAATGGATTCTGAACTTGTCTCATTCTAGAGATCAATCATATTCATCCATGGATATACAAACTGATTTTTAAAAGCATCCTATGCCTTTCATTATGAGATGCATTTCCAATAAAATGTAACTTTTTATTTAAAAAAATCACTTATTGAAATTTGGGGTTCCACTGGTACAACGACAGGCAAAGCTACTTTGAAACAACTCTTCTCACCAGCAACAACTGAAAACGCTGCTGGTCTCTGTGTGTGTGTGCACGTGCACGTGCACACAGTGTGATGGATCAGAGACAGACTAAGACCTAGAGAACAAGGTGTATCTGGAAATTGGCACCATGTCTCCCCTGCATTTAAACACTGATCGCAGAAGCAGCAGCTGAGAGACTAAGAAACTGAACTGAGGTTCTGACAGAATCACAGGACGGGGGACATGACAAAAATTGGAGTTCACGGGCCACCAAGCGGAAGAGATCTAGTAAACATCCTAGACTTTCAGTTGGGACAATAAAGGACAATGCGCTTGGAGTAAGAAGGAGCTAGAAGTAAATTAGGGGTGAAACCCTCTGGAGGACTGAAGCCTTCATAAAGCCCAAGCTGAGCTTCGAGTCATCTTAATCCCTGAGTAAATCCACTCTGGGTTAAGATGGTCTGCCTATAGCCTAGGTGCCCTTCGTAAGCAAAAAGCCTGTGCTCTCTAGAAAAAGATAACAACATATGGAGTGTCAAATGATATCTACAATTTTTCGTATACAATATGCAGCATTCAGTTATAAAAAATAACCAGAATATGGGAAAACAAGTCCTGACTGGAAACTCAGGAGAAATAAACAGACAAGTCTTGACTGAAAAATCAAGAGAAAAACAGTGGACAATAGACTCAAACCCACTAGTCCAGATACTGATATGACTTTAAAGAGAGCTATGATAAAAGAACTAAATGACAAAATGGAGACTTGCACTAGTAAACTAGAATCTTTTTTAAAAAGTGAACTCTATAACTGAAGACAGCTCTCCAGCTTAAATAGGCAAAAAGATGAAAAAGGCAGAAAAGAATGTTCGAGACATATGGGACATAGTGAAGAGGCCACAGAAGGATTAGAGAGAGAGGATGAGACACAAGTAATATTTGAGAGATAAAGTTTGAGAACTTTCTGAAACAGACAAGAAATATCAAATCATAGACTCAAGAAGTGCTGTGACACCCATGAATTTCAGAACTGCTGATACCACAGAAATGAGAAAAACTTAAAAGCAGCAATAGAAAATTGTTCAAAGAAGCAGGGATAAGACTGACAGCTGACTTTCCAACAGAAATACTGGAATCCAGAAAGACAATAGAATGATATCCCTAAATGATAAAAGAAAAATAATGATCAGTTCTATATCCAGTGAAAATATCCCTCAAAAATGAAGGCAAGGGACTTCCCAGGTGGTTCAGTGGTTAAGACTCCGTGCTCCCAATGCAGGGGACCCGGGTTCAATCCCTGGTCAGGGAAATAGATCCTGCGTGCCACAACTAGGACCCAGCGCAGCCAAATAAATAAATTTTTTTTTTTAAAAAGGAAGGCAAAATAATGACTTTTTCTAGAGACAGAACACTGAGAGAATTTATTGCCAGCATGTTTAGAGTGGAGGAAATGCTAAATTCTTAAGGTGGAAGGAAAATTGTCACAAATGGAAGCACAGAGATGGAGGAAGGGATGAAGAGCCACAGAAAGGGTAAATGAGTAGGAAAAACTAAATTAATAATAATAGTAGTCATAATAATTTTTAGATCAAAAACCCATACGGAATGGAAATACATGACAACAGAAGCACAGAAGGTAGGAGAAATGTAAAATTCAAAGTTAAAGTGTTCAAATGTCTTTGCATTGCCTGGGAAGTTGTGGGAGTGCAAATTTATATTAGATTTCGATTGACCAATATTTCAATTTTTAAAAATCATCTCTAGGGCACTATTCCAGAAAGAGATTAATTAAAATATACAAATAGCAAGGTAATAGAGGAGAGGAAAAGGAACAATAATAATCATACATACATAATCCAAAAGGAATTAAGAAAGGAGAGAAAAACTGTCAAATGTGTAATGAATACAAGACATGTATTTAGGTGGCTGATTTAAACATAAAAATTTCCTTAAGTACATTGCAAGTAAACGTTTATTTTTTTTAACTAATATTTCATTAAATACTCCAATTAATCTGAATGAGTCTATTTATATAAAGTTCAAAAGCAGGTAAAACTAATCTACAGTGTTAGAATAGTGTTTACACTTGGCAGAGCAGTGACTAAAAGGGGGCATGAGGAGGTGCTTGTATGTGAAGGTTATGTTCTGTGTCCTGATCTGGGTGCTGGCTACACAGCTGCATTTACTTTGTCAGGATGAACAGCACACGTATCATTTATTCACTTTGTATGTATCTGTGTTAAACTTTAATAGAAATTTACATTAAAAACAACTATCAGACTGGATAAAAGCAAAAAGTAATATATGCTGCTTATAAAAGATGTACATTAAATGTAAGTATGCAGAAAAGTTGAAAGTAATAGCATTTTTAAAAGACATAGCACACACTCAGCAAAGGAGAGCTGGTGCAGCTATAACATCAGTCGGTGCAGACTCTAAGCTTAGACTATTTTTAAGACAAAGAAAGACAGTTCACGTTGATATAAAGTTCAGTCTACCAAGAAGTTGTAATAATTCTAAATTTTCATGCTCCTAATTACACAATCTCAAAATAAATAAAGCAAATATTGATAAAACCAAAAGGAGAAATGGGTAAGTTCACAATGATAGTAAGTTTTAAGACATCTTTCTCAGTAACTGATAATATAAGAAAATAAAAAAACAGAAGGATACAGAAAATTTATGTAACATAATTAACATATTTACCTAATTGATATTACTAGATCACTGTACCCAACTACCACTAAATACACATTATTCCCAAGTACACATGGAACATTTGTCAAAAATGACCATATTTTAGCCATAAAGCATTTCTCAACAAATTGGAACTGTATGAAATCATGCAGAATGTGTTCTCTGACTACAGTGTAATTAAAGTATAATCAATAATAAAAAGAAAAATTTTAATTCTATATATTTGTAAAATAACCAGAGATTTCTAAATAACCCATGGTTCAAAGAAGAAGTAACTATGGATATTTGGATTGTGGGATGCAAGTAAAGTCATTCTTAAATGGAAATTAATAGTTATACATCCAAGTGATGACAAGGGTGGAGTAACAAAGTCTCATATAGTGCCAGGAGGAGCAAATTAATATAGCAACTTTGAAAACCTATTTGGCATTATCTAGTAAAGGTGAACATACGCATACCCCAAATCTAGCAATTCTACTCCTACACATATTACAACAGAAATGCATACCTAAGTGCATCAAAGAACGTGTACAAGAATGTTTATATCAGCATTATTCATAATTTTTAAAAACTGGATATTCATACAATAGAACTTTTGTGTCCTAATGGGTATATTAGAAGGAAGTTGGAAGTTATCACTAAAAATATGTTTTTGGTTTCTTATTACAAAAATAACAGATATTTATTTTAGGAAAGTTAGTTCAATTCAATAAGCGATAATAAGAATATAAAAGTCAACTATGATCCTTCTGTATCAGTTACGAACTATCTACTGCAAGTTTTAGAAAACCTAGCCAACAGTGACTCAACATATAGGAATTTATTTGTATCACATAAGAAGTATGTACTTTATGTAGTTCAGCTGTTTAACAATGTCATTTTAAAAACCTAGGCTCTTTCTATCCTTCTGCTCTGTATTAGCATATTAACTTTTTACCTTCATGCTTGTTGACTCATGGTTTCAGAATGGTTGCTGCCGGTCCAGGGATCATGTCCTTACAACCTACATTCCAAACTGCAAAAGAAGAAAAGAGGTAGTGCTTAGCAACTCATGTTAATTTTTTCATATCAAAGCACAGCCTCCCACTCTAAGCATCTCAGCAGATCTCAATGCCAGTAGTGAGTCACATGACCATTCCTACTCACAAGGGGCCCTGGGCAGACGAGAAAGCTTTCCTCTTTCTTTAGTAAGGGATGGGAAGGAAGAAAGAAGTTCAGAATGGCTTCAGTTTAGCCAAAAAAAGTCTACCAAGCCAGCCGCACAAATTTTACCCTGTCTTATATTTTGTTATATTCACTTCCACTCTTTCTTAGACATAAATATGCTTTTTAAAAAAATAAATTTATTTATTTATTTATTTTTGGCTGTGTTGGGTCTTCATTGCTGCACGCAGGCTTTCTCTAGTTGCGGCGAGCGGGGACTACTCTTCGTTGCGGTGCGTGGGCTTCTCATTGCGGTGGCTTCTCTTGCTGCGGAGCACCGGCTCTAGGCACGTGGGCTTCAGTAGTTGTGGCATGTGGGCTTCAGTAGTTGTGGCTCTCGGGCTCTAGAGTGTAGGCTCAGTAGTTGTGCCACATGGGCTTAGTTGCTCCGTGGCATGTGGGATCTTCCCGGACCAGGGCTCAAACCCATGTCCCCTGCATTGGCAGGCGGATTCTTAACCACTGCACCACCAGGGAAGCCTTAAATACGCTTTAAATATTTACAAAAATGAGATCATCCTTCACAAACTATTTACTAGCCTTTTTTCACTTAAAATAGTATGGCAGTAAATACAAATGGCATAATAATTTTATATGCCTGCATGGTATTTCATTATTTGGATGTGTGTAATTTAACCATACCTTTATTACCAAATGTTTAAATTGCTTCTTAATTTTATATTCTAAATTATATTGTAATAAAGGTGCTTGTATATACAAATTTATTTTCTTAGAATATGTTCTCTGAAGTGGTTTTCAAGGAAAAGCATGTATACAATAAAAATTATATAAATATTGCCGAACATTGCCACTCTGGAGCAGAGTGACCCAGAAATCCACTCCTGGTTGTGTGCCTCATATTGGTGTTTTTCAAACACTGGTCTTGGTGTTTTTCAAACACTGTTTTTCAAACACTGTCCTCATAACGGACAGTGACATCAATTTGTGGATTGTTAACCAGTGTTTTAAAAAACCCACATAAAACAGAATAGAATAGAATAAAGTATTAGCGTGCTTTGCTCATATTTTAGTGAAACTTCTGTTTCCTCTGTGAGAGTATGTGTTCTGTACTGTGTCATGAAGCAAAATGAGTATTTTGCCAAGGGTTACAGACAAAATTTTTAAAAAAATGTTCCCATAGAGGAACACTCATGCATGGCTCCTGATTTCCAGCACTCATTTTAAATTTCTGTTTGTTGTTAATTGCCTTGATAAGAAGTTCTATAACAGTAACAAATTATAGCGGTGATGACAGCGCTCCTGATTTGCTTTGGACCTAAATGAAAATGTGTCCCATGAAGTTTTTTTTTTTAAGATTTATTTATTATTTATTTACTAATTTTATTTATTTTTGGCTGCATATGGTCTTAGTTGCAGCACGCAGGATCTTCGTTGAGGCATGTGGGATCTTTTGTTGTGGTGCCCGGGCTTTTCTCTAGTTGTGGTGTGTGGGTTTCCTCTTCTCTAGTTGCGGTTCACGGACTCCAGGGCACGTGGGTTCTGTAGTTGTGGCGCGCGGGTTCTAGTTGAGGCGTGTGAGCTCAGTAGTTGTGGCACGTGGGCTTAGTTGCCCCGCGACATGCGGGATCTTAGCTCCCTGACGGGGGATTGAACCTGCATCTCCTGCACTGCAAGGCAGATTCTTTACCACTGGACCTCCAGGGAAGTACCCCCATGAAGTTTTGAAATGTAGAATTTTCACTGTTAATAACTAGCCTGTCAGTGAAGTTTTCATTTCCTCTTTACATCGTTTCATAAAGGTTTTCTTTTTTATTTATAAGGAGTTGGATTTATTTTTAGTTAATTGTTATAATTAATTTATAGTTTTATTACGTGTGGTCAGATAATATGCATTGTGCTATATAATTTCTACTTTTTTGGAAGTTAATGAGATTTTCTTTGTGGATGAGGATATGATCAGTTTTTCCAACTTTTGTGTTTTTATAACAATTCCATTCTTATAAGAATTCTTTAATAATAATTATGTATATTTGTGTATATTTATGATATATAAATACTCATTTACATTCTAAACTATTAATGTGGATTTGTAGCTGTTTCACGCTTTTGAGACCATAATCAACTTTAATACTATTGATAGAGCTGATTTTTTGGTTTACTTTTGGGGGAGTTTATTTGGTCTATTCTTTTATATCTAACCTTGCTGTGTCATTTTAATTAACCTGTAAATTTAAAAAATAGTTTATAGTTACTTCATGTTGACATTCTTGTAGAGTGCAACCCATTCACATTTATTTTGAAATGAATATATTTGATTTTCTCTTTTATTATGCTTTCAATATTAGTGCTTCCTAGATATTTCCTTTTTTTTACTTTTCATGTACTTTGATATTTGATTAATTTTGTATGCTTCTTTTTCTTCCTTTAGTAATTTCGAAGTTATGCATACAACTTTCTTCTGTATATTCCAAACTTTTAAATCAATGTCTGAACACTAATCTATAGAATGAACACTATATATTGACCATCCCTTCCCTCCAACAACAATGAAATTGCTTTTCCTTTCATTTTTGTTGAAATAATTGGGAACTTTAGATCCAGGTTATTACATTAAACATTTTTTTAAAATATGCACCTTATTTTTCAATAAAATATTTTCACATAACTACATTAATATTACTAATACTTAACTATATTTTGTGATTTCATCGTTTACTGCTATTTATTTTAAGACCCTATCTTATTCATTCTTGGGTTCTTTTATTTTGACTTATTTCTCGATAAGCTTGAGTAAATCTTAATAGTATGGAAAAGTGTCTGTCTGTCCTTAATGTCCATAATGTCTTTCCTTGCACGTCTGAATTCGTCAGATACTGTTTTAAAAGAATACCTAAAGTTTTGGAGTCAGATAAAACTAGATTCAAATGTTAGCTCTTCCTCATTATTGCCCTGAGACAATGGGGAAGTCTCTTCACCTTTTCGACTCAGTTCCTCCTGTGTAAAATGAAGGCACCATCAGCTATTTTATAGGATTCATAAGGATCATACCAAGTGTAAGTGGGAATCATTTTCTCTGGGCTACAAGAAAGCTCACCATCTGGTCTCCAGACCCCCCTTGCCTGGGAATGTTACCGTGCTTGCTGTTCTACACACACACCTTATTGTTTCTCACTTTGAACTTTTGCTTCCGCTACTGTCTTTGCTTGGACGTCCCTTTCTTCCCACTTCTAACCCCAACGCGTCGGCCAGACATAGTCTGTAAGACTGAGCCCAACACGGGGATTCGAGGAAAGCTTCCAGAAGGAAATAATATCTGAATTAAATGTGCCTCGTCTGAGTTCACTCACTACCCAGTAAATGTGCACTTCACTTTAGACTTCAACTATTACACTGTTTGCACGGAATCCTCCTCCTACTAGGCTAGATTCTGGGATGCCACAGGATGGAGACACTATGTCTGAACATAGTGACTAGTTCATAGTAGGTGCCCAATAAATACACCCAACTAACAAACTGAGACTGGCACATTCCTCTCCTGCCCTATTTTCTGATAATGAGGTTGGATGTCTCTTCCTCGGGGCAACCATTTCAACTTGTTCAGGGGCCTGGGGCAGAAAAGCTGAGGCCACAGCAGCTCCTAACATCTGAATGCCTTTCATTCTTTTACTTCATTTTGGGAGAGGTAAGGGCATGGCTCAGGATCCTTGCCTTAACTCAGTGATTTTTAGACTTGCCCATCAGTGCAGTACTTCTGAGTCCAGTTAGACTAGTGAAGTCTTTAGTTTCTTATTCCCAGGCTAATCAGATATTACCTCATACCTCGTTCTAGAATAGGCAAAGATGCACTAGAAGAATTAGTAGTTAAAAAAAACTATAGAAAAAAGTTTTAATTGAGACATTCTGTGTACTAACTAATTTTTGTTATTGTTGTTTCAAATTGGGAAAGACAACCATTAACCAATTTTTGCTAGTCCCTGTCATGAGACACCAGTGCTGTATAGGAATGACATTTAAGAGCCTCTGCTCCAGTTAAACAAAATTAGAGTTAAATAGACCACTTATCAATAATACATTCTTTTATTTCATGAAAAGGAACACAAATTTTTGTTTTGACTAATGGTATTTGCTTCCTAAAATAGGCTCATAACCCTACCTTGATTATTGAAGAAAGTAACCATTTACCATCTTTTTCCTTCTTAGGCTGTGAGGTTGAGATTCTTGGTGTCAGACCTACTTACTGCCTAGAATATAAAAATGTCCCAACGGATATCAATTTTGCCAATGCAGTCAGCGATGCTCTTGACTTCTTCAAGTAAGTGTCCCAAATCCTTAGCCATGCCACTGTTCTTCCTGTTTCCAGGACCAATAATGAATGCTAAAGTGGATTAAGAAGGCTTGGTATAGGTGAAATATGTCTCAGAGAGGTAGTAAGCCTCTCACACGGTGATTGCTACCCTCTAGTAGAGAATGATTGTGCGTTGAGTAATTTTAGGTAGGGGCACTCTTTGGAAATGTTGAATTGAGAGCAAGGAAGTCCCCAGGGGTTTAGGACTTTCTTCTTTGTGTTGATGGAAAATAGAGAAGCAATGTGAATGTCAGCGTTTCTCTAATCATGATATAGTGAATGCCTGACTCTCCGAAGATATAAGTTTTTGACAAAAGAAGGAAGATCTTTGATGGAATAAGTTTGGAAAAATTGCCTACTCTGCCATCTTCTTGGAAATGTACAAAACCTATTAGCATATTAGAACATAGAACCTTTTTTTTTTTCTCTTCCACATGGAACTATCACACCCAGTTTGAAAAATGCAGAAATGAGTAATGGTCTGAATAGCACACAAGAGTGTGTCAGGGAAACTGACTTATTTCTAAGTTTTCAATTTTTTTTTTTAATGTATGTATGTATTTATTTTTTGCTGGGTTGGGTCTTCGTTGCTGCGTGCAGGCTTTCTCTAGTTGCGGCGAGAGGGGGCTACTCTTTGTTGCGGTGCACAGGCTTCTCATTGCGGTGGCTTCTCTTGTGGAGCACGGGCTCTAGGCACGTGGGCTTCAGTAGTTGTGGCACACAGGCTCAGTAGTTGTGGCTCGTGGGCTCTAGATCGCAGCCTCAGTAGTTGTGGCACACAGGCTTAGTTGCTCTGCGGCATGTGGGATCTTCCCGGACCAGGGCTCAAACCCGTGTCCCCTGCATTGGCAGGCAGATTCTTAACCACTGTGCCACCAGGGAAGTCCCTCAATTTTTTTTTTAACACTCAGCAACTTCAACCATTCCTTTAAACTACTTCCATTTCTCTCTCCCTAATTCTCTCCAACCCACTTCAGTAAGGAAAATGGATGTGACATTCTGAACTCTTTACATTGAAAAGAAATCTGGACAGGATCCTAAGGTGATGGGAGATCTGGGTGTCCCTGAAGTCCAGGGTTGGGGGCCCCTTGCAGCTCTCAGGTAATTGGGCTGATGGCCACATGTCCTTCTGGCATGGTTCCTGGGCTGAAAGCTATAAATGGCCAATAACAGATCTGCAAGCGTTTCCACCCATCACTCCTCACCCAACCGCTCCATTACAAATGAGCTGACCAGTGATGGAGACCAGACCCATGTGGAAAACAGCTGGCCACCAAGAATTTGTCAGCTAAACTCCAACAGGCAAGAGCTCTTAGCCCTTGAAGACTCAGGTCCCTCATGAATCAACGAGCTCCAACATAGATGTCTTTCACAAAAAGCATGTTTATGAATCCCCGAATCTCAAGCATCGCAATTCCAGTGTTCCTGGCATCTGGGGTTGACAGCTTCCTAACACAAAGCCATCAGGCAAGTCTGTGAGACTTCCTAGCTTTCTGATCACACGGAGATTTATGAATATGGCAAGTAGCCTTAAAGAAACCAGCCCAGTGGCTGCTGTATTAAGGTGAAGTGTCTAAAATGTAGTGACCTGAAAGCATTTCATTGAGCTTTAGTGCAACCAGTAAACCTTGTGAAATGTTTCCCACATACAAGCCCCACCCTGGAAGTGTACACACGTAAACATAGGATGTTCTGTGTGAACCAGCGCATCTGGGACGCTACAGGCACAAGTACAAAAGGCAGCTAAATGCGGAGACATATCCGAGGGCATGATTTTGTGGAAAGTTCCATTATGTCACACGTGGCGGAGGAAATGCCATCAGTCCCTCAGTGTAATGAACATGGGCCTCAAAAGAGTTTAGGGATATGTATGAAAATGCCATTCCCAGGTTAGAACTTTTCCCTACCGCCTGCACACGTGTGGAACCCTTAGTGACTTTTTGTTCTCTGCTGTCTGTAGATGCAGGGGGCATTTGTATTAGTTATTCATAGAGTAGCGAGTATGAATGATGATAATATTATTTGTGAGAAACAACCAAATAATAACTTACCCCAATCCCCATTGTGGAGGAGGGTGGACATGGTATTTGTTAAAGAAGGGCCAGTCTGTTTTGTTCTAAAAAGAGAAAAGAACACTTGACTAGCAATTTCCCTTAAGTGGAAACCAGTATATCCTCCAAACTGTGGATGAAGTACACCTCAGGGTACGAGAACATCACAGCATCATTCAAAGTTGTGCCCTCTTGGCAAGTATGACCATGGTGAAGGAAGACGCCAGGCTGAACATTCTCTGGAACCGATCCCCGTGTAGTGAATGGAGTCGGTGTGGACATTCAAAAGCCCGGGCTGGTGGAATCAAGTGTTCTGACCTTGGACGTGGGAAGTTCACATTTCCAGTCCTAGCCATGTCTCAGAGGTCTGTGAGGCCTAGAATCCTTTTTGGCCTATTTCCTCATCTGCAAAATCTGCAAATGCTTTTCTCTAGGGACGCTTTTCATCTCAGATCCAGAATTTAGAGGCACATCCAAGCCGCAGACATAGAGCTCATGCCGAGAAATGAAAGTGACTCAGTTTCACTGCTGCCTTTGCCTTGTCTCACGCCCCACTTTCTTGGGGTTGGTGGGATTCTTATAGCAGAATAAGAACCATTTCCACATGGTCATTTGGGTTTAGCAGAATGTTTCCCCATTGGTGTGGGCTGTTGAGTTCTCTCAGAGTATTTGGGTCAGGGTGTTGGAGCTCCACCTGGGTCTCAGTGCTGGCTCCACTTCTCACGAGCTGTGTGATGTGGGCGACAGTACTGAACTCCCTGTTTAATGTATTCCTGCCTGATAGGGTTGCTGTGAGGATGAATTAGGATAATGTTTGAAAAGCCCTCAACATAGTGCCTGACCTAGAATAACTATCATTTATTGAGCACTTACTATTATTATACCTTCAACTGACAGTTACAGAGCGCCTACTGTATGCCAGATCCTAGGCTGAGCTGAGACACAATGGAGAATGAATGCATCCCAGGGTGAAAAACGCCGCAATTTAGAGGGGAGGGAAGGACAGACACATAAATGGGCAATTACAGCACAGTGTGAAAAATCACAACCCAGAGATGAACCAGGAAAGCCGTGGGAGTGCCCTGGAGGGCCACCCAGCTGAGCCCGGGCATCAGGGGTGCTTCCTGGAAGAAGCACCGTCTTCCTGAGGCCGGAAGGATGGGCGGGGTTGTGCAAACCACGCTCTGGAGCTACTGTGAGGTTCTTTTTCCTCTTCTGTGCATTGCAAGGCCCAAGGCACCACAGGCACTGAGGATACACGTTCTCTCAGTCCAAGTGTCGGGGGAGACCACACCAGGAGAGACCAGGCCGCCTCGCTTGTGTGTTTGTTTAAATAGAGTGTTTCAAGAGAAATAAGGCCGTCTGCCAAGAGGGTTAGTTATTAACCCTTAAAGTCCAGACGGAGGAGTTAGCCTTCATTCCTTTTCCACTGCTTCCTCTTCTGTCAGTTGCTGTTACTGCTACCCGCACCATCACCGTCGTCAGCGTCATTGCTCTGTTCAGGTGCTTTGGGGGACGTTGTGGGAAGGGCAGTCACAGTGGGAAGCTGTGCGCTGTGCGGAGGAGGGGGCACATCGCACGGTGTTTTCTCGCCTCCCCGACTCCCTCAGCCTCCTACTCCAGGTTTGTCACTAGTTCCCACTCAGTCTCAGCTTCGCACGGAGGGTTAAATGCACGGAGGGTTAAATAGTTGGATTTTTACCACCAGTACCCTGGCCGAGGGGGGCGTTTTTCTGGGATGCAGAAAGTGTGGTCAGTGCTAGAATTCACCCTGTGCCCACCCTGGAGCTAACCCTTCCTGGGTCCCCAGAGACGTCAGGCCCTGAACACAAACACAAACCTGTCTGCCTCCTGCAAGGTTGCCTGGTAAAGCTTGTTCTTATTCTTGCGGGTCAGTGAAACCTACAGTCTGGTGTTTTATTTAGAGGCTTCCTCGAAGACCAGCAATAATGGAGGAGACTTTTTTTTTTAACATCTTTATTGGAGCATAATTGCTTTACAATGGTGTGTTAGTTTCTGCTGTATAACAAAGTGAGTCAGCTATATATATACATATATCCCCATATCTCCTCCCTCCTGCGTCTCCCTCCCACCCTCCGTATCCGAGGAGACGTTTTTTGAATGATCGCTTCTCTTTTCTCTGATCTTCTGATGACAGCCGGTGGTAAGGGGAGTTATCAGAACTGTCCCCTGCCGGTTGCCACCTCTTCCGACTCCTGGGCCATGATGAGCTGAGAGGGGAGGTGACCCATAAGCATGCTCTCTGACTTTTGTCACCAGGATGCTCGGGACTGGCACGTCTTGGTGCAGTATTCCTGTCTCTCCCTTGGAGAACCCCCTTGTTCTTTTTAAGGTATCAGCTGTGCCTGGACCACAGGGCAGGGGCGGGAGGACGCCCATGCCTCCGCCAGGACCACCGGGTGGGAGGGGAGAAAGCTGGCAGGGCCTCTCTCAGCTCTCACCCTGCCCGCCCTCTCCGCAGGAGTGGCCAGGCGGACCTGGTAGCCATCTACTACGAGCGCATCGACGTGGAAGGCCACCACTACGGGCCCTCGTCGCCGCAGAGGAAGGAAGCCCTGAGGGCTGTGGACACCGTCCTGAAGTACATGACCAAGTGGATCCAGGTGACCGAAAACCAGGACCACGGGGCTAACCTTCCCTCTGTCGCTCTTCTTCTGTCTCCTTGACTGTCACACCCCTCGACATCTTCCTTCCTACTGCTGAGAGCTGACTGGGCCAGCTCAAGGGTCTGAGGGGTCTCTTTTCTTCACACGACGCCTCCCCAGGTACCACGAGCTCCCGTGTCTTACAGCCAGGCCAGTGGCACTGAGATGACCCAGATCTGCATTACCGCCTGGCTCAGCTGGCGAGGTGGCCTGATGCTTTACCAAACCACTCAGTCTGGTAACCAGATTGGTGTGGGTGTGGAACCCAGGCCTGGGTTCTCTCCCTGATCCTGCCATACCCTTAACTGAATGACTTTAAGCAAAGTATTATTTTTAAACTTTTTAAAATTTTATTTTTTATTGAAGTATAGTTGATTTACAGTGTTGTGTTAGTGTGTTAGTTTCAGGTGTACAGCAAAGTGATTCAGATATATAGATAGATAGATAGATAGATAGATAGATTATATATGGTTCTCTTCCATTCTAGGCTATTACAAGGTATTGAATATGGTTCCCTGTGCCATACAGTAGGTCCTTGTTGTGTATTTTATATAAGTAGTGTGTATATGTTAATCTCAAACTCCTAATTTATCCCTCTCCCGCCACTTTCCCTTCGGTAACCATAAGTTTGTTTTCTGTCTGTGAGTCTATTTCTGTTTTTTAAATAAGTTCATTTGTATCATTTTTTTAGATTCCATATATAAGTGATATCATATGATATTTGTCTTTGTCTGACTTAAAATATTATTTTTTTAAACTTTGGTGGGGTTAATGTTTCACATGTGTAGAACGGGCGAGTGACAGTTGTCGTATTCCCACCCAAGCTGGTTGAGAGACCCAAAGAGGGTGAACACAGAAGGGCTATCTTAAAAGGCTGGCGCCTCGTCTGCATTACGTGCGGCACCAATCGGCTGGGCACTGAGCTCTCCTGTCCCTTCCCCGCAGCACTTCTGCGATGCTTTTGAACCGTGTCTTATCAGGGCAGACAAGCAGACGATTAAATTCAGAACTGGGGAAGAAGGCTTCCTCCTATAACCTGTAGTTGAAAACACCTCTTTGGCAGACAGCCGGTGTAAGAGGCTCCGCCTCCGGGCGCCGTCCCGACTGCCTCTGTCTCCCCACAGGAGCGGGAGCTGCAGGACGACCTCAACGTCATCATCTTCTCAGATCACGGCATGACTGACATCTTCTGGATGGACAAAGTGATTGAGCTGGATAAGTACGTCAGCCTCCATGACCTGCAGCAGGTGAAGGACCGAGGGCCAGTTGTGAGCCTGTGGCCGGCGCCCGGGAAGCACTCTGAGGCAAGAAGGGGGGAGAAGGGTGGGGGGGGACGGGGGCAGAGCACACCCTCAAAGGCCATGACTCTGCTGAGTCTTTGCGTGCAGCTTTAAGGCGGAAGCACAGAGCAGCCCCGGGAGCCGGGACTCTGGAGGCAGACGACCCACCTGCCCGCTTCCTCGCCGAGTGGCCTCTGGCCAGCGGTTCCCCCTCCTGCGTCTTCTCTTCTCTGAAACGGGCACTGAACGTTAGCGGACCCGAAACGAGACGAGGGCGTGCGGTGCTCAGCACGTTCAGGGCTTGGCCCCTTACAGGGCCGTTTCATTCTTGGCCAAAATGCAGCACTTCTCCTGCGCAGCTGGGACAGCGGAAGCCTGCACAGAAGGCCCTTCTCTGGAGGAAAGCCGCCAGTCTGATCTGTGCTCATCAGGGACTGGAGAGAAGAAGGTGACGAACGGACACAGGCTGAGGCCGCGTGCGCCGTGGGTCGGCTCCTCAGCTCGGAGCCACGCGGCCGGCCGGGGTCCAGACCCCAGCTCTCAGCAGCTGAGCGCCTCCCTAACCGGCCTCCTGCCGCTTCTCTGCTGTGTGTGCTGACGACATTGTCGCTGCCCTCCCGGGCGGCCGTGAAGCACGGAGAAGCATGCGGGGCCCGCTGCAGGGACGATGTGTGTGTCACCTATGGCGATTATCACCATCCGAGGGGGGCGTCCCCACGAGGGTGTGGCGGAGTTCCCACGGCGTGCAGATCACATGGGGCAGGGCTTCCGGGGACTCGGCGCGCTCGGATGACAAGGCGCCTACTTACCCCTCCCTCCGAACAGCCCTTCTCTCTGAGTGGCGGGTAAACCACGCTGAGAAGGTGAAGGAGCAAGTGGCACGGCCGGCGGCCTGCTTTGCCCCGTGTGGCCTGGTCGTCTCCCAGCACAGGCTCTGGGCCTTCTCCGCGCCCGGAGAAAACCGCTCTCCTCCTTGGGGGAGGCCTCTACCGCTGCCAGGGGCGGTGCATCGCAGGGAGCTAGGAATCAGCCTCGGCTGGGCCTGCTTCCCCACGGCAGAGACGTGGTTGGTATGGATGGAGCACTGGTGTAGGCTGGGGTCCGTCCCTTTTGGCCCAGAGAGAGACCTTGCTCCCAGCCCTGGCCGCTCCCTCCCACATGAGAGTCTGAGATCTGTCTGTCTGGGGTTGAGGAACTCGGTGCCCGCAATGCGGCTTCTCCCCAGCCTTGTCTCCTTCCCCCGACGGGTGCCCCCTTTTCTCAGGCTCCACGGCCAGCAAGTGGAGGTGCTGAATATGTTTGCACAGGGTTCTCGTGAACTCCTTAAATATGAAACTGGGAAGAATATTTTACACGTTGGCAGGTCCCACAGTAAATGGCTTCTTGCAAAGAAGTTCTGTTTTCCTGGCAAGGAACGTCATCCGTTATCTCCTATCTGGCACCTAGGGACATGGCGTCTCCAGGATGCTAGAGTATCAGCAGCTCACGAGCTGGGAAGAGCTTCTTTCCTCCAATGTGGTGTGTACATCAGGCAGTTGCAAGCTGCCTAAAGCAGTTGGTAGATTATTCAGAACTGGGGGCTATGTTTGGGTGACAGTTTGTCACGTGATGGACACAACAGTTTGTGAGACCCGTTATGTGCCATCAGAGTTTTCACTTATCCAAAATCTTTCTAGTAATGCACCCTACTTTCCTTAAGAATTATGGATTTTCTTAAGTAGGAAATCATAACTCCTGGGGCCAGTAGAAACTCTCTACTAAACCGCCTAAATACTAATTATTTTCCAGAGTTGAATTGATAAACTCAATTTTATATTCAGTTCTACCCAGGAATATATGCCTGCTTTGGCTAAGGGCCAACAAATCAACACCAGCCGGTTGATTTTAATTTTAGTCATGAAGACTTAAGCTGCTGCTAAATATTGGAAAGAGGTACAGGGTTTACATCTTCATCAGAAAATTAGCAGTGTAATTAATGGCAAACAGTCACTAGTATTTTAAAATCAGGCGTAGGGCTTCCCTGGTGGCGCAGTGGTTAAGAATCCGCCTGCCAATGCAGGGGACACGGGTTTGAGCCCTGGTCTGGGAAGATCCCACGTGCTGCGGAGCAACTAAGCCCGTGCGTTACAACTACTGAGCCTGCACTCTGGAGCCCGTGAGCCACAACTACTGAGCCCGCGTGCCACAACTACTGAAGCCCGCGCGCCTAGAGCCCGTGCTCCGCGACGAGAAGCCACCGCAACGAGAAGCCTGCACACCACAACGAAGAATAGCTCCCGCTCGCCGCAACTAGAGAAAGCCCACGCCCAGAAACAAAGACCCAACGCAGCCAAAAATAAATAAAAATAAAATAAATAAATTTATTTTTAAAAAAATCAGGTGTAGATAGGACATGCTCTAGGTCTAGTCAAAGAATAAATGCTTTTCTTTGATCTTGGTGGTATTTAACATCAGGAAGACCAATTTCTCATTCACCTTTTTATTTTACTATAGTATTTTTGACATAAATAAGTTTTTATAAAGTCCTCCCTCTCCCCCAGGTCCAATAAATATTCGCATACATTTAAGAGAGAGAATGCAAACCTGGTCATTCTTGGTTATCTTTGCAGATATATGACAAATTGAGAACAGTGGAGCACATGACTGTCTACGAGAAGGAGGCCATCCCGAGCAGGTTCTATTACAAGAAAGGGAAATTTGTCTCTCCTTTGACCCTAGTGGCCGATGAAGGATGGTTCATAACTGAGGTAAATATAAAACATATGACAAGATATTCATTGTACAAATTCTATCAAACAGCCAAAGGTAAATAATTATTCACCTTTTCCACCTGAAAAATTTCGTTTTTGCTTAAGTCTCATTTGTTGTAATATTTCCTTATTTAGAGAATCCAAAGGCTTGGTCAGGTGACTTTGTAGACGCAAACTGGAGACTCCGACCCAGAGCCATGGTTTAGACTTCATGGCTCCAGACTTGCTGTATTTTAACAAATGGGCCTTAACTCAATTACCCAGGCTTACAGTGTAACCTATTCAGTTTAAAGTGGAACAGTTACTGTGAACCAGAGCAATTGCTTTAGGGCAGCGAAAAGCCAGGAGAGGCTCGGCTTTGCTTTCACCTTAAAGAGAAATGATTGGCAAACAAAAGTCCACAGGTCCAGGTCTCTGGTTTGCCCACTTGATTTTTTTTTTTTAATTAATTAATTAATTAATTTATGTCTGTGTTGGGTCTTCGTTTCTGTGCGAGGGCTTTCTCTAGTTGTGGCAAGCGGGGGCCACTCTTCATCGCGGTGCGCGGGCCTCTCACTATCGCGGCCTCTCTTGTTGCAGAGCACAGGCTCTAGACGCGCAGGCTCAGTAATTGTGGCTCACGGGCCCAGTTGCTCTGCGGCATGTGGGATCTTCCCAGACCAGGGCTCGAACCCGTGTCCCCTGCATTGGCAGGCAGATTCTCAACCACTGCACCACCAGGGAAGCCCCTGCCCACTTGATTTTACAGAGCTTATCTTGCATTTTGGGCCCAAACCCTAATTGCCTGGTACCCGGATGATTTCAGCAGCTTCCTCCTTGCCCACCTGGACTCCAAGCTCACCAGGCCCTTGCGTCAGCTTCTGATACCCGGCCAGCTGGGAAGGCACCCCAGAGGGGAATCCGCAGACAGGGCCTGGGTCACTGTCGGTATGAGTATGAAGCTGGGTCACAAACCGATCAGACTACAGGGTGAAAGAGAGTAGCAGATGTTGGCACATGAGAGTTGTTGGTCAAGGCCAAAAACGTACAGTCAAATTCGAGGTTGCGCATCTGTAGAATTCAACCAACTCTGATCAGAAATATCCAGGGGAAAAAAAATTCCAGAAATTTCCAAAAAGCAAAACTTGAATTTGCTGGGTGTTGGCAACCATTTACATCACATTTTCATTGTATTCACAACTATTTACATAGCATTTCATTATATTAGGTATCATAAGTAATCCCGAGATGACTTAAAATATGCAGGAGGATGTGTGTAGTTATATGCAAATACTATGCTGTTTTGTATAAGGGACTCGAGCATCCACAGATTTTGGTATCCAAGGGGGTCCTGGAAACAATCCCCTGTGGATACCGCGGGACGACTGTATAAGGCCTAAGAGTGGTATTTAACCTGCCAGAGTGAGGGCAGGTGGCGATCAGCAGAAATACTGATCATGCAAAACGAGTGGACGTCTAGCGACCCAGGTGTGGAAAACGGGGATTCCCTGACGTAAACCTCAGTCGTTCAGGAGGACTGAGTTGTTCCTGTGTGCTCTCAGACCAGAGAAGCAGCTGGTCGCTGAGGAAGCAAAGTAGAACTGGTCAGAAGTGTCAGCTGCACTGTTCCGCGGCCAGGCTGGGTCCTTCTGGTCAGCAGACTTTGGCTTCCTATGCCATGTGATTTTGGAAGTTTCCAAGAAGGTCCCTCTGCCCCCTAACGCTCTCTCCTCTAAGCGCCCTAATGCTTCTGGTCACTTTATCACACTGTTTGAAGTTCACCTGGAGTGAGGTTATTCTAGGCTCACAGCATTTTCATCTACAGTGGTTTTCTTAGGACTTTGCACTGAACACACGTGCAGTCAAGTGGGTCACCTGACTGCAGGTGCCTCTTCAATTTTATTCCATAAAGCCAACTTCCCAAGCCGTACAAAAGGGCTTACGTTTTGCAACTTTTTCAATTTAGAATATTCTGGTAAAATTGTTTTAAGTTTTTAAAAGCAAATAGATGCTGAGGGTTAATCCACAGTTAACTGTCACTCATTTCTCTGTAGGACTATGTGCCTCTATTGTTTACTTTCTCATATTTAGCTGAAATCAACCACACTGAGAGGCTGATCCATGGCAGGGAGGGAGATTATAAGAGTACAGAGGTGATTTGAGGTAATTTATGGAAAAACTGGCTTACATAGGGAGAGTGGCAAAGCCAGAGGGTGTCATGAAGACAGTGGACAACTCATGAGGAGCGATCTCAATCCCTCCAGGAGGGGTGGACAGTCACCAGGGAAGTTGCTCCAGCCGTAAGTGCTGTCAGAGAAGGTTCAGTCTGGAAGCATCTGAACTGTCAATACAGTATCTTGGCATTAGCACATCTAGCAAGACGATGCACGTTTTCCCAATGAGTGATTAAAACACAGTGATGGGGAAACTTGGGGTATCAGTCAAGATGTTCTTGGTTGTAAGTCATAGACCGCTTGAATAAATGGCTTAAATAATAAAGATTCATTATCTCACATAACTAGAAGTTTAGAGGTAAGAAGTTCCAGGGTGGTTCATCCAGCAACTCGATATCAAGGCCCTGAGTCAGTTCTTCTGCAGTTCTTTTGGCTTTCCCTTCAGAGCACAAGATAACTGCTGTAGCTCCAAGCATCACATCCTTCAGTTCATCCCAAAGCAGGAAAGCAGGGATGTGGCTTCTTCTTGTACATCTCATACTTTTATTAGGGAGCAAAATATATATCCCGGAATCAGAGGCAGATAGAAGTTTTGTGGGACTCTCATGATTATAATAAAATTGGGGGGAGGAGGTCTCTCTTTAAGAAAATAATAATTATGAATATAACATTAGATACAGGGACTTGGAAGAAACCCATGCAAGTGAGACGTCCTGATGCTTAAGCTTCTGTAACTGCACCATAAATCCGCCTCAGCCCAGAACCCACCAGCAAGCTTCCCTTTAGGTCTCATCACTCAACTCACCAGTGTGGCTAGAAGACTCCCGCCTTGAGTCCGCTTTGGTCCTAAGATAGGGTACTGTGCTGAAATGCAGGCCAGGGGACCACAATTGCAAGACCAGTGTGATACAGCAGCTGGGAATCAGGCAGACAAGGTGGCTGAAACTTAGATCAGCAGAGAAAAGGAGGGGAGAGGAGAGCGAGGACAAACGGCACCGTCGCTAACGTTCTGACTGGTGGTGGCCGCTTAGCCCAGTGATGAATCTGACGATGCCGCCTCCTGCCCCGGCTCCACTTCCCTTGTACCCGCCCCGCCTCCCAACATCCACCTGCTGAGGTCCAAGTACCTGCTCCCCTGCAGGAAACTGGCATATTCCACTGTCTGTTGAGAGTGACGCGATATGGTAATTGTACACTATATATTATATATTATATCATATCATATCATATATATCATATATATCATATCATATCATATTATATTACTTTTGTATGTATCACACAAATACACACACGCACACATTTGTTTGTGTAAATCAGAACTAAGAGTCAACCAGTTAGCAAGGGCTACCTGGTATTTCATCGTATGGCTTAAGAAGCAGAGAGAAGCCATAAGAACGGAAAGGAAGAATGCCTAACTACCGACAATGACTTGAAGAGCTTTTTAAAAATATATAATTATTTCAAAAGGGAGATTTGAGGTAATTTTTAAATACTTGATGCAGAAATTTTTTTTAAAGAAAGAAATCAGAAGGAAGATAATAGGTTGAGAAAAAATAAAATTAGTTCTGAAGGACTAGTGTTAACCCCCTAAATGGAGAGACTGTCAGTGTCACCTCACATAGCTCTAATTAGTAATAATGGGTATTATAAGACTAATCTTCCCTTATCATGCCTGGCTCATTACATACTATAGAATGACTCCTCCTCAGAGATTCAATGGAGTGAACGTAAAGTTATTCTGCCTTTTGCACATATAAAAAATCTGTCAAGAAAAACTTCTTCTTAAAACGTTGGTTGGCAACATCGGCAACAATAATAATAGCCATCTGGGATTAAGTATCTCCTAGTTACTATTTCTGTCTCTCTCCATGACTCTGCATTGTAGATATTGTTAGTCCTCAAAATCACTTACCATAACATAGAATGGAACACAAGGTGGTTCTGAGATTCCTAGCCGCCCACTCAAAGAAGAAAATGCAATCAGTTATATCAATGTAACTTACGGTGTCTGTAACATAAAAACACAAATGTTTCTTTAGAAAATCATGCTGGTCCCTGGTCCTGAGAGAAATTTAGGTATTTTTTAGTCCATCTTTTGTGGTACCTTAGTTTTCTAGACTGAATACCTTAATCATTTTACTCCTGTCTTCAAATTTACGGATTTTTATTTTTAAGATTCATATATGAAAATTATAATTTCTGAGCCTACTTAGATTTAATATTGGGGTTTTATCTCTTTATCTTCTGAAAAATCCTAAAAACGAGTGCCCGTTCTTTCCCTGCTGTCTTAGACATTTTTCTTTTACATCTCTCTGTTGTTTATTATACCTACTTGACTGTAGAGAATTGAGAACGCCGTTCTAGCTCCCTGTTCCTGCACTGTGCCAGGACTATTAATCTCCCACATCCTTATTTGCAAAATCTCTCCGCACACGGTAAAAGAACATTGTGTTTGCTCTGTAACCTGAACACCAGTGCACAGCCCGGGTGAGGACAGCCTGGATTGCACTTTGCATCTGCAGCAGGGCGAATTCTCAGCCCTGAAAGCAACTTCTCTGGGTCCAGGCTAGGATAGCAGAGGAGTCTTTTTTTTTTTTCTGGCTTTGACATGATTAGGAAAACAGCTGAGTTAGGACAAATCGATGCTGGTTGGGGCCAATAAAATAGAATCCCACCTCCCCTTCCTTTTTCCCTACAACCACCATCCCGTAAACATACAAGATTTGGCTTCCTTGGCAAAAATGCCATTCCCATATAAACACCAACTTTTTGCCACCGATTTAAGTTTTGCGGACTCTAAGGCAGCTGCTCTAACAGGAAGACGCAACTGAGTTCTTTTTTCTTTTCTTAATGGTCACTTGGAGAGCTGTCACTGAAAAAGATAAAGAGAGGGAAACCTGTTGACTTTGTCACCTGGAATTGCACAAGTATCCGGCGTGACGGCTGGCATCATACAAGCAAGCTCCCTGCCCAGCGGCTCCCCCAGTTTGCTTCTCACTGTGCTCCTTAATATACAGACTAGATTTCCAACTACGGCCAGTCCCTTCTCTGGCCTCCCCCCATGCAGGGGCAGAAACCTGAAGGTGTTCATCTTCCCAGAGGACTAACCATGAAGAGGCAAAAGACACAGGCCACCTGCCTAGGTTAGGCCCCAGCCTGTCACACCTGCCGAGCTCCTTTCTTCAAGGATGGAAACAGGGCTCCCTAAATGAAGGCCCCACCCCTCTGTCTCCCTGAGACCTGGTCCCCATCCTCTGTAGACCCTCTCTTTGCTTGTCCTTGCCAGGGGGCGAGGGTCACGCTCTTCACGGAAGCATCTGAGCCCAGCACGAGGTGGCCTCGCTCTCCCAGCCCATGTGGTTTTCTCACAGCCCTTTTCACTCACCCATGCTCTGCACCCATCCCTCCACCAGGGGGCACCTGGAAAGGGGCCGGGGCAGACTGAGGTGGTCACAATGTCTAGGGTGGTCCACGGGCCCTCAGGAGGCCGGTCCAGTGATGCTAAGTGTCCTTGGCATATGGGATAGATAGGAACAACAGAGCAAAATGCAAAGTGGAGAAATTCTGTGGGTGGTTTCCGCCAAACTCAAGTACATTCTTCCAAAATCCACATACCTAAAAAAAATCACTCATCTGCTAAATTCAACAGACATCTGCCGAGTGCCTGCTCCATGTAACCTACCGAAGTTCTGATCCAGTGAGAGTAAGGCGCCCCTGGGAGCTCCTGCCCTCATGGAGCTCACAGCCCAGGGAAGGAGCCAAATACGAAATAAGCACGCATGCCATAGAAAGGAATAAGCGTGCAGTTACAACGTGCACTGTGTTACGATGGAGAAAGTGTTATGAAAGAGACGGTCTGGGAGGAGAGGAAGCCTGACTCAGATGAGGGGCAGAAGGTCTCTGACAAAGTGACCTCCAGGCTGGAACTTGAAGGATGAGTGGCCGTCGATGGGGCAGGGAGAAGGGGTTGCTTTCCTGGCCGACAGAGCGGGATGCTGGAGGAATCTGAGGCAGGAAAGGGCCTTGAGCATTAGAGGAACTGAAGGGACGGACCCAGCGGCGCGTGTGGGGAGTGAGGAGAGGGACAGCGGCACGTCTGAGGCTGCCCAGGGCGGCGGGGCCTGAGGAGGCCCAGCCACGGGCACGACTTCAAATCCCACCTTAAGTGCAAGGGAACACCATCGGGGATTTCAGCAAGGCGGGGGCGTGCTCCATAATCCTCGGGGTGCTGTAACGCACGGCTCACAAGAAGAACAGAGTTTGAGCATCTGAGGCCGTGAGCAGTCACCCCCAGTTCTTATATTTCTTATGTCTACCCACTAAATACAGAGACCATCAGAGTTTTTGTTTTTTTGTTTTTTAATTTTACACTTTATTTATTTATTTATTTATTTATTTATTTATTTATTTATTTATTTATTTATTTATTTATTTATGGCTGTGTTGGGTCTTCGTTTCTGTGCGAGGGCTTTCTCTAGTTGCGACAAGCGGGGGCCACTCTTCATCGCGGTGCGCGGGCCTCTCACTGTCGCGGCCTCTCTCGTTGCGGAGCACAGGCTCCAGACGCGCAGGCTCAGTAGTTGTGGCTCATGGGCCCAGCCGCTCCGCGGCATGTGGGATCTTCCCAGACCAGGGCTCGAACCCGTGTCCCCTGCATCGGCAGGCAGACTCTAAACCACTGCGCCACCAGGGAAGCCCTATCAGTGTTTTTTCATACACCTTTCCTTAGTGACAGTGAGCACTGTAAATTAATCTTTCTTTATCACGGATCGTTAGAACCTTTAGAATGCGCTCCCCACTACCGCCCCCCAGAAGTTTCAATGACACGTGCATCCAGTTGTTGTGCATTTTTCAGGTAATAAATGTATCTAGAAAATTGTCTTTTAAAAATGTTGGTCAACAACAACAGCAGCAACAGTAATAATAGCTACCTTGAATTAAGTGTCCCCTGCTTACTGTTTCTGCATTCTGGATGTTATCCCAACTTTACTGAGTTAAGTGAGGCTCAGAGTTTTAAATGTCTTGACTAAGGTCACAGAGCTAGGAGTGACAAAGAATTACAACCCAGATGTTACCGTTAAGCACGAAGTCCATCCAGTTCTCCAAAGAGCCTTCAAATCTTCCACTCAAATGTTCAAGGTATTTCTGATTTCGTGGATTGGAATTATGGACTCACCCTTCTGATTCCTAGTGGGGTCTGGAGATAAGTCTCAGCTCCTTCACAAAAGTTCTAACGTTGGCATTCATTTTTTTCTTGCTTTTGTCACAATGCAGAAAACTCTTCCTAACCAGCCCTCTCCTTTCCTCTCACCAACATGCGAGATTTGCACATGCTTGAACCAGAATTTTCATATTTGTGAAAATGATTTTTCTAATGCAGGACTCAAGCGTTGGGTGTCAAGTGGTTGGATCCCAACATACTTCATGCTCTCCTGACCTGCTCTCCACACCTGTACTCACTGGGTTCTGGTACCATCAATAGCCCAGTAAACCATCAGTAGAATCCAGAGTGCCTTCTCCTTCCTGACTCCCGCCTGTTTTTTAAGCCCAACTCAAATACCATCTTTTCCATGAAATACCCAACTCTTCCCTAATTTCCTCCCTTTTGGAATCTCACAAAACCCTGAATCACTCCCCAGGTGCTGCCTTTGTTTGTCTGCTTTTGAACTCTTCCTTCCTGGGGTGGAAGCTCCCTGAGCGCAGGTCTGTGGCATCTTGACCTTCGTTTTCCTCTGTGGAACCTAGTACACGGCAGAAACTCAGTACATGTTTGTTATATATGAATTAAGAGATGAATTCATAAATATTGAGACAGTTGGTTCTTGATTACTTGTTGACAGGTTGTTTATTTTGTAGGTTAGTAAGTCAGTGACCAAGTGGACAGAGAGGAAAGCTGAGTCAGGCCTTTAACTTTGGCTAATTATTAGTAGCCCTAGAAGAGATTTCAACAGAAAAAAAGGTGTTGAAACCACTAATGGCAATTGTCCTAACTTCAGTTAGCCTACAGCTGGGGCCCAAGGGCGGGCGGATACATCAGCTCTCTGGATACATCTCTCTCCAGTCCCTACTCAGCTCCAGGGGCTAATTCGTGCGGCCTCTCCTGAACAGTGTCCACTTCATGCCACTGTGCTCAAAAAGGCAGCCAGATGCAGCCAAAAGCTGGCGAAAGATTGTGAGACAGGGCGCTTCATTGTTGGTCTTCTGGACTCTCGTCTGAGTGGAGGGAAATGCGGCAAACTTAGGCCCAAGCTTCCAAGGGAGGCCCGCATTTGTCTCCAGAGGAAAGATTTACTTTGAAAACTGGCAAAGGATATGAAATGCCGGGCTCAATTCTAAGGCCCGGGGTTGAATGGCAGTTAGGCCTGAACCCAAAATATTTGGGGAAATCAAGACAAGCTGGAGAATGCGGCCTCTGGGTTTTAGAGGCAGCTGGAGTGGTTTTGTCCAGGCCCAAGTAGTGGAGCTTCAGGAGGCTGGCGTTGGGGGCTGGAAGCTGCTTGCTTTCCGGGGTGACTAGGGTCATTGGTACGCATGTCGGAGAGCACACGGACGCCCTCCTCGCTGTTGGCACGCTTCAGTAAACGTGGTCCGGGGGGAGAAAAGAATAAAAGAAAGCCCATCCGCTCGGTGCTCTCCTCCAACACTTCCCTCCACTCCAAGGAATTCTGCCGCCCTTGGTCCCTGCTGACTTTGCTGTCTGGCATTTTCCATTTCCAGGATTAGGCTGCGTGTGGCAGCGGGCTTGCCAGGGTCAGACCAGGGCCTGAGGCCTGAGCAATTAAATTCTGTTCTAGAAAGAGGCGGCCTTCTAAGATGGAGAAAGAGAAACCGTTGGGGGACAAGCCTTTGTAGTGGCGCATGGCAAACACACATCTGAAGGTTCATGACCACCATTCCTGGGGGGCTCCAAGGAGTCGTCCCCACAGGAAGCCTCTCGGGAGGAGGGTTTAAAATGACGATGCCACAAAAGCAGAGACACAGTGCTTTGTGATAGACGCCTAGCTCGACCTTAACCCTAGCAGCAAAAGCCCAGAGCCAGCCAGACTGCGCTCCCTTCCGCAAGAGTTCTCATCGAAGCCACTTCTGCTACGTCACTGGGCGCCTTTTCCAGCCTGAGATGATGTGAGTTTATTGCAACGTGGAGGGCGTGGGAAGTCGCTATTATAACCCCGTCCTAGGGGAATAACATAGGTTTCATTTGTATTAGGCCCCTCACACACCTGAGACAGGTGTTCACATTTTATTTATTGAGTTTAATCGGACCAGATTTCAACTTTGTTCCCCAGTGCCCTAGAGATGGGTGAGAGGCCTCATCAAGAGAGGAGGAGGGGACCCTCGGGCCCCTGACCCTACTCCTCGACAGGAATTACACTTTTAGTGGCTGACCCGAGGGGTGATGGTCAAAATGTTTAACCAACAGTGAACCTGGCGCCGGCCAGTGAGCCTGGATGGCAGGTGGGAAAAGCCGGTCGGCCGCCCAGGTTCCTCTTTGGAAAGCAGCCTGTGTGAGCGATTCCGTGCTGGACTCCGCGCCTGCCGCGGGGAGGGCCTGTGCTCTCTCTGGGAGGGAGGCCCTGCGCTGCTGTGTGGGACCCCACGAAGGGGCCTGAGACACGGCCTCTGACCTCAGCGTGGTACCCCAGCATAACGCGAAGCGTTCTCAGGAAACGATGGCTACTCGCTGAACACAGCGCAGGACAGGGCCAGGGGAATGACTCCCAGCGGTTTCCAGGCCAGACGATGCATCCCGGTCACCTGGGGGACGATGATTAAATAGACAGAGTCCCTGCCTTACAGAGCTGCTGAATCCAAATACCCAAGGTGGGAGCCGGGATACGCTCAGGGCACTGTGTGCACAGCCGGCTTGGGATCCAGCAGTGTAGACGGTGAGTTTCAAGGGGGAAGACGGGAGAGGAGGTCACCCAGATGGAGCAGGGGGACCCAAACAAGACCCCGAATGGCGCCTCCGGCCTGGGAGGGAACCCACGAAGAACGGATTACCACCTCCTTGGCCGCCCCAAGAGAAGTCATTTTGGGGTGCAAGGCAAGACCGGGAGTCCAGATGTTTTCCTGGAGCTGGAAAGCATTTCCTGCCCCCTCAGGAGTATTCTTCTCTGTGGCTTAGTAACCATTTTCTGATCTACGCAGAGGGGAAATCGGAAGGAGCTGGCGAGAAATATATGTGCTAATATATTCCCCAAATGCAACAGTACAAAGCGAGTAAATGACCAGACAGTTTATGGAAGCAAGTGCCTCTGCCACGTGCAGACAGACAGTAATGACTACAGACTGTTCAGGCCACCCTCTGCTTCTTGCCAGCCTTCCACCCCCGCTTCCACCCCGACCCTCGTGCCCAGTGCCACCCCCGTTTCTGAGTATGCTACCGAGACATCGCAGCTCAGCAGCAGAAAGGAATCCAAGCATGGCAAGTCAAAGGGATAGGAGGTCCAGGCAACTGTTGAACAGACTTCGTTAACTGGTTTGCTGATTTGGGGGTAAACAGTGAAGGCTACTTTTTTTTTTTTAATGCCAAGGATGAATGAGACAAAGATCTAGTCTAGAAACTACAACTCTGATCTCATAAGTAATCTCCTGGCTTCCCCAGTTCAGCAAGCTTCCGGTAGACATTTCATGGTGAGCTGGTAGTGGAGTGAGGCACTAAAATACAACGCAGGCACCAAATAAAAGAACCCACGTCTATAAACATAATAACAACCATTCCTCATGGTGTTCCTCCTGTGAACTCTTTCTGCGTCCTTCCTGTTGGAAATGATGAACTAGTTTAGGGGCTCCTGAAGGGGGGCGTCCCGGCACTGCTGTCCTCCCAGGTACAGAGGAGGGTCCCGGAAGGTACTGGAAGGTGCTGAACAAATGGACTTGGTGAGGATTTTATTTGAATTGACAAGAGAGTGTTCATTACAGAGCGACCAACTTGCCCTGGTTCGCCTAGGCCTGTCCTGGCTTTAAAACAGGAAGTTTTGCATCCCTGGACCCCCTCAGTCCCCGACAAACCGGGACAGTCGGTCACCCTGTGGGACTGGCACAACCTCGGGTAGAAACCGCCTCACTGCTTCCGCCAGCCTCACGGTGCTTTCTTCTCACGCCCTCCCCACGTGCGATCACTACACAAGGTCCCCCGGCCTCGCAGGGCCTCCTCTGTGCCAGCCCTTCCGCCGCTCAGAGCTCCCTGGGGGCCGCTACTGGGGAGCCGCAGGGCTGCCCACGCTCTGCGCTAGAGCCTTCTGGTGGCCTCCTCATAGTGGCTCCTCTCTCTCTCTCACACACACACACACACACAGACTCACGCTCACACACACACACAGACTCACGCTCACACACACAGACTCACGCTCACACACACACATGCTCACACACAGACTCACGCTCACACACACAGACTCACGCTCACACACACAGATGCTCACACACGCTCACACAAACACACAGACTCACGCTCACACACTCACGCTCACACACACACAGACTCATGCTCACACACACTCACACACGCTCACACAGAGTCACACACACACAGACTCATGCTCACACAGACTCACGCTCACACACAGACTCATGCTCACACACACACAGACTCACGCTCACACACAGACCCCTCTATGCTCGCTGTCCTGGAGGGTTCGGGCACCTCCCCGGGATGTCACTAGGCGGTGCTGTGTGGCGGCCCCTGGGCCTGGTAGGGTCAGGAGGGGTGAGGCTCAGCCAGTAGCTTGAGGACCCCCAGCCTGGGGACTGTGCTCTGGAGCGGGGAGGTCTGGGGCGCCTCACCCGCAGGGCTGCCCCTGTGTGGTGTGTGTCACGGCTGCACAGGCCTGCGCTGCGATGCTAATGTGGGGATACAGAACCCAGCGAAACGGTGCAAGCCACCCGGAGAGGACAAGGAAGGAGATCGTCCCTGCACCTTCTTGAGGTTAATTACATAATGTAATTAGATTGTGTCATGTAATCCGTTCAATCACTTAGCTTCTCACATAACCAGCCAGTTTACTATTACTTTTTAAAATCAGTAAGAATAGTTGTTTCACTGGAGCAACCTGTCGTGTTAATAAGAACTAGTGGATTGACCTATGATCAGACAGACCCCCAGTGACCTTCAGGGCTGAGATTTGTTGTTGCTGTGTGTGTGTAACTGTGGAATTAAGCTGGAATTTTAAAATCAGGCCGTCAGTCCTCATCTCTCTTCCACCTGCCCCTTGGTCACGGGACACGTATGTCCCATGGGGTTCATGGTTAGTGACAGCACTAGTGATATGTTCTACCTAGTTCTTCAGGAATCACTAAAGACTGGGGGAGGGGGGGCAGCATGTGAGATTAAATTGGGATGTGTTGTGATCATCACCACAGACAAAGAACAAAAAACAGAATAAGTCAGAAATGCAGTAAGTTAATAAATATATTCCCATTGAAAAATACAAGCTACAGCTGGAGAAGGCGGGATAGGGGATGATGGCAATTCAGGAAACAGAGAGTCAATGAAACAGTGTGATTTGGAAAGCACTAATGCCAGGGAGTGATTTATGGGGTGAGACTGGATGGGTGTGCAATGCGATATGACAGCTAAATAAGCAAAGGAGGGTTCGACCCTGCTGCACAGGACCCGAGCGCCTTGCCCCGCAGCCAGTGGCACCTGGTGGCCCTCCCCAGCCATTTATCGAGCACCTACTGTGTTCCGGGCTTAGCGCACAGCCAGCTTATCCTCCAGAATCTCTGTGAGGCAGGTATTATCACATCCAGCAAGGAAGCTGCAGCTTGGAGAAGTCACGCAGCTTGCCCAGGATCACAGAGCTGGAAAGTGGCCAAGTGGAATTTAACCCACATCCTATTCCAAAATCTCATCTCCATACTCTGTAACTGGCCACCACTCAGTGAGTCAAGAGGCCAGGGACAGGGACAGCCCACTGTCCAGTGCTGGCAGGAGCCCTGCAGCGACCTCTGGCTATGGGGTCCTGGAAGGTGCATGAGGACCAGGAGGCTGTCGACCTGGGTTCCGATCCCAGCCCTGCCTCTCAACAGCTGTGTGACTTTAAGAGTGTCACTTCACCTCTCTGTGCCAAGGTAGGAAAAATAATACCATCCACAGTGGGAGGTGGTGATGATTAAGTGGATGTTGGGGGAGGCTCTTGGTGAACCGTACAGCACACAAAATACACGTGTTGTTACGAGTCTTGTGAGCCAACCTGTAAACCCCTGGTCCTTGAGCTCTTCTGCTTCCACTCAGTCATCACGACCAGTCAGTTCTACCGCCTGCATTTGGAAAACTTGTAATATTAAACCCTGTGCTGAGCAAGAAGATGATTGGAATATCGGAAATGAAGGCTTAGTCTGCCAAGAAGGGCTCAGGTTGTGTCCAACTGGCTGCAGCCTCCTTAGGATTTGCAAAACCTTCTTTAAGCTTGTTGTCTCTCAAGTAAGCAGCTTCAGTCTAAGAAAATTTAGTTTTGCAGGAAAGAAGGGTGACAGGGCAGTGACAGTTCTGGAAGCCATCCTGAGTGAAGAATGGTCGAAGAAAGTGAAGATACACAAGGCCTGGAGCAGAGGAACACGGGTGCTATCTTCAAATGTTGACTAAATGGAGAGGAGGGGACTAATATGCTCCGAGTCCCCCCCCCCCCCGGGGTGGAGCTGGAAGAAAGCAGGACGGGTGGTTCCTGCGATGGGCGCCCTGGGATTGTGGTGAGCCGGCTGCCTCGGGGCTTCCGTGCTGTACTAAAGAAACAAAGTGATTCGATTAGACGCTGTGTTTTCCAGCAACAATTCTCCCATAGCAATTGGGTGTCCTACCATTCGATTCAATTCTGACATCACCCCAAGTTAGAGCAGACACACACTTTAAGGGGTTCCGTCCCACAAGACTGCCTGCACATCTGAATCCTGGCCACAAGTCCTCGGTCCTCAGGCTGCCCACTCTTGTGTCCGACTTGGCTGCGAATTTGAGGGTTCTCACAACCCCCCTTCAGGTTCGATAACTCACTGGGATGAATCACAGCACTCAGAAAGGTGCCATACTTACGATTACAATCTTATTACAAAGGATGCTACTCAGGGACAGGCAAGTGGAAGAGATGCACAGGGCAAGGTATGCGGGCGAGTGGTGCAGAGAACCCAGGCCCTCTCTGGGTGCACCACCCTCCCGTCACAACCGTGTGTTCGTTAATCCAGAAGCTCCCTGGACCACGCTGTTCCCGGGGTTTTATATGGGGTTCCACTGCGATGGCGTGTGGGTCATTAAGTCATGGCCACGTGACTGAACTCAATCTCAGAGGTCAGAGGATGTGGCTGAAAGCTCTAACCCTCTCCTCCTGAGGTTGGTTCCTCAGGTGAGCAGTCGCTAGCCTGAAGCTCTGTAGCTCCCTACCCCAGCGAGTCACCTCGTTAGCATAAGCTCAGGTATCGCAGCAAGGGGCGCACTTCCAATAACAAAACACTCCCGTCACTCAGGACATCCCAAGGGCTTAGGCGTTCTGGGCCAGGGAACCCGGGACAAAGGCCAACTATATTTTTTATTATACCACAGGTAGACTTTCACGTCCCTTCTGTCTCTGACCTGCTATATTTAGTGACTCTAAAACTGCTTACGAGGTACAGCCCAGCCCGATATAAGAAGATACCTTCAGAACTAGAGCTCTTTGGCAATTTAATGGGCCGTCTCCAAAGGTCTGAGCTACCTGGAGTAGGAAGTGATCCAGCTGAGGTCGGATGACCCTGACTGAGACCGCTGAGCAGGAAGTCCGCTGGGTGGTAGTTTGGACCGGATGCTCACTCATCCGGATGTCTGGACACAGGGCGATGTAAATGCCTGGCTTGATTTCAGAATCGAGAGACGCTTCCATTCTGGATGAACAGCACTGGCAAGAGGGAAGGCTGGCAGCGCGGATGGCACGGATACGACAACGAGCTCAGGGACATGAGGGGCATCTTCTTGGCCTTCGGACCCGGTAGGAAGACATGACCAAATTCTCTTAGTCATCCCTCCCTAAGGAAGCGTCAGCGAGCAGGGGCTGACGGCACTAGTAAAGCTGGAGTGATTTCTTTATGGACCCTCTTTATGAGCAAAGCTGAGCAAACCCAGCCGGTCTCCATGAAGTGTCTTTGGCTGGCTGGCTTTCAAATGCTTCTTGGTTTTGGCAAACGTGGCCAAATACTTTTCCTTGTAAGTTTTAAATCTCGAGCGCAGTGAAAAAAGTGTTCCACATGTTTATGATTCATTTTTTACTTAATTCATCAAAATGTTCTCTCACAGCCATCTGATGTCCAGGAAAGCTTATCAGGCACCAGGTTGCTGACAGCTGCGCGTCCTGAAGTTGACGCGATCGCTTCACAGGGTCTGACTCTTCCACAGTTCCTCCCTGGCTAGAGCACCCACCCCTGTGCAGGTCATTTGGTTTAGGGCCCACCAGAAGCTAGGATGTGCTCAAGGGCAGGCTAGGAAATGATTCTGTAACTGACTTTGAGAATGAGCCAGAATGACTCGGGAAGTCTTGGATGAAAGCAAATTTACTGTGCCTTCCTTGACCTACATTCCCAGGGCAGGAAGAGAGGGGAGATGGAGAGAGCCTCTTTGGTTATTTGCTTTAATAAACACAGCACTGTAAATTCACATTTTAGGAAAGTTTATCAAACACTCTAAAGATCATACTACTATCTGAACACCCCCTTTAAAAACAATAGGGTAGAAAACCATCAACAGCCATCAGCGCTCAGTGGACTGGCTCGTGAGCTACTAATCTTCCTTCCTGCTGTCCACACTCCTTACTAAGCATAATAAGCTCACCCCAATAGCCATATTCCAAGTTCCTTTTTCTGGATGTTGATCAAAATGTTTCAGCCCATGAAAGTCCATGCCTTCCTTTCAAATTACAGGTTAGAGATCACGCCTGGAAGCCCTGCCCTTCTCCTTGACGTAACAGGACAGAGAAATGTGTCAGCCCCTTCATTCCATCCGCCTCAGGCCACTCTACCTACCACAGAATAGCTGCTGAGAACTACGAGGTGTCAGCTTCTGCACCCTCCGTGGGCGCCTCTGGGAGCCTGAGCTTAGGGAACATGTCGGTCCAAATCATTGCCCACGTGTCATCCAGGTTCCCATGTCCTTGAGTAAGCAGCAGCACCAGTAGCAGCAAACATTTATAGAGCACAACTGGGGTCATGACATTGGCCTAAGAGCGAGTTCAGAGGATGCCCCAGCATGACGCCATCAACCCATAACAGTTAACAGGCCCTCCCTGTTAGCCAAGCCCCGGGCTAGAGCTGCGCAGCTCAAAGGCCGAGTGAACTCAGGATGGAGCCTTGAGGATGTTGTTGAGGTGACAGCTGCTCCGTCAGGTTAGAGACATTCCAGGGCCACGGCCTTTATATGGGGGAACATTAGCCAGCAGGGCGCTCATTCAAAGACATTGCCTCCTCCTTCCCCAGAAGAGAGGGATCAGATCATGAATGCAAAACAGTTGTCAGTTGGAGTGTTTCTGAGTAAGAGTCTCGGGCAGATTTTAAAGCAGAAGCACATCTAGCGTCAAACCGAAAATTTTAAACAAAGTACCCAAAGCTGCAATAGCTTAAATTCAGTGGGGAGATTTTGTCCATTAGCAAAGGCCCCCATCATCCGTTCCTTTAAAACTAAAAGCCTAAGTCTTTTATAGACAGAAAGACGACCCCTGATGAAAATGGACTGGGCTAATTGCAAAAATGTTTGCAGGCAGATAGAGCCTCGAGAGCCTCCCGCAAACCATCACGTTTCTGGCTCTAATTCTCATGAAAGACTGAACAGCTTTACACACTGACTGTTTACTCAGAGCGAGGCCTTTCATAGCTATCTAGCTGCACTTTGAGATAAAGGTGCATCCCTCCTGATTAATTGTAGGTACTTCTCGCTCATGGAGGACGCTGAGCACCGCTGCGGCCGCCCAGATACAGCTTCAGAAGCCAGGAAGTCTGGTCCAGCTAAGAGAAAGGGAAGTAATTCTGGAAGATAGCCTCTCTCTGGTTCACCCCAGTTTCTAATTTGAACAACCTAATCTTGCCGTGGAGAACTCCACATTCGAGATAAGACAGCAGGAGTGTGATTCAGTGAGCTGCCAGTGAGCTAGCAAGCCTCACTTGGAAAGCAGCCCAAGGTGGTCAGGCACAGCGGGAGCCTCCAGAACCTTCTCTCTTTAGGAGAAACAGTTTAAATATCCAAAGAATGTAAACCCGTGGAAATAACTTGGATTCCCGTTCCAGGTTCAGACACCATCTTGAGCTAACAGGGCTTGGCTGGCCTCTCCCAATTGGATCAGGTATTGTTTTGCTGTTCAGAAATCTTCTAGAAGCTCTCATTCCAGTTTGGATCATCTCTGCATTGGGCCCAAAATCCCAGCCCTGCAGACCGGGAAGCCGTGAACCAGATGGAGTGGGAAAGAAACGCCAATCCTCCTTCCTGCTTACGTGTACCGGATTTGATTTTGTACTTTCAACATAAAAAGATGATCTTTTCTAACATTTTTTTTTTTTTTGTCAGTAGAGCTTGATCTCAAATTTTCTTGCCAAATGTTAAAGAAGGGGATGTTTGAAAGGCTGGGGACGGCTGTCTTGGATATGCTATTGTCTGTCACCCTCCCATGTGACAGGACATGGCCACCAGGTGATGTGGCAGGATGATCTCACATCCAGGTCCACGGCAAGTCAGAGGGAGAGGAGTCGCTCCCACGTCCCTGGGACAACCTTGCCACCGATTTCTCAGCTGCAGCTGATTGTTCTCTGGGGAAGCGTTGCCGCCACCCTCTCTGATTGTAGGGTTGTCCTTGATACTGGAAGGGTTGGCATTCCAGGTCAGCCTCTGCATTCTCCTTTCCAGGGAGGTCTGGATTTTGTAAAGTAAGTGTTTACCCTGAGGTGATGCTGACTCGTGCCCTCCCTGCCCTAAAAGTAAAGTGAACCCTGCAAATAACCTATAGGGTGACTGTTCTCAATCCGTACTTTCCCCTGCTGGGCGTTTATTCTATTACTAACAACAGCTCCCATTTACTGAGCACATACAGTGTGGCTGGAACTAGGATTTAGGCGCCATCTCCATGCCTGTCCCCTGAGGTTACCCAGCTAGTAAGTGGCTACAGGCTGGTTGTAGAGCCCGTGAACCTCTTTATACTGAATTCAACTTTAATTCTTCAAAATAAGCAAAACCCGCCACTTGGGAAGTTGCCCTGGGTCTAACATACGCTGTGGCAGAGTTTTCAGTGTATAGCTTCCTTCTGTATTTATAGTTTCAGGGTTAATACAAGAGTAGAATTTGGTGTGGACACTTCTGGGCTATGTTGCTGTTGGTGTTTGTTTGCTTTTTAAATCAAGTATATGTGATCATTTTAGCAGAGCAATTATAAAGATTATTTTCTAAGATAGAAAACTTGGCTTTACAGCCCCCAAACTACCTGTTTTAAAAAAAATTTTTTTAGAGGGACAAAAGTCACATGCATGGGCCTTTATTGATGGATAAAACTCCTTCCTGAATTCAGCTTCTTAAGTTTTGGGTACTTTGTTGGAAGCTCTGGTTGGGAACCTAGAAGTGAAGCTGCGTATGAATATTACTAAAGTCTCATACTCACTCTTTAAACAAACACTTTCCATTCAGCATCTTTTCTGCCTCCTGTGGAGAAAGAGAGGGTCCACTATGGACTGAAGTCCCTCCTTCAGCACCCTTGCTTGCTAAGCTGTGAATAGCCAGCCAGGCCCTCGGGGGCCTGTGTCGCCGTGGAGTCTGGCACAGCCTTGGGTAGAGGCACAACCCTGTCCCTCAGGAGCTCCCTTGAGCCTTCACTCAGGTCTCTAACTCCACTACCAGTTTCTTTATTTTCCCCACAGCTAAGTTACTTTATCTGCCAGTGAAAGGCTCCCAGGGAATGTTCAACTGATCTTCCAAACATATTTAGGAGACCGTTGCTTTTGCTTGTGAATTAGGCACACTGAGGAAACTATATAATTTCAGGTTCCATCCAGTCCTGGGACCTCCATGTGGCAGGCAAATGGGAAACATTCTTGAACTGGGGAGCACCTAGGCTAACCAGTCCCTGCCAGATAGGTGTCCTGGAAGAAGGGTATGCAGCTGGATTGGGTTTGGGGAGCCCGGCAGGACAGTCAACCTTCTGTGACCACAGCGGCTCCGCAGTGCTTGCAGAAATGAGCAGCTTCAGACGGCCCTTGGGTCCCCAAGGAAAGCTCTGTTGTCACAAGGGAAGCACAGTTATGCACAGAGAGAGTTTGTTGTCTGATCTGTCTTTCAAAGAAACATCTCCACGAGCCATAGAAAGCAACCTCCTATCATAACTTAGAACCTTCCAGATCTCCTTGCAGGTTCACAATCCCTTGTCCAGGCCCCACGGACGAGGCGGATTTTCCAGTCCCAAGATGCCTGGATGCTGAATGTAATTCCTCCACATTGTGACTCCATCCCTGTCTCTGCCCTGCCCAGGAGTGGCCGTGACAACTCCTTTGCTTGCCTTTCCCTTTCAGATTTCAAATCCAACTTCAGAGCCGCTCCCATCAGATCCGTGGATGTCTACAACGTCATGTGCAACGTGGCAGGTGTTGCCCCCCTGCCCAACAACGGGTCCTGGTCCCGGGTGACGTGCATGCTGAAGGACCCGGCCAGCTCGGCCCTGGCAGCGCGGCCGGGCGCCTGCACGTTGGCCTTGGTCCTGCTGGCGCTGCTGTCCTGAACTCCTAGCGCAGTGTGTGCCCCGCGGGGGAGGCCTTGCCGTTTCCTGTTTCACTAATAGCTTCGTCAATTCAATCGAGGCCATACAATTGTAAATATATTAGTCTTGGATGGTTCTATACATAAAAGTCCCTATTTCTTAAAAAAACAAAAACAAAAACAAAAACACTTTACTTTTTCCGGAGGTAAGGAAACTCCTAGCTTTTCATTTGTTCAACTATAGGTTATTTTCTTTCTTTCCATGTACTCAGATGAACTAAGCAGGGCCTACCCCTGTAGCGACCAGACCTTGGGCGGGTATTCCGTGGACTCCCGGCCCCTCTCTGTCCTGCTCTGCACAAAGCAGGCCCTTGTCTGTGCCCTGTCTAAACCCGGGAGCCACCCTCAGGGTCTACGGCCACCATCCCGTACTGCTCCTTCCGTCTGGGACAAAGGCCCATGTGAAGCAGTAGCTGCTATTTCTAACTCAGCTCGTGGGGTTTCTTCACCTTATACAAAGTCCCAGAAAGGGTATATCTTAGCTTGGCCCACCCAGCAATCAAAATCAATGGGAACTGCAGGATTCATGGAACAAAGTGAAAGATATGCGTTCCTTCCCAAAGTCTGAGTGCACGAAAGTTTCTCCCTGCCTTAAGGAGCAGAAAAGTTTACAATAGACACGGGCTTCTGTGAGCCTCCTCGTAGCGTATCATGCTGTGAACGTGCACACGGCAGGCGTCGGATTGCCTGCCTGCCCTTCTGCCTGTGGGAAGGCTCACCCAGAGGCTGCCTCCCTTTGGATCCCCATACAGAGTGTAGACACTAGCGACCCCTGACATCATCACGGGCGGGGAAAGGGGTGTCTGGTTGATGATGGTGTGGACATACTTAAAGAAATCTCACTTCATTGCTTGAAATGGTGATGCAAGTAAGCGTAAGTCTGACGCACCAGCGTCCTGGAGCACTGCTTATTCAACCACCACAGCAAAGTGGACCCCTGAGTGACCCAGAATTCCAAGGAAAATGGTGGGGCACGGGGAACGGAGGCAACGTGATGGAGTCAGATCCCAATCACTAAGCACTTAGCCCCTGGATTAGGAAACAGTTTGGTCAAAGCGCCACCTCAGAGACCTTAAGAAACCCCGGAGAAGAGGCACCGAGCCTGAGACGAAATGTTTTTAGTTTAGTCTTCTAAGTTTGCTGTAGGAGCTCTTGTTGCAAAACAAGGGATAACTGCATTTCTATATGATCAGAGTCATATACATATATCATCGCATTAAAAATGAGTTTGCACTAAATGAGGCACATCTGCAAATGAGGCTTTTTGTCAGGAAAAGGCAAAAGATCAGGTCTCGTCAGGACAATGAAGCCCTTATGTGTTGTTTACCTTGAAAAATGAAAATCTATGCTCACCCTGATTCATGAAGGTTGGGAACCGTTCCTGGGCCTTGAATCATGAGAGCAAAGGATCACTGCTTAAAAATATCAATTTTATCTTCACAAAAGATTTCTAAGGATTTATGTAATGGGTTTTTAAATTGCCAGCAGACCATCGAATCAATTGGAAAGGCAAATCAGCCTTTGTTCTCCGGCTGAAAGCCAATTAGTGCTTTCAGAACATTGGCGCCGGTTGTTGAAATAGGCATCTATTGTTCAAAGTTTTCTTTCTCCTTAAAGGACTGGGTTCTGATGAATCCAGTGCAGCCCACTGTGCTCCCTTGTGAAGGAAGGAGACCTAAAAGAAACCCAGTGATTCAATTAAAAGTGGATCATCCAAGTCCAGAGGGGTACAAACAGATACACGGTCTTGGATTTGTCCTTCCTGCTCTGTTCTACCAATTTTTCCCCTCCCTCATCCTTAACATCTTCAAGTTACATAATAAAATTTCAGATATTTGTCTGACAAAGTGTAGTTACTCAATAAGTAGTCTTGCATAGATAAATGAGAATAAGATACTTTTGGAATCATGACTATTGGTAAATAATAAAGAAAATTCAGACGCTGAATGGAGAAAAAAACTTTTTACCTAAAGCAATGCATATATTTTAGTGGCTCAATTATTTGGCCAGAATTTTTTCTTTTGATTTTTGTTTTAAAGTTATGTCATTTTCCCAAGGAAAATTCTACTTTCTCTAAACGCATTTTGTTCCATCGGAATGATATCTGCTAGGACTATTACACACACCTTTTCTCCTGGATTATTTTACTACTTCATCGCTAATTCCAGGAGGAAGGTAATTGGACTGACCTGCAAATACCGAAGATAGATGAAAGGAATGATCTTTAAATTAAAGATAAGATGAATGGCTACTTCCCCTGCCCATAGGCCTAATCGCCAGAACCCAATTCAGTTAACTTCTGAAGACTTAAATAAGAGCAGGCCCAGGAAATTCTTTCTAGCCTTCAAGAGCCCAGACTTGGGCTCAAGTCCCAACTTTCTTTACTTTTAAAGGGCTCTTGGAAATCCACAGCAGGTCTGAATTCAGCCACAGACAGCAGTTTGCAAACTTCCTGGGACTGCAGGCTTCATGTGGTCTCACAGAGCTGCAGGTTCAGAGGATCTGGCGTGGACAACACTTTTAAGTCACATGACTCTAAGGTCTGGGTTTGCTCTCAGGAGAGATGGGTTCTGATCTGACCTTGGTAGACCTGAGTCTCCTGACAGCAACTTCATAATCTGCCAGTTTTTTCAGGAGCCATCAGGCTGGCATTGGCTACTGATCCCAGCTGGGTCAGATTCCCGCCCTTCTTAAACCAAAGCGGGTCTGTAAGCCCCAGTGATGGAGAGGCTTCTCCACACCCAAGTCCCTGTGAGTCTAAGATCCCCAACGGTGCTATCAGACAAACTCGCTGTTCAAGACACACAGCTCTTTTATGAATTTTCTGTGAAAGTGTTTTACATTTCTGTAAATATCAAGAGATTTCCAAATGTGATAGTGTGTTTAATCTTTGTAAGCAATCTGTGATAGACCAAAGTCAGCTCTTGTAAACTACTTACTAGGAGGAAGAGAGATGGTAGCCTTGACAGCCTGGTTATAAAACATGGGAAACTTGGTCTCAGGGCTCTGCTATGGAAGCTATGCTTGTGTGTTGCTTTGAAATCATAAAATAGCACCTAGTGCAGTACCTCAAATGTTTCATAAATGTCCCATAAATATGTGTTGAATGAGAAAAAGAATGAATATCACTGAGGAGACTTGCTTACACAGCAGATATTCTCTCTCTTTGTCTGTAGTTCCTCAAATTAAACAAACCTTTCCTTTTTGGGTTGTTATTTTTTCTTATCACCCAGCTGACAATATAATTATACTTCATTTCATGGACTAAGCATATTCCATCTCAAGCTTATAAACTTGACAGATGGATGGAAGGAAGGAAGGAAGGAAGGAGATTAGATTTTAAATATACTAAGCATATTTACTTTTTAAAAATAAAACAGTTTTATCGAGATTCAATTCACATGCAGTCCTTCCCTCTGAAGTATCAGTTTAACAGCATCAGTAGAGTCACAGAGTTGTGCAACCATCACCACAGTCAACTTTAGAACATTTTTATCACCCCAAAAAGAAACTCCATATCCACGAGCAGGTTAGCACTCACTCCCCCTTTCCCCCCACCCGGCTCCCAGGCAACCTGTAAGCTGCACTCTATCTCTACAGATTTGCCTATTTGGAATATTCCATGAAAATGCAATAACCACGATCCCTGTGGCATCCTGAGTCCAGTCTGTAGCCAATGTTACCACTCAAATGTACTCAATCTCTCCCAGAGCGTCCTTACGGCTTCACCCTGGAAACCAGTAACAGCCCACATGCCCCTTCTCACCGGCATCCCAGCCAGAAGCTCTGCGTATCATTGTGTGTGGGCTTCCTGACAGGCTTCCTTGAGATGCCTAGGGCTGGCTCCAGCTCGTTCTCCTCTCTCCCATTTGAGGGTCTCTCTCAAATGCAAGTCAGACCAGGTCACGTCCCTGCCCAAACCCCGACATTGACTCCCCCCGTCTTAATCTCACACCTGTAGCTTCATCGGGGCTGGCACCATGTCCGCCGTTCTCTCTACCTCATCTCATGTCACTCTCCCTTTCACTCTGTAAGCTCTTCTTGCCTTAGGGCAGTTCCCTCACATCACTTTCTCCTCCTTGATTAGTACCCCCATCCTCATCTAGTAAGTGTCCCCTTGCCTTAGAACTCGGGCTAAATGTTTCCTTACACTCCTCTTGACCAGGTTAGGCCCCCCGGCTGTACACTCTCTACACCAGCCGCATGCAACCCCACCCATCAAAATACTAGTAGCTGGAAGAGGCAAGTAAGGATCCTCCCCTAGAGCCTTTAGAGGGAGCACGGCACTGCTGACACCTTGATTCCAGACTTCTCGCTTCCAGAACCGTGAGAGAATACATTTCTGTTGTTTTAAGCCACCCAGTTTCTGGTAATTTGTTACAGGAAACTAATACACCCTTCAAATTGCTTTCGGAGTAGTCAATCTAGTTCATCAAAGATTTCTTGAGCTCCTCCTTCACACCAGGTACTGGGCTATGTTTTGGGGATGCATAGAGGAAAAAAGACCGTTACTATCCTCACAGAACTCACAATAGAGTCATTTTCTTTCTTCCATTTTTTTCCATTATGGTTTATTACAAGATATTGAATATAGTTCCATATGTCATTTCTTCCATTTTTGAACACAGTTGAATTCTCATTTCTGTAGAACAAAACGTTCCAGTTGCTATGGGCAATGCATGGAGAGAATTTCAGAGAAAACAGGAGTAACACCTGTTACTGAAAGAAGGCATCAGCTCTAGAGCAGAGGAGCTGGTGTCAGGAACCTCACCCACTGCCTCCTCTGGGATCTTGCTCTTGGCCATTTGATGTCCCCACGCCTGTCGGCTCTTTGCCTGGCCTGCGGGATTATCTGGCAGCAAAAGCAAGGCTGATCACATTACTGACTTGGTTAAAAAACCACCCTTGTCTCTCTTTCCTATGGAATTAAATTCCAAATTCTGCTTCCCATCCTTTTCTACAGTTTGACTTCCCCCTACATCTCTCAATGCTTCATCTCAAATTTCTCAGCTTAGCCCCTGAATGTGCCATTGTCAACTCTCTTACGTTGGCCCCATGTCTGGGATGGACCTTCCCACTCTCCATCTAGCAAACTTTCATTTATCCTTCAGAGCCTAGATTCTCTGTAAGGCTTTTGTGCTTTCACATTCTTTTCTTGTTTCGTTTATTGCAAAGCAAGTCACATTGCCTTGTAATAATTTGTTGTCAAGTGTTCTCCAACTAGGCTGTAAGCTAAGCAGAATGCCAGGATTGAATCTTCTTTTTTGGAGTCTCCAAACCAAATCTGCAGCACCAACAAAGTCTGCCACAAAATAGTTGATAATTGCCTGATGAAATGAATGAATTATGG
This sequence comes from Balaenoptera musculus, assembly GCF_009873245.2. Classification (NCBI taxonomy): domain Eukaryota; kingdom Metazoa; phylum Chordata; class Mammalia; order Artiodactyla; family Balaenopteridae; genus Balaenoptera; species Balaenoptera musculus. The sequence continues at coordinate 13,193,203 of NC_045805.1, read as the reverse complement.
AAGGAAGGAAGGAGGGGAAAAGGTTAGGACACTCTGGTCAGGTCACCTAAATTTGGACAGAGCTTTTCACAGTAGCAATGGGTTGGAAAAGCCAGAGTTAGGAAACATTTTGTAGAAAGTAGAAGGATTTGACAAATGACTAATGTGTGACACGGAATCCAGAGGGCAGGGGTTTCTTTTTCAACATTTCAACAGGCCCCCTCTTTAGCCATGAACACGAGGAAGTGCAGCAGATGGGAAGAAAGGAAGAAAAGATAAATGAGCCCTGTCTTCACCATGCTTAATTCGACTTTTCAACAAGATGCTAACACAAGCCTGTACTGTCATCTCCCTACGGCTTGGAAGAGACAGCAGAAGGGGGTTCAGAGCCTTGGACGCTCAAGACGTAGCATGTGGAGAAGGAGGAAGAGTCCCAGTCACTGGCTCCCTCCCTCCCATGCCTTCTGAGTCTGATCTGCCTTTGCTACTGAGAAGTGAGGAGTGGATGACAGGAGGAAGTGGAGAAAAGCCTTCAGAGGGAGGAAAGCGGTGTTTACAAAATCCCCTTCCTGGAATAGCTGTGTTTGCACCCCTGCCCTTCTGCTGCTTAGGAAAGTCTGGCTTCAGTGTGGTGTCTGCAGGACAGGCAGGAGCTGAATTTCCACCATATTCCAGAACCAGGTGGTGTTCAGAAGGACCCCTCCACTCCCAGTGGAGGGCAGTCTATCCACTAGAAGCCCTTGAAACTGACCAGTCAGGTCTCAATGCTGGGACAAGACCCTAAACTGAGGAGACGCTGCTGAAAGTTAAATCAAAATCCAGCAAGAAAGGGACAACAGAGATGAAAGAAAGAGAAGGTCCAGATAAGCATGTCAGAAAAAAAGAGAGCCAGGAATTTCTAGCCAGAAATGTCATATTTTTGAATACCACATGAAAACAACAGAAGAAGATACCGTATAAAATCAGAAAGACTATCCTGAACCACATCTCCTTCTAAAGTTTAGAAAAACTAATTTCAAATAAAAATGTAAAAAGTATTGAAGTCAAATTCCATATTAAGATACTATTTTTAAATGATAATAAGGAGCAGAATAATAGTCCAACAATCAGTGAAATCATGCCAGAAAGACCTGATCACCAAGCAGACTGAAACCATGACTTACTATTTCAAGATGAGCCAAAATACATTAAGAAAACAATACGAAAGAACAACATAAATCAAATTATAAGAAGGTAGAAAGGGTTGAACTAAAGAAAGAGTAAGAGATAAAAATAATTTCAGAAATAAAATCTAAGCTAGATGGACCAGAGAGTTAATAATCACAACAGATAATGCTTTAGGAGGAATATAAGGTAAAAGGAAGGGTTAAAAAATCAAAATTAAGAGATTAAAAAAAAAGACTCAAGAGAAAGTGACAGATACTGAAGACAAGTAAAGAACGCTGAATATATAGTAACATGAATCCAAGAAGAAGAAAACCAAAGCAAAGGAATAGAATAAATATTAAAACTGTAATGCAAGGAAACTTTTTTGAAATTAAAAAGAGAAAAATTAACACTGTATACTGAAAGAATACTTCACATATCTGAGACTGTCAACCAGAACCACTAATATCAAACCCACAAATTACTGGATTTTAAGACCAAGAAAAAATCCTTTGGGCATCTAAGCAAAAAGAGGAAGTGATTTATAATAAAAATGCCTTTTCCAACACAATAGGACAGAAGAAAATGGACTAATATATTTGAGATACTAATGAAAAGAAAATGCTAGTCAAGGATTTTTATATCCAGCAAAACTGACTTTCAAGTATGAAAGGTTCAAATTGTTATCAATAGGAAAGAATTTAGGAAATACTGTGCCCACGAGTCTTTTCTGATGAATCTATTAGAGAACAAGCTTCAGACAACCAAACTGACCAAGGACACATGGACATAAGGCTTAGTGATGAACATGAAATAAACAGTTACTACAGAACAAGGGAGAGAGGGCAGTGTGCAGTGTCTATGTGCTTTGGCAATGTAGATATGGTATAACTTTTTAAATGGAGGGGAGATAAATGGGGAGAGACTTTGCACAAAAAAAAATTAACTCTTGTCAGTAGTCTTATTGGTGGTGGGAATATCTGTACTCTTGTCCTGAAACTATTGTGTAAGTAATGTAGAGTAAAGCATGAGAGTTAATATGGGATATTCTAATTATATCATTCCTGTGTCATTGAGAACCAGGATTTGCAGAGTGGAAGAAAAGAGATGCAGATATAAACTGGAAGAGGGTAAATAAAACTCCTATGTCCTGAACTTGAATTAGAAATATCATTGTACAACATGGGGAATATATCCCATTTTTATAATAACTATAAATGGAGTATAACCTTTAAAAATTGTGAATCACTATATTGTACACCTGTAACATATAATCCTGTACACCAACTATACTTCAATTAAAAAAATTATAATTTTCAAAAAGTGATGTGGAAAGTAAAAGAAAGAAATGTCAATAAAAACTCTTAGGGATTTTATCTTTAAATACATATTTTCTAGCTCTAACTGCTAAAAAGACTTAGAAACAATTACATATCCAGTAGTATTCCTAGCACCCATGTTGTGATTTTTTAAATACCACTTCCCACATGTCCTCTCAAATATGTACCCCCCCCAAAAAAACAAAAGCCAGGAAAAAAACCTTAAAAAATTACACCAAAATAGTATAAGGTATTTCTTATTTCTGAGGGTGGTAGGATTATAGGTGATTTTGATTTTCTTCTTTATATTTTCTATATATTACAAATTTTCTATAATGAATTTGTAATTGAAAAAATAGAGCTTAAAAAGACAGAGAACAAAATTATGCTATGAAAACACACATAAGAAAATAAATGTATTAAGGTATATGTTTTGAAAGAGGATTATCAGGCAGCCAAAATAAAGCAATTTAAAAATCTTTTTTAAAGGACACCTTCTCTGAGGTAGTTATACACACACATCTGTCTCTCTTGACAGAAAGATACCTCAAGTCTACAGACAGAAACGGCCTTGGGGCCACATGAGGAACTGTGCACCAGAGGTCTCTATGGGGGACTCGGGGCACCCAGGGAGTCCTGAATTAATCATATTCCGCCAGCTCTGCTGGGGAGCAAGAGGACGTAAGCACGGCAAGATACCACCCTTCATTTCAAATGCTTACCCCTTGGTTCCTGGGAATTGGGATCTAGAGATCATTCCTTTCCAAATAAATACAAAACAGAAGAACATACCTCCCACCTGAAGTCTCCCAACATAGACATAGAAGGATCCTCTCTCTTCACCCGAGGCAGGAACTTGGCACACGTCCAGGAAAATGTTTCTATCGGAAGTGTTTCCAAATGGGTTTCCATGACCACGGCAGAGCTCAGTGGTCAGGGAAGGGAAGGCACATGGTGGCCACCAAAAAGAGAAGTGATTTTACAAACGGTTTATACCGTAGACCCCAATTTTCTTCACACATCAACTCTCGAACGCCTCAATTTCCCTCCTGCCAGATAAAGACAATCTCACTAGTTATTTACTTTACAAGGGTGCCATGAAGATTAATGACAAGATGTTTATAAACATCCTGAAAGCCCCTGGGGACGGTGGTTGTATAAGCATAATGTGTTGCACATGCCCAGCTATGTTGGCACACACAAAAATAGAGGGTAGAAGTTCAAAAAGGAGAGTTGGATTCTCAAAAATACATCCCAGAGATGTATCTCAGTTGTCGTGAGTGTTATACAGGTCTCCGGATGCAACTGGCTGAGAGCCGGGCCATGATAACCTGCAGGGCGGAAATTGACCGACAGCCTTCCCAGCAGGCGCCGTGGGCCTGGGACCAGTGTGATGTGAGTTGCTGCGTGAAAGCGAACAAAGGCCTGGATGAGCAGCAACCGGAGGTTCCTGGAGAAACCCCGTCATATGTTGTGTGAGGGTCTGTGGTTCTCAAAGTTCAGGGAGAATTAAAATCACCTGGTGATTTTGATGAGCGGTGATTTCCAGGCCTTACCTCCAGAAACCATCATCGATTGGCATGGAGTTCTGCCCAGTAATCTGAATTTAACTAAGCTGATTCTTCTGCAGCCCCAACTTTGAGAATCAGGGATCTAAATTTTACAGGCTGCAGGTGAACTAACGCATAATTCTCTGAAGGCAGAGATGGGCTGGGCCTATCTGAATTCTAACCCTTGTTCTAAATTCTGCTTCAGAATGGATAGCGGAGAGAACAGGGGAAGCAGAATTTTCTGGGGCAGACTCCACACCATTACTAAGTCACTAGTGTACCCAGCACAGCAAGTGGTAAGTGACTGAGGTTGTGTAGTTAGTTGGAGCAGAGAAATATTGTGTATTCATGCCGTGTAATCGGGTAGCCGCTAGCCACATGTGGCTACTGAGAACTTAAAAGGTGGCTTGTCCGAACTGAGATTTAATATAAGAATAAAAGACACACCAGATTTCACAGATTTAATGCAAAAAGTAGAAAAGATTTAATTAGCATTTTTACATTGGATAAATGCTAATTTATCCAATAACTGTGGAAATAGTAATGTTTTGGAAATACTTTGTGAACTAAAATATATTAAAATGAATTTCACTTGTTTCGTTTTTCTTTTGTAAATAAGGTTACCAGAAAATTTTAATTTTCTTCTGTGACTCACATTATATTTCTATTGGACAGTATGGTTCTAGATCAGTGTACCATCTGGGTCTTAATTTACAGAAGTGCTTGATCTTGGTGTGTGCTCCTTCTGGCTAATTCTGGTGTGTCAAGAGCCCCGTTCTTCACTGTGATCTTAACAGGGTGATTAAATTGTAATGGCTCCTCAAGGGAGAAAAGAGGAGGAAAAAAAGGCCTGACCCAGCTCATTCATTAGCCCAAAAAGCCTGCCAGACATGAATACACCTCCAATATATAGAGTCAAAGGGTATAAATTAATTAACCACTGAAAAGATAATAAAAATAGCAGCGATGTCTGAAGCTGGTGGCCACTCCCGTGCTATAGAGCATCTCTGTCTTCTGGTATCCTGCTCCAACCTACCCCTGTGGGGGAGGGAAGAACGGGAGGGATGCAGATGTGGGGTGAGGGAGTTGGTACCCAGCTCTAGGGGGGACAAGAGCAAATGAGAGCCATCTCACTTCCTCCTGGAGTTCACTTTGTTGAACCTGAGACAAGCCTATCCAGTCCTATCTGCAGTGACCTGAAAATACTTTTTTGAAGAGTATTTCTTTAAAGTAAGTCATTACATTCTTATGCAGGTTCTCTTATCACTGGCCCAGATGCTAATAAATATACAATAAAGTATGAGCATAATTCTTTTCAAATGACAGAACAAGCAGAAAGAAATCCATAGGTTATTTGGGAGCATGACAAATTTTACACCTAGAGAAAAGTGTAAGAAAAAGAGATTCTCACCTTGTTAACTAGACTGGAACTGAAAATAAAGATTTGATGTGTTCCGACTTCCTGGCTGCTCTGGGTGCTGTGGCACCTTAGAATTCTAAGAAGATCCTAACACCGTCACTGGCCTCCATCTTTCTGGTGAGCTCGTCTGAGCTCCTCTTCCATCCTAGAGGTTTGGGAGGTTTGACAAGCGCTCTGCTTGAACCCCAAGATCCTGGGAGCATCCATCCTTATGGCTTGAATCATGGCAAGTTCACTGAGTGACCCAAATGGTAGCTTCTTTATGTACAGGCAAGAGCTGCGATTTGTGGCCAAAGAAACCCCCCAAAACAAAAAACCCAAAACTCAGCTTTTCAAAATGCAAAGTCCGTAGCATCTTGTCAGGCCTTTGCTTCAGGTGTGACCTCATTCATCCAGCAGAAGGAACTGTTTACCAGACTAGAAATTACATTAACTCATAGAGAGGGAAATTGTACTTTCCTTTGTTCTCATCAGCTATGTCGTGGGGTAGCGTTCAGAAGGACCAGGGCAACTTCGTCTGCTTGCACTGAGTTACACTAAACTGACTGAGTTACATGTCAACCCGGCTGCAGCAGCGGTGTACAAGGGAAGTCACGCACGTGTTTCGTTGTCACCTCCTCCGTGTGGCAGTGAGTTTCCTCAGCCGTACAGGTCGCAGAGGTCAAAGAGTCTCCCGATTCCACCATTTTTGTTTTACTTATTGTGGATTTTCTGACAGGAAATGGAAATTTGGTTGATAATTACCAGGCATAGAGATAAGGTTTCCTCATTAAAGTCTCATAAAACCATGAAAATAAATCATTCCAAGTGGAGAGAGAAAGAAAATCTTCTGTTTAGACTTTTCCATGACCGTTTAGACCAATTCTTTCTCCTCTTCCAGCCTGGTGACTTTATTTCCAGCTAGCGCAGGGCCTGATAATCAGAGGAAAGAATGTAGAGGCCTCACAGACCTTTTCTGATTCCAAGTTAATGGCTTGGTATGTCAAGGATAGGCCGAGCCTGGCAGAATAAATTATGAAAGCGCAGCTGAAGAAACACAGTGTTGGAAACCCACATCATACACGTCTACAGAGATGATATAGACATAAATAAATCCTACCATTTCAAGGAAATGGAAGGGGTCCATTTGGCCTGTCCTGGAGATCAAAGCTAGTAGAAGTCACAGGAGCAGCTGACAGTCCCAAAGGCGACTCCACGAGAAATGGGATCAGCCCACCCTCTCCTGCTCCCCTCTCCAGGAGCGTCCTTCCTGCTCCGAGCATTAGAGCCAGGCCTTAGGGACCCTGATGCAACTCAGTTTCTCCCAGGAACTCCTCTTCAGGAATTCCCCAACTTGCCCACAAGCCTGGGAGCTTTCCAGTTTTTCTACCATAATTTTCTCTGGTCCCAAGTCCCAGCTTTTGGGGCATTTTGCTTTCTGCAGAGTTAGTGTGACCAGCCGATGAGAGCAATGGTGTTACTGGATCACTAGATGGTAGCAATGGCCTTCCTGGTTTCCTGACAAATACCTGACCTTGGTATGTTAAGGTGGTTCCCAGCGGAGCTGTGCCTGCAGCCCCTCCGTCATTAGAACGCCCTACGGGAGCAGGCAGAGAGACCCACTCTAGGGTCAGTTAGTAATTTCAGACTAAAAAGAATCCAGACTATTCATAAACCAGGTGATTAAAATGAAGATATGCAGGGCAGGTTACTGGGTGGCAGGGTGACCAGCTGTCTGGGTTTGCCAGGGACAGAGGTGGGCTCACAGTGATGAAACCTGACAAACCCAGATAAGCCGGTCCCCCTACCGGGTGGACCAGAGACATTAACCGAAAGCCACCACAGTGCTCGTTTCACCCTCTCCAAGGAGACTGAAACATGTCTTGGGCAGTGCCTGCAAAGTACCCCAATGTAAGGTTTTGATTTAAGTCTCTGAGCCTAGTTCCTCACCTCCGGTGGCGAGTACGGCATAGTCCTGAAGCTCCAGCTGAAAGGCTCCATCTGCCTCTAATGTCTTAGTCTGCTTGGGCTGCCACAATGAAATACCAGGCCGGGTGGCTTAAACAACAGACATTGGCCAGAAGTCCAAGACGAAGTTTCTAGCCAGTTCGGTTTCCGGTGAGGGCTTTCTTCCTGGCTTGCACATGGCCACCTTCCTACTGTGACCTCATGTGGCCTTTCCTCGGCGTGTCTGTACCGGGAGAGAGAGAGAAAGCAAGCTCTCAGATGACTCTTATTATAAGGGCACTAATCCTACTGGATCAGGGCCTCACCTTTATGATCTCATTTGACCTTAGCTCCTTCCTCAGAGGCTACATTTCATTCCAGTCACGTTAGGGGGTTAGGGCTTCAACATATGAATTCGGAGCAGATACCAAACATTCAGTTCGTAACAGTTACATCACTCAAAGGAACTGACCAATTTTAAATCCCCATTCCTAAAGATCTATTGAGAAAATGGATATGACAGCCCTTGGAGACCAGAATGCCCTGTACAAGTTAATCATACTGTGATGATCAGGGTGGTGATAATCAGCCACCAGGTTGGTGTTTTTTGTCTTCCTCTCGACCACCTTTCTAAGTGTGTTTACTATTCAATGGCTTTTGTCTGCTGCTCGTCACCTGTCACCTGTGCCTTCAAATGAGCCCCAGAATGACCTCCCCCAAGACACCAACTACCCAGCCTAGCTGCCAGACATCCTCTTCCTCCACATACTCTCCCCCCGCTCCCATGCTCTGGTGCTGTAGCCAAAGCGTGGGCCAGTGGAGTGATGTGCTGCATTTGAAGCTCCTGGCCCAGAAAGTTATTTTCCACATAATTGTGCAAAGTCTCCAATTACCCAGTTAACTTTATTCAATTCCCTCTCAGTCTTATTTGATAAGGAGGGGTGCCTACTGTCCTCTCTTTTCAGAAGTTTTTATGAATGGCAAGTACTACGTTCCAGTTTTTCACCAAAGAACTCTGGAGGTATCACCAAGTATAGTGAAGGAGACCTTGGGCATAATCTCTCCACCATCCAAATCGACCTTGTTACCCTTTATCTCTAACTGAAAACATCCAGGCAAAGGTTTATTCCTAAATCTCAGTGTCAAGAGCCTTGAGTTAGTCCCTCATTACTTGAATTTTCATGGAAACAACAGCATGACTATTTTCATACGTTTTGCAGCTATACTTTTGGGCTTTCCATTATACACCATGTATTAAATGGATTCCCTCGCTTTGTTAAGCATTGTTTGTGACACTGCAGAAGGACAATCCCTGTTTGTCACAGGGAGCTTAATTATCCAGATGAAGTGCCCTTGCTGAATGTCGGGCCCATTGTAAGAATGTTTGTTGAATGACTACATGAACTTTGACTCTGTTATTTGCTCCTGCATTCCTGCTTTTGCTCATACTGGCTGTGATTCCATGACTGATAAAACGGGGAAGAGTTTTAAGTAAGAATTCAAGCAGAGAAGAACTGCTGGCTGTTCCCAGGAAGTGTCCAGCGTTCCAGCAGAAACTTTGGTTCTCCTGTCAATGTGGTTCGTTCCCCGTGTTCAGCACCGCAGCTGCAGTTTGGGGCACACACAACCTCTGAATATGTTTGCCTCCATTTGGACCATTGCACTACAGAACAGACAGCAAGGCCACGCAAACCTTCAAGGCTGTGTCTACACAAAGCATCCACTTGGTTACATAAGCAGCGCAATCTAGTCACGGGTGTAAGATTTTTTGAAATTTAAAAGTCAGGAAGGGATGGACAAAGAGTAACTTTACAGTGGAGAAACCTGACAAACACTGCTTTAGCGAGGTGACCAACGTCAAGATCAACAGTCATAAATTATGTTGATCTGTACCCTTAATATGATGTGACGAAAATGGCACTTTACATCTGTGACCTTCCTTTCAAAAACCTGTAACACCAGTCTCATAGTGAGAAAAACATCAGACAAATCCCAGTAACGGGGTATCCTATGATAAACCTGACCAGTCCTCCTTGAAACTGCCAAGGTCCTCAAAAACGAGGAGAGTCTGAGAAACTGTCCCAGCTACAAGGAGTCTAAGGAGACATGACATCTCTATGTAATGTGGCATCCTGGATGGGATCCTAGAACAGAAGAAGGACATTAGGTAAAAGCTAAGGAGATCTGAATAAACTATGGATTTTAATAATGATGTATTGATACTGGCTCATTAATTGTACAATTAACTGTACAATTAATTAACATTAATTAACTGTACAATTAACTGTAAGATGTTAACGATAAGGGAAATTGTGTGAAGGGCGTAGGGTAGTATATTCCTATACACTCTCTGTACTAACTCTCTGTACTATCTGCTTAATTTTCCTGTGAATCTAAAACTGTTCTAAAAATAAAGTATATTAATAATAATAATAATAATAGTAATAAAATACATATAAGGCAGTGGTGCTAGTTTGCCCAGGCAGAGGGATGCATCAAGGATAAAGGAAATATTTGTTTATTTTTTGGACCTCAATAGACCTTGATGGCATTATGTTAAGGCAAATAAGCCAGATAAAGACAAATACTGAATGATCTCATGTATGTGTGGCGTCTTAAAAAAAAATGAACTCACAGATGTGGAGAAGAGATTGGGGTTGCTAGAGGCGGGGAGTGGGGGATGGGTGAAGGGGTCAAAAGGAACAAACTTCCAGTTATAAGACAAATTAGTCCTGGGGATGTAAAGTACAGCATGGTTTAAAAAAAAAAAAAAAAAGGGACTTCCCTGGTGGCGCAGTGGTTGAGAATCCACCTGCCAATGCAGGGACACGGGTTCGAGCCCTGGTCTGGGAAGATACCACATGCCGCGGAGCAACTTACCCTTGCACCACAAATACTGAGCCTGCGCTCTAGAGCCCGCGAGTCACAACTACTGAGCCCGCGTGCCACAACTACTGAAGTCTGCACGCCTAGAGCCCGTGCTCCACAACAAGAGAAGCCACTGCAATGAGAAGCACACGCACCACAACGAAGAGTAGCCCCCGCTCACTGCAACTAGACAAAGCCCGCACGTAGCAACGAAGACCCAACGCAGCCAAAAACAAACAAATAAATAAATAAATAAATTTATTTATTTATTTAAAAAGAATAAATAAAATACCACCACAGCCTTGAACATGAAAGTCTACTAAGGAGTGAACACAATAATCCTACTAAGTTTAATGTTTTCCACTTTATCTACTTCTTAAAGTAGAAAACGGTGCTTTAAAATAATTAACGAAAAAGTCAGGCACAAAGATCACATATTGTGTGATTCCATTCATATGAAATATCAAATATAGGTAAATCCATAGGGACAGAAATCAGATTAATAGTTGCCAGAGGCCAAGGAGAAGAAGGAAGGGGAGAGGGGGACTGCCAGTGGGTATGGGGGCTCCTTTGGGGCTGATGAAAATGGTTTGGAATCCATAGAGGTGATGGTCGCACAACATTGTGATTGTACCAAATGCCACTGAGTCGCTCCCTTGAAAATGGTTAAATTTATGTTAAGCAAATTTTACACCAATCAAAACTAATTAATGATAATACTGTAATAATTTTAAAATAATTTTTAAAGAAATAGTTTAAGTATGATAATAAAATAATTAGTGATAAAAATAATAAGAACATAAATGCTGTGCTTTTGGTTTATCTGCTATTTTGTTTCTTTGTCAGAATTCTGAATGTTAATTTAGCATTATTGTAAAAACTATAAATGACCAAATAAAATAAAAGCCCTTGTCATTTGGAAGAAGAAAGGGAGCAGTTATATGACAAAAAGGGGGTGTGGCCAGGGGACCACATTTCGGCTGGTAGATGTGGTCTGTTGATGTGGTAGCAGGAGGATGGGCCGGAGTTCCCACCCCGGCTCCGTCCTTCAGGGAATAACTTGAATTCTGTGGTTCTCACTGTCTCTCTAAATCGAGAGGAGAAAGCCAGGGTGACCATTAGAAGACCTTCCCAGGAAGAAAAATCCAAGGGTTCTCCTGCAAAGTTTTAGACCATCGGTGTGTGTGGATGTCAGCAGGGGTGAGGGACGGGGGAAAGGGGCCTTGCGCCAGCGGCCCGCTGACTGAGGGCACAGGTGACGGCCTTCCCTGAACTGACCGGTTGTCCTGGCCTTGTGCAAACCCAGTGGCGGAGCCAGGCCACGCGCTGTGGGCGGTTCCACCTGCGACAGGGCCTCTGTCTCACCAGTTTCTTGCGGCCCTTCGGCCATGCATCAAGGTCCTGGGATCCGGTGGTTTTCAGAAGGACGAGCTGGGAGCGGTTGAATCTTGTGCCTGGTTTTAGGGTTCCCCTTCCCTTTCCATCAGCCTCTCGGGCAACCACAGATCAGGGCGTGCACGCTGCCGCAGGGGAGAAGCAAGGGGGCCCGGCCCGTTCTTCCCTGTGTTGGGCACAACCAAGGAAGCCCTCCACGGGTGAAGGGCTTAGGGTGCGGACCAGGGGCCTCAAGAGACTGCTACTTCCCCTCCCTCTGCACCACAACGTCCTTTTCTGGATGGGTGACGCCGGTGAGGACGGATTCACCACCACTGGCAAGGGGACCTACCGCCTGGGAGGTCCGGGCGTTACGCTGGAGGCGGGGGCTCTGAGGTCTCTGTCCCCACGCTGGCAGTCGCCTCCTCCACACCCAGGACGGTCCTCCGGCGAGGAGCTCAACACCGATGGATCCTTGCTCCCTCGCAGATTCGTTTCCATCCTCAAGAGTTACTGAGCCGTCCATCATCCGGGCCCAGAGCAAGGAGAAGCTTCCCCAAAGGTGGGCCACGATCACCTAACCCGGAGCTCCCTCTTCTGTCACTGCGAGTGTCAGAATTAGAACTGCGAGGAGAGAGCCATCATTTTCAGACTCGGGTCGAAAAGGCAAAGTTTACACTCTTTAGTGCCTTCAATAACCGTCAAAGATAGCAGAAAGCAGACGCCTGTTCAAGACACGGAGCAAGGGGCATTTATAAGTAATTCACCTTCTGAAATGTGCCGTCAGGAAGTTCCCCAAACAGGCACAGTGAAAAGCTGCTAGATACTATTTTAGGCTGAAGTTGTCAATAAGTTATAGCCAGAGGTAACGGAAAGAAGAAAATTTCAACCCTTTGAAGTAACCATGATAAAAAAAAAGAATCTCAAACACTTAGCACACCTTTCTTCTAATGCAAGACGGCGTAATAACAGGGAGGCATCTTCTAGATGTGGTCATTCGGACACGTGTTCATTCACTTATTGAACAAACATGTGTCAAAGGTTTAGGATGGGCAAATTAAGGAGGCAGTGGGAATACAGGGGTAGGATCTCCATGCTGCCCAGAGTGACTTCATCAGTGAACACAGGAAGTAGATAATTAGCAGACAGGAAGTACTCTACTATGATACATATCCAGGATGCTATGAGAGGGAAAAGACTCATGTCTTCAGTTTCGGGTTAGGGAATGTTCCCAGGAGAAGTGACACCCACCACTGAGCCTAGAAAGACCTAACCAGGCACAAGGCGGTAAGTTGAGGCAAGGGAGTCAGCAACATGGGAACCGAATGAGGGCCCCAGAGACATTCCAGGAAACTCGGGTAGTTCTGTGGGCTAGCCCTGCAGACTTGAGTCTTCAGTGTCTCGAGAGCAGTGTGCCTCTCAGATGGTAGAGTGAGACCCCGGTTCAAATCCCACCCCTGCCACTTATTCGCTGTGTAAGAAGCTTTTCCCCACCCCATGCACCCTTGACCCCATACATGCACACACATCTTGGTGTAACTGCTCAAAAGTGTTCCCACCTCTAGGGACTGCCCTGGCGGTCCAGTAGTTAGGACTTCATGCTTCCAATTCAGGGGATGCGGGTTCGATCCCTGGTCAGGGAGTTCAAGATCCCACAAGCCGTGTGGCGTGGCCAAAAAAAAAGAGTGCTCCTGCCTCTTAACTTAGAATCAAGAGGTCTACTAACAACCTAAGCCTAAAATCTCAAAGGCTTAACACAAAAGCAAACCTATTTCTTACTCATATTACACGTCCAACAATGGTCAACTTGGCTCTACTCCACATGGACACTCGGGGACCCAGGCTGATGGAGATGCCACCATATTGTAGCTGAACCTTCTAAATAAGTGGCCTCTGGAGACACCACGAAACATGAAGAGAGAACTGGAGAGCCAGGTAGGGGCTGTCGAGGCCAAGCCTTGAAATGACAAACCTTATTTCTACCCACGTCTCTTCAGGCAGAACTGAGCCACCTGGGCCCAGTCTAACAGCAAGAGAGGCTGAGAGACGCAGGGGAGCATGAGGATTTGCAGTAAAAGCGAATCGTTTCTGTCCTACCCGGATCGCAATGAGAAAGGTGCGTCCATCAAGTAAATAAGGTCAAGACTGCAAAGCATTTTGATTTCCAGGGTCAAGTGTTAGCACATTACCCTGGAGGCATCAAAGAGGCACCAAAGAGGCACAAGGAAAAGGCCAACGTTCAAAGTGTTGCTTTAGAAAATTAAAACTAATCCCAGGATAAAGGATGGGTTAGAAGAAGGCCCTAGAGTGAGGGAGACCAGTCTAGAGGATGTTGTCACAGTCTTGGCATTTGGTAATAGAGATGTCTTAGCACGATAGAAGGAGAGAGGAAAGTGGAGTGAACAGTGCATTTTCTGTAGAAGATTGATGACATGGACTGTTGAGATTGGAAATCCAGATTTTGGAGTCAAGAGGTGATATTTGAAACCATGAGAGCCTGCAGGGGAGGGAGGAGAGGGGTCCACCCAGAGCTTCCGCTGTCCCTTGGCAAATAGGGGCTGGTGCAGGGACAGTGAAAAGTCAGTTCCCTCAAGGGCAGCAAGTGTTGAGAAGGCAAGATCTAGATTTGGGCTTTCTATCTTTTTGGAAATTTCTTATTCGCGCTTCGGAGGAACAATCAAGGGACCAAGAATGAAAGTCAAGATTTTAGGACTTCCCTGGTGGCACAGTGGTTAAGAATCCGCCTGCCAATGCAGAGGACACGGGTTCGAGCCGTGGTCCGGGAAGATCCCACATGCTGCGGAGCAACTAACCCGTGCGCCACAACTACTGAGCCTGGGCTCTAGAGCCCGCGAGCCACAACTGCTGAAGCCTGCACTCCTAGAGCCTGTGCTCCGCAACAAGAGAAGCCACTGTAATGAGAAGCCCGTGCACCACAACGAAGAGTGGCCCCTGCTCGCTGCAAGTAGAGAAAGCCCGCGCACAGCAACGAAGACCCAACGCAGCCAAAAATAAAATATAAATAAATAAATAAATTTATATATATAAAAAAAAAGACCCAACGCAGCCAAAAAAAACAACAAAATAAAATGAAGGTATGTTACCTTTGTAATAAGATTATAAAGTAAGGTTTTTAGTATAAAGAAGAAAAGAAAAATGTCGAATTAAAAGCAAATTTCCATCTCCATTAACTGTAAAACCAGTAATTCTTCCCTGAGAATCATATACATTTTAGTCCTGTGACCCCTCCCCCCAATCCTGACACACGTTTCCTGGATCCCAACACCCACGGGAACTGGCTGGGAAGATTTTATCTTGGTGAACACAACATAACACACACACACAGCCCTGTTATGGACAACTCAGTGGTTCTCTCTGTCCATCTTTATCCAATCATTCCCTGACCTATCAATTGGTGAATTAGACTTACTGTTTGGAATAGAAAATATCACATTCACTGGATGCGAAGAGAAAATCCCCTTTCTAGTCTTTCCCTACTCTCCCCTTAGGCTACCCACCTCCGTTCTTTATTTCAGGAAGCTCCTCTTTAAATGCCAGGCATTGCAACACGTAAGCTGTTGGGCACAAGACAAGTGAAATCCACTCAGAATATAGATGAATAAGCAAAATTCTACTGTTTTTAAGAAAAAAAAATGAAAGCTCAACGTGTGTGTTGTATGCACAGAGTTGAGCCTTATCTTCATACATGAAGGGTGACATCCTATTAAAAACACAAAGTGTTTTGCTTTCCTGTTTGACACTCTCAATCCATGGTGTCTCTAGGAGACTCCTATATCAATACCCATGATAAGCATAAATGACAAAAATAGACCACAGAATAGCCCAACACAGTGGTTAAACATACTGGCTTTGTATTTAATCGTATTCGGATGCAGAACCTGGCCCTATCCCTCCCTTCGTGAACGACTCTGGGCGAGTCCCCGGGCCCTCCGTGCCTGCTTCCTCGCCTGTGGGGTGCCAGCCGTGACCCCGCTGCACAGCGCTGCTGCAGCTACAGGAAGAGACAAGCATGGAAAGCGCTCAGCCTTGTGCCTCGCACACAGGGAGCCCCTACTGACGAGGGGCCCTCTTCAAAAAACTGCCGTACGATGAGAAAGTGAAGCCCCAACATTTCAGTGACAGGACAGGGCTCGGCACAGGCCAAGCCACCCTCCTAGGACCCTGATCCCCTGAAGCTCCTGACACTTGCTGGTAAATTCGCTCTTTTACGCAGTGAGGAGCGGGACCCACTCAGGTGCCCTCGGTCTCAGACATTTGGGCTGGGGAGGGCACCCGCGGTGGCACCACAGCCAGACTGCATCCAGTCCTGGCAGGGAAGCTAAAGGCAACACACTTCTAGAGATGCCGTCCTCAGTCCCTTTGGTGGGATCTGCCCTTGGTTCTCCACGCTACAGCTCTGTCGTTCTGGAGATCCAGGCTTTCCAAGGCCATGACTGAATAGCCAACTCTCCTTCCTGCTTCTACTCACCCAGGGCTTCCACTGCCTATAGGCTCTGCTCACTGCCTTTCTCTGCGCCTCTGAACTCCCCAGAAGGGGCTAGAGACATGGTAGGCGCCAAAGGCATCTTCTATGTATCTAAAGCACATTGGATAAATTAAACATAGAACTACCATATGATTTGGCAATTCCACTTCTGGGTATAGAGCCAAAGGAAAGGAAATCATTATCTCGAAGAAGTTTCTGTTCTTCTGTGTTCCTAGTGGCATTATTCACACAGCCAAAAGATGGAAACAGCATAAGTGTGTGTCAATAGAGGAATGGATAAAGTAAATGTGAGATACATATATATATATAAATATAATGTATATATAAGTGAATTATATATATATATATTCTTAGAAAAAGGAAGGAAATCCTATCATTTGCAATAACGTGGATGAACCTAGAGGGTATTACGCTAAGTGAAATAAGCCAGACAGAGAAGACAAATACCACATGGTATCACTTATATGTGGAATCTTCAAAAAAAAAAGTTGAACTCATAGAAACAGAGAGTAGAAAAGTGGTTTCCAGGGGCTGGGGGGGTGGGGAAAATAGGGAACAGACGTTCAGCTATAAGATGAATAATTTCTGAGAACCCAACGTATAGTACAGTGACTACAATTGATAACAGTTTTATAATTGAAATTTGCTAAGAGAGTAGAACTTAAATGTTCTCACACACACAAGAGAAATTTAAATATGGGGGGTGATGGATGCCTTAATTGACTCATTGGGGAGAATCCTTGCATAACATATGGACATGACAAATCACCACATTGTCCACTTTATCTTACAATTCTATTTGTCAATTATACTTCAGTAAAGCTGGAAAAAAATTCAGATCCTTATGTATTCCTCTATTTGAGAACATTAATTTGGGACCTTCTGAAGTTGGCCACTGATTTCTCTTATCTATGGCCATCAACTCTACATGCGGGTAATCAGAAAATGAATAGCTCATCTATTTCAAATTTTGTCCAAAATGCACCATTCACTGATTTTTTTTCACAGTGAGAAATGTGATGGACTGGAAATTTTTCCGTAATATAAAACAATCGTAATTATATGATTCCATGAAGTAAGCAATGCCACTTAGGAAATTGGAAACAGTTTTCCATTCTACTCATCTTCACCGGGCTCTGATTTCCTTTGAATACCTCCAAAAGAGACATTGGATGTTTTCAGTTTCAATGATATATGCCCAGTAAACTTTCATTCACTAAACTGAGTTTGAAACTCTCTCTAATCCAATTAAACTGAATATGGGGCAATCTCAGAAGGCAGGGACTAGGATATGATTTAATAAAGAGACAGAAAATCAACTGTATGGTGCCTTGATTGGAGAACGATTGGGAGCCAAAGCCTGGCAGGCAAGCGCTCAATAAACTTTTTCATGTTCACAGCTTGGCCAGCGGGTGAATATACATCCAGAACTTGGAAACAGAGGAAAGGCCAAATAACCAGGGATTGACAAGATTGATGAGGCACAACCCATGCGGACAAGCAGGGAATCGATGGACACAGATGGAGTCAGAAGAGGTGGCCAGGCTGCTGTCTTCAGGCACAAGTAACAGGTCACTCCCGCGCCTGGATGCAGCCTTTCCTGAAACAGTTCACTTCCCTTGCCTCTGAATCCTTTGCTCACCAAGCAATCTACTGATCGCTTATTTAAATTCTCAGGTGAAATTCAAACTGGGAAAGGGGTAGAGACCTGAGCATTCTGATGCCTGGAAAGGGATAAATATTTGGGAAGCACTGAAAAATGTTGACTGTGAAACAACTTCAGAATTGGTACCCAGAAATCTCTATTTCCCATGGTTGATTCTTCTCCTACTCTGTCCAGAACTCCGATGGGTTTCAAAACCAGCCGTGAGCTTTGGGAAGCAATTTGTAAGAAGATGAACAACAACAAATCTGACTCTAAGCTCCAAACTCTTCTCCTTGAAACACTGCGCATCTGATTTCTCCCAGAACACAATCTCCCTTAATCCAACTTAAAAGCATGGTTTCCGTTCACTTTTCAAGAACTATGCAACATAAACATTTCAGCAGACAGGACTGTGTATTAGCTTTGGCTGTCCCGCTTCTTGATAGAATTATCTCATTGCCTTCCACGGTATGGCTCTCTAAGCATGGTACCCTCTGTGGTCCCACATTAGATAAATAGCCGGTAGAACGTGCATCACAGCCCATATATGGAAGTGTCACATTTACAAAGTCACTACCCCAGCCCTGCAATGAGGGGACAATATTAATTACCTTACTCCTGGTGTGGAAAATGACTAAAATGACCCACGCAACGAGGATGTCAAACTGTCTTTTTAAATCTGACACCTGCACTGGAAATGCTAGGAATCTGTGACACTCACAATTAAATACCTGAGATTACCAAGCACAAGTTCAGACAAGGCTAATTTAGAAATTATTGTCAAGACTCACTGAGGAACTGTCATCATCTAGGAGAGAACAAAAGTTTAAAATACCAAAAAGCCCCGCAGAGGGACTTTGCACATGGTTTCCCCATTTAGAAACTGAACTGAAATTCAAGGACATTTACTTTATTTAGACTAAAAGTCACAAAGATTCAAAGACAGGTGGGATTAAGGAGAGTCAGTGGTCTTGAGCTGTTTCCAGAGAAGAGCTCTTAATAGGAAGAAAAAGGAGAAAAATCCAAATAATGAACCTCCCTTCTCTCCTAGGTTTTGGCGAAGAACAAAGAGTTCATCTCTGACTAATGTTTTTGTGTTAAAGTTTTGTGACATTTTTTTTTGCCCTGCACCGAATAAAATTGAGACAGGAAGTAGTAAAAGATAAAAGTGCCAGATGACGAGAAAACCAAGATCTATCCTAAGACGGACTCAAACTCTCAAGAAGTCTCAAGTATAGCCCAAGTCATCCTTTAAAAAAAACAAAACTAAACTAAAACTCAGAGAAGCACTTTCTATATCTTACATATGACAGGAAGATATTTCTCCTCAACCCCTTACCTGGCCAAATAAAGACTCTCTGACCCATTTCAAAGAGATTGTCCATGTCTATCTGAAATATTAGTATTCAGAATATGAAGAAATAAAGTATTTTTGAACAAGGTATGACTTAATGTAAACCAAAGCTAAGAGAGTGAGAAGGAAGATTAATCTAAGAATATTACATGCAGCATAATGACAAACTAAAACCTGGCCAAGATCAGATAAATTTCTTAGGAAAAAAAAAACACCCTGTGCACTAAATCATAAAGTTGAGTTTTCAGTTCAGTAGCTCATGTTTGGACAACGGCAAGTTGGGGCCCATTACAAAGGTGGGTGTCGTGCTGATGGAAAAGTTGGTGGAGGGGAGATTATAACATGAAACCATTTGTCATCTGTTAGCCAATGACAGCTCCAGAAAGGCCCAGGAAAACCCACAAACCGGCTGCGGGAATGACAGGTGTGAGAGGCCAGTATAGTTTTGAGAGCTTTACATCCAAGATCCCAACTAGGAAAGAAAGAAGTGGACCCACCTGCTCTCTGGAGACAGCCTTCTCCTTCCCAGGAAGGGGAACCTGACTCGGGACACAAGGACACGTGGAGGTTGTGGCACTGGAGGCCAGGCTGCCTACTCCCTGCGAAAAACCATCAAAACGGAGTTGCTACTTGTTTTTGACATTCCTGAGACCACTTTAAAGACACAATCTCTCCGCTTCAATCCTCAGGTTACCAGCTCAAATATCATAAACGCAGAGCAGGCCGGGGGTTGAACTGTAAAGTAGGCAAAGCCAGTTTCTTGGGTGGCCACAGCTGTCTGTCACTGAGCTGTTTTCTTTCCTCTCTACCTCCAAATGTGTTGGGGTCTGCGTGTGACATGGAACAGAGCTGGCAGGTCCTCCCTTGGCTGTGTTTGATAGATGCCCTTCAATGCTACTCTGGCTTGTGGTGCTGATGCCGGTGCCTTGTGCTGCACAGGGCCCCTCTCTGCTTCTAAGGATGGAGGGCTCACTGGAGAAAGAGTAACAGGGGCTGCGGGTCAGTCATCAGGGGAGGGAGCCTCAAATCTGAACCTGGAATTTGGAGGGAGAGCCTCAGATAGGACAAAGAAAGGGACCCTGGTTTTCAGGGCCACGATCTTGATGGGTGAGTATGTTCTCGGAAGGTAAGCCAAGAGCTGGGACTCAGCAACGCAGACGGGCTGACCCGGTTTGTGCCAGGTCTTTGGAGATGGAAAGGAATGAGCTCAGCCTTTGAAAGTAAGCCTGTTTCAATGTTCACATGTACAGTGTTTTCTTTTTCATCTGCTTCACCTTCTAGAACCCTGTTTGAAGGGCCCAGTCCGCTGTAGCTGTATTAACGGGAACACGGAGAAGGCAGTGGTGCCCAGGCTTGGGCAAGAACTTTCAAGTACGTACACCCCTGGGGCCGGGGCGGCAGCAGAGCCCAGTGACATAAGAGAACCCCAGCAGAAGTGAAACCTTTACAAAGAAGGGAGCCCGGGGGTCCCTCTCCACCTAGAGATTCTCCTCCTGGCTCTAACCCTTGATTCTGGATTTTGGATTCTCATTCTCAGTTCTGGATTTATTTAATTTTCATTAGGACGTTAGTTTTACTAGGAAAGTGGTGATCTTACATTCTAGGCTCTTTCCCCCTACCTCCTAACAAAACTCACTCCTAAGAAAAAAATCAGATCTATTTATTTAGCCAACATAGTCAAGGCTTTCTGTGTGCTGCGCTCCAGGGAATGTTCTGGAAGCTACTACTGGGTGCTTCACTCCTGGCCCGCAGGGAGCTGAGACTCCCACTGGTGAGTGCTATCTCCACCAGCTGGTTCCGTTCTAAGCCTTATCTCTGAGAGTGAATGAGAATGTTTCATTTTATCCTCCCTTCAAGGAATATCCGATGTCACCAGCAGCTCAGGGCCAGTTTTCCGGACCCTCATATCTTTGCAAGGCCAATTCCGGGCACGGATCCCAGCTGACCATATTCTCTTTCATGGCTCTACAACACTGATCAGATGATGATATTTAGCACATTACCGAGTGACTCATCTGTTTACCTGTGAGTAATGAACAGGCAGAAACATGCTGCACCCCAACTGCCTGGCTTTTAATTGCACTAAGTTAAATCTCCTAACAACTGTTTTCACAATATCTTGCCCACTAACAAATTTAAATCGACACACAGTACACACCAGATTCTGGGTAATAAACTATATTAAATTACAATGACTCTCCTAGCCTTTGGCAAGATACATATGCTAATAAAGCCTTATTCTGACAGGAGTTAAAAAGTAATTGTTTCCGCTGCTCTCCCTGTGAAAGGCAACACCCAGACAGGAAAAGAGTGAAAAGACAGAACTTGAAAATAAAGAAAACACCAAGGTTTCATCCCTACAGATACACATCAAAAACCAGGAAAGTCCATCCTCTTCTGAGGGAAGTCTAAACTTCCAAGCCTTCTCTTAAAGCCTTCTCTGTCTTGATCACACCCCCAGTGCCATTTCAGCCTCAGGCTCAATGCCCAGATTCAGTGCTTACAAAATGCTGTGAAATTTAAAAAAAGAAAAAATTAACTGCCATAAAAATACGAAAATGAAACTACAAAATTATTTCAAATTCAATTAGATATCTATTGTATTATTTTACTAATACATAATAAAGAAACACAGATTGGGTATTTAACAGAGAAATTTATTTTCTCACCATTCTGGAAGCTAGAAGTCTCAGATCAAGGTGTCGACAGGGTTGGCTTCTTCTGAGGCCTCTCTCCCTGGCTTGTAGATGGCCGTCTTCTCCTTGTGTTTTCATATGTGCTTCCCTGCACATGTGTTTGTGTCCTAATCTCTTCTTAGAAGGACGCCAATCATATTGGATTAAGGCCCACCCCATACCTTCATTTTACCTTAATTACCTCTTTAAAGGCCCATCTCTAAACACAGTCACATTCTGAGATACTGGGGGTTAGAACTTCAACATATGAATTTTGGGGATATTTATAAAATATTTATAAAACATATTATGTCCATATGATTATTAAACTTAGAATCTATAATTATTTTATTTACTTGAGATAGTTTATAGATTTTAAAGGTTCTCACTTTATATAAATTCCTAAGTGCTCCGAATATAAAAATTATGCCCAATTGTAAACTAGATGAATTACTTGTAGACAAGTATTCATGGGAGCGATTTATATTTCTAGCCCATACTTCCCTTCCAAACGCCACACCTGTATAATCTAACGGCCTGTTTGACATTCAGATGTCTACCTGACGTGTCAACCTCAACAGGTACAAACCTCCAAACCTGCTCCACCCACAACCTTCCCCTTCGTCCTCATAGCAGCCATGTCAGTCGCTCAAGTCAAAAACCAGGGGGTCCAATCCTGGGTCCTGAGTTTTCTCTCAACCCAAATCCAATATAAGGAAATCCTTCCGGCTCCAACTTCAAAACACATTCATATCTGAACACTTCTCACCTCCTCCCCTGCAATGGTAGAGTCCCCGTTACCTCCAGCCTGGTGACTGCGCTGGTCTCCTAACAATCTCTTTGACCCAAGTCTTGTCTCTCTCTCTGTAATCTCTTCTCAACACAGCAGCCAGCACAGTCTTTGTAAATCTCAGTTAGACCATGTCAAACCCTGTCATGCTTTTCCAGTTCACTCAGAGTAAAAGCCAAGGCCCCCAAACAACCTACAAAGCCCGCAGCATTCTGGCTCCCTGCTCCCTCTTGGGGTTCCTCTCTCCCCCTTGCCCAGTCTCGGGGGCCTCCTTGCTGTTTTTCCAACGTGTTGGGTGCTCTTGCTTTAGCAATTCCCTCCGCTGGGAACAGCCTTCCCCTAGATAGAGGAAGCCTAACGCCCTGACCTCCTTCAAGTCTAAGCTCAAATCTAACCTTCTCTAAAAGGCTTATCCCAGCCACCATTTGGAAACCTGTCCCCTCTCTGGGGATTCCAAATCTCCCTTGCCCTGGGCTCCTCTTCCTTCCTTCCATGGCACCCTCCAGCACGCCATCCGTTTCGGATGTTTATTGCTGGTGCTGCCCCACCTGCCTACAACCTGCTTGAGGTCAGCTCTGTGTTTGTTCCCAAATGCATCACTGCCTCCTAGACTGACATCGGCCACACAGGCGGTGCTTGGTAAATATTTGTGGAATGACTTACTTCACTTAGGATGATAATCTTTAGTTGCATCCATGTTGCTGCAGATGGCATTATTTCATTCTTTTTTTTACAGCCGAGTAGTATTCCATTGTATATATATACCACATCAGCTTTATGCATTCATCTGTCGATGGACATTGAGGTTGTTTCCATGTCTTGGTTACTGTGAATACTGCTGCTGTGTTAAACCATAATGGAAAAGGATATTTTAAAAAACAATGTGTGTGTGTGTGTGTGTGTATATATATATATATATATATATATATATATATATATATAAAACTGAATAAAAAATATTTGAATGAGTGAGAAGATAAGTGAATTCGGGTACAAAATCTTTTCAACACTTTTCAATAATACATCAACAAGTGGTATTGAATGTAGGATATGGAGGACTTTTATATGAGGGTGTTGCTTCTAAAACTAAGAAGGCTTAGTCTCTTTGGATATTCTGCTCTGGTGGTTCCTCTATCTGGTTTTTTTGAACAGAGCTTTTACAATTCCTAACAAACAAGTGTATCATTGTCTGATTTCTGAGATAATTATTCACCTCTTCCTCCTGTTTCTCCACCAAAATAACTCCAGGATTCATGTCTCTTCCTTAGGACCAGGTATTTTCTGGACAATTTCTAAAAGAAAACAACGTCCCACAAAAATGTCCTTCTGGAGCCCAACAGCCTGGGTTTGTACCTGGCTTCCCTTTCCTCATCTGTACAACGTAATAATACGTGGTCGTTTGAAGATTAAAGGAATTAACACAAATTCTCCAGAACAGTGCCTGCCTGGCATGTAACAAGAGCTAAGTGTTAGCTATTTTTCCTGTCAATATTATTGCATCACGAAGAAATTTTTTGTTAGATATACACTTTATTAGTTTAACTTGGTTTTAAATTATATAGATCAACAGAACCAAAAATAAAGCAAAGCAAAAATAAAACTTCTGTCTTTCTGCATCACACAAAATATCCAGACAGGTTTTCACCAAATGTGGAATCATCTGACTTCAATACAGTGTCAGTGGTATGGTCAAAATTCACTTTGGGAAAATGCCAAAGGAAATTTCAGAATGATAGGCGGTCTTTGTCCAGAACAGCAGAAACTCGAGTATAACAAAAGTCTCATAGGACTGAAAATTAGGAGAGACGTGCTACACATATTAAGATGCCATTGACAGAGAAAATCGGAGACATTTTGAACGTAAGACCTAAACTGCAAATCACAAGGGCAAACACTCCTAAATGCAGATACTGAGTTGCTTTCAAGCTACTTTCATATGAGTAACTCTGTGCAGGCTGACCCAGGTGAGAGAGGGGAGTTGTTACATAATGGTTAATGCTTCTCCAAAGCAACTCTAGGGCGATCCTGGATTAGGTAAAAATAAATCAGTCCCTTTAGAAAAAAAAAAAGTGAAATTATTCACTCACTCAACTTTAAGTCTGAGGGAGACGATGAAACGTGGTGAAGCACAGGCTTTTGGGATATAAGGTAAACTCATAAGTAGGGAAGAGATTTATAACAGAATTTAAAAATTATAAGTGACTTTAGAAATGATCATTTTGCAGTTGAGAGAAATTAATAAATTGACAGGTTAAATCCACAGCAAAAAGAAAAGAAAAAAAAAACATCTTCTCTCTTGGGACTCCCTATAACGTAAAGATAATAAAAGATTAAAAATATATTAACCTGCAGTGTCAAAGAGACTGGAGAGGGGCTATGTGCAGATGAGGGATTTCCACCAAATTCTGTGAGGCAGAAAGCCCATGGAAAGTGATGGATGGAGCAGGCAAGGAGGAGGAAGAAGCAGCAAGTGCCTACCTGTGGGAATTTGGATCAAAGGGAGGGAGAGATGGCATGCCCAGCAGGACTCCTCTGGGGCTTAGGAACTGGAGACTTCAGAATGGCAAAAGAGGGGTGAAACTTGAGGCCGCAAACATGTGGCTTCTTTAAAGATCAGTAAATTAAGCAATCAACATCCCAGCCTATTACATAGAATACTATTAACCTAAGCATTCCAAAGCTGAAGAATCATAGTTTCTTTTTTGGAAAATGAAATAGCCACCCTCTCCTCAAAAGACCTCCACATTCTGGCTTTTGATGGGCTCCCAGCATAACAGCTGCCTTCCTGACTGATGGACCTAAAAAAACAAAACAAAACAAAATAAAACAAAAACCCAACCTTATCCCAATAAATAAATTTCTCAACCTACTTTTAGAATCTTACTCTTAAATATGAATGGACAACCTGGGAGCAATAAAAAGCATAAAAAAGAGAGTTCATGATAAACAGATTGAAAATGTGATCCCAGAAGGAAAGGATAATGTGGAAAATAGGGAAAGAACTAAATAAACATACAACTTTGGCATTCCCAAAGACATTGAAGAATTACATTGTATCTATAAAATGAAAGCAGGATGTTTTGATAAAGGAATGGGTATGAAATAAGTTGAAAACTATTACAAATTAAAAGTGTGGAGCCAAGATGAAATAAATCAGTAGTGTAATTGGAGGAAGAGGTCAAGGAAATCTCCTAAAAAATAAAACTGACAAAGACATGGTGTAAGAGAAACTATAAGAAACTAAGAGAAATATACATGAGGTCTTACATCTAACAAATAGGGATTTTGGGAAGAGAGACTAGAGAAAATGGAGTGAAAATTAGCAAAGATATAATACAGAAAAATTTCTGAGTTGAAAAATCAGTCTCCACATTTAAAGAGCCCACTTTAATAAATGAACAAATGGATGTATGAAAAAAGACTTGTATCCAAGCACATCATAATGAAATTTCAGAATACTATGGATAATAAGAAGAATCTAATAACTTCTTGGGAGAAAAATCAAGTAACGTACAAAATATCAGAAAACAGAAGCAACACTGCAGCCTAGGAAAAAGTAGAGGGAAAAATATACTTAACCTAGGCAAATAATCAGTTTTGAGGGTGGATTATAGTCATTTCCAGATGGGACAATCTGCAATTACTTGAAGATATGCTTAAATTAAGCAAAGAACAGGAAAATAAAAGGTGAGGGGAAACAGACGTTCAGGCAAAGTACAGATGGAGGTAGGTCAAGGAAATTTCCGTGTAACAAGTCTGCAGAGAAAGTAAGCAAGCTTACAGCAGGAGAATCAGTGCTGTGAAAGGGGGATTTCCTGGAAAACACTGGGCACAAGAGAAATACCTACTGTTACAGAACATTTGAAAAGCTTGAGGACATAGTAAAGAAAAGGTATGCAAAAAATAATAATAACTTAAAACGCCAGGATAAATAAAAGGCTGTTTACAAAAAGAAATCTCATATGTAATTTTGTGAATTTTTAAAAATTGCGGTAAAATGCACGTAATATAAAATTCACCTTTTTAACCATTATACAGTGGTGTTTGGTATATTGACAATGTTGTGCAACCATCACCTCTACCTATTGAATCATTTCAGTACTTTTTTATCACTCCAAAAGGAAACCCCATGCCCAGGAAGCAGTCATGCCCCCTCCCCACCTCATTCCCACCTTCTCCCAGCTCCAGCAGCCACTTTTCTGCTTTCTGTCTCTATGGACTTGCCTATTCTGGATATTTCATATAAATGGAATCATACAATATGTGGTCTCTTGTGTCTGGCTTCTTTCACTTGGCATAATGCTTTCAAGGTTCATCCACTTTGTAGCATATATTGGTACTTCGTTCTTTTTATGGCTGAATAACATTCCATTGTATGAATACACCATATCCATTCACCAGCTGATGGACAGGACATGTTTGGAGCCTATCTCAAGCTTCAGTGGAGATCAAAAATAAAGGACCTTAAGATTTATGATTAAAGCTAGGCTCCAACAAATAACTCGTCTCCTTTTGGGAGGTAACAGCTCCCGGCTTGTCATTAGACCCTGGTGCTGGGGGGACAACTCACTATGATCCACCAGGTGACCAGACACCTGATACTTGCCATTCATGAACTGGTGTTATCTGGTCCACCTGGCCATAGAATTGGAAATTTCAAGAAGTGCTCAAGCATTCCAGAAAGGCGATATACACAGGTTGATGCCTAACTGCTCCTGAAGGCAGAAATTAGGCCCAGGAGCAAGCCAGCATGCCTGCCCTGGCCACACTGGCAAGCCTCGGCCGGTACCCATGGCCTCATGGCAAATTCCCAATGACCAAGTGAT
Organism: Balaenoptera musculus; assembly: GCF_009873245.2. Taxonomy (NCBI): domain Eukaryota; kingdom Metazoa; phylum Chordata; class Mammalia; order Artiodactyla; family Balaenopteridae; genus Balaenoptera; species Balaenoptera musculus. Next base: position 13,165,824 of record NC_045805.1, on the reverse strand, counting down.
GAAGAAAGACAGCAATTCAAGCCAGACTTAGATGGCCCTGGACCAGATGCCAGCACCAGCCCAAAGTGGGCTATCAGTCGTTGTAGCCCCACTTAGGGGCAGCCCTGGACATGGGGGAAAGGAAATCCTCCCATGGGCAGTACTTTGCCTGTAAGGGGAGATGGCCTAGAGTAAGACCCTGAATTGATCCATGGAGTGGCTAATGGCTGGCCATATGGTCAGAGGCAATGTCATGGTTAAAAGAAACCCCAGGGCTTCCCTGGTGGTGCAGTGGCTGAGAATCTGCCTGCTAATGCAGGGGACATGGGTTCGAGCCCTGGTCTGGGAAGATCCCACATGCCGCAGAGCGACAAGGCCCGTGAGCCACAACTACTGAGCCTGCGCGTCTGGAGCCTGTGCTACCGCAACAAGAGAGGCCAGGACAGTGAGAGGCCCGCACACCGCGATGAAGAGTGGCCCCCGCTCGCCGGAACTGGAGAAAGCCCTCGCACAGAAACGAAGACCCAACACACCCCAAAATAAATAAATAAATTAATTAAAAAAATAAAAAAGAAACCCCAGCCATATATATATAAAACACTAATCTAATTTTATTAAAAGATATATATTTTATATATACAATATATTATATATTATGCATCTATTAAATATATAAGCTATATTAATACATTATATACTTATTAAAAGATATATATGTATATGCATATATACATATATATGTACAAATAGTAATATTAAAACCGGGTATACCGTAATGTTATTATAAGTGGTTTTTATCTTTTCCCTTGTACTTTCCTAGATTTCTTTCACTGATTGTGTAATGTTATAAACAGGAAAAAAGTTTTAAAAAGGAACTTCCTCATGGCTTGGCTTCACAGAAACAAGGCGCTTTGTGGAATTTATCTTGCTCTGAAGTCTGTCTTCTGTAAGCAACACTGTGGTTAGCCTGTGGACGGGTTCTGCTGCGACCCTTTGCGAGCCTGGTTTGGCCTGCTACACACCAAAGACAGTGGAATCATGATCTTCGTAACTGACTGAGTCACATAAACAGAAGGCACAATGATACTTTCCGCTGACCCGGAAGTACAGGCGGCAGCTTGGTACCACTGAGAAACCTAGGCTTTGGGGTGAGATTGGCAGGGATTTGATTCCGGACTCTGCCGTGTGTTATTGTGCACAAAGCACTCGACCTCCGAGTCCAAATCGCCTCTTCTTGGAAAGGAGAGGATGCCAGCCATCTTACACTATCCTGATAGTGTGACCAAAATAATTAGCAGTGCTGAGTTAGGTAAGATATCTAGCTTCCAGGGCTGGCTCTGAGGACATCGGATGCAGGCACACGCGGTAAGGGAGAATTCTGGATGCAGGTCGTGGATGGAACAAGGGCTTGGCTCAGTCTTTCCAAGCTCTGAAATGCTCCTTGCTTTCATCAGCAACAAAGGGAGTCAAAGTCTCAATTTACCTTCTACCCAACAGACTCTGATTGACTAAGTCATGGAGCGCAGGAAAGAGGGGAAAGGAGAATCTTTCTAACTCCTCCTCCCCGCTCGGAGCCCGGGTCCTCGGGAGGTTCCATCCAAGTACAGGTGCGCATAAACCTCCAGGCACCACGAATACTCGTCCAGTTAGATCGGAAACCACAGGCTAGGAAAACAGTGTTGACACATTTTTAAGGTTATGAAGCAAGTCTACTCTCGTGAAAGCGTTGCAGGAAGCGCTCTGGCGTGGCACTGGCTTTCCTCTCTGTTCTGCTCTACTCTGGGAAACGCCGTAATTTGAGAAAGATAAACTCCACTCATCCCAGGTGGATGAAGCTTGAGAGCAATAAAAGAGCTCTGCACTTAGAGAAGCATTTGATAAACTCCGTGGCCACAAGAAAGCCCTACGCTTCACCTCGGTCCCGTCCACGATCTTCCCCCACATCAGGAGGAGGAATCCGATGCTGCAGCGGCACCGGCAGCGAGCGCTGAGCTCCAGCCGCGGCCCCCAAGGGCAGAATGAGCGCTTCTGCCAACTCCGCGGGGTTCGGTGACGTCATGCTGATGACAGTCTGCAATCCGCCGAGCTGGGAGCACTTAAGAGCCACAGGCCCCTGCACACATGCTTTAAAGTTAGACAGGTTTGGATTTGTAGCCTGGGTTCACAGTCTTATTAGCTTTGGGCCGTAAGTCAGGCCCACCGTGCTTTCATGAATCCTAGACCTCCTCATCTGTGAAATCAGGTTGCTGAATGCATCTTGAAAGGCATCATCTCTAATCTAGGAGAAGGGCCGGCATAATACTGGGGAAATAAGGGAGGTTCATTTATTACCTAGCTCACTTTCCTTAAGGCAGCTGGAGACTTACTGAAATTTTCTAGGGACCTGGCAGTTTTCCCTAGGATTTTAAGGCAACAAGGGATAAAGAAAGTAGGAAGGACTCAACCAGAGCTCTGAGGAAGTAGAAATGCAGGAGGCACAGCCATGAGGAAGGCTCGAAATGGCCAGCCAGCCACTGCCCTGCGACGCTGTTCACCCCACAGTCCCCTCCGCACTCCTATGTGAGGTCCAAGTTTGCTGCATCTGAACTATCTCCAGACAACCCGAAGTCCTTTCGCCCTTAGTGCCAGCTGTGATTACTGAAATGTGGGGCAAGTTATCCATCAGGTGAGGTTATTAAGCCTCAAACCCTCTGAATCCTTTAGAAAAGAAAGAAAAAGATGTGTGTGTGTGTGTGTGTGTGTGTGTGTGTGTAAGAGAGAGAGGGAGGGAGTGAAGAAGAAGGGAGGAGGAGATGAAAGAAGGAAAAAAGAGAGGAAGAGAGAAAAAGAAAGCACACAGCTCTTTCCCTGATGTCGTCTATTATGTCTGGGAATGACAGTCTTGCAGAAACATCTGGGACTCATCATCTGCCTCTGCTCCACCAGAGAAGAGATGATTTCTGGATGTTCATCTAACATGGGGGCACTCCATAAGCCTACCAAAGGGAACAGCAGGCTTTTCTAATTTATTGTGCCAGATGAGAGAATTTAGAGATTTGAGGGAAAGTTTTCATTGCAATGTCAATGTGGGAGTCCTCAGGACTCTCCCTATCCAGATAAGCACAAGCCGCACCTGTTCTAGGGAAGACTCAGACTGAGGAAAACCAGCTCACATTCTTGGTTTTATGCATACACTGGAAAGAAACAATAAAAGTTCAAGGACTTTTGAGACTTTAGTCAGCTAGGGTAAGAACAAAGTGGCGTTTTCTAGACTCAGTCAAGCCATTTACAACTGTGATTCTTTTCTGTAGATATTGATGATTACTAATAGCTTGAAAAGAGTAACCTACAGGAAAGCTGACATTCAATTCACCTCTAGCGGAAACAAGCTGGTTCAAGAAGAAAATCAGAGTCCAGAGATGACAATGAATTTGCCGTCACGGCTGACCATTTAGAATTCACTTCAACCTCAACAGATCTTGGGACAATTCTGAAATGATTTCTGCGATGCCTTGATTTCCTTTCATAAGGAAGGAAACTCCAAGTTCAGAGTACATGTAGGAGTATGGTTGATATAACATATAAACAGATGACTAATAACCAGGAAAGATATCAGCATACTTGCCAGAAACAGTAGTCTTTGTTCCCTGGATATATAGATAAGATGGTTTTAAGTCAAAAGACAGCTGAAAGAAGTGCTCTTTTCTTTTTGATGACTTAAAAAACGAAATATTTATAGGAGTTATAGAATTTTTTAAAAGCAATCATTTGCTTATTGCCAATTTGACTGTTATTTTAAATTAGGGAAAAAAGGTCTCCAGCTTTTATGTGTTAAAAATTGTAACTGTTTCTCGGGGGCTCGAGACCAGAAACTCTCATTTTATTGATGCTTATGACATATGCTCAGCTATTAATCTTTAACAGTAAAAGCAGAGCATTCCTTCTAAGTTCTAGCATTCAATGAGAATCTAAACATTTTCCCCCAATGTTCTTTTATTACAGACAATTTCTGGTTCAGTGAAAGTGCACGGCATTACAAGACAACATTTGAAACACTAGGGAGAAATATTTTTTCACCTCTTTATCATCCTACAGGGTTTTCATTTTCTGCTGACTGTTATAACTTGAGAACAGAGGGCCTCACTCAGGGCGGGGGTGGGAAGCTATTTATGAATAGTTTGTGATTTGGAGCAGCTGCTCTTCGCTATATATCATCCTTTTCTTGATAAGCGTGTTTTCACAAAAAGCTACCACTAATAAGCGGGTGCATGCTAAACAAACCGCAGCAGAGCTGTTACCTTGAAAGAAAGATGTCAAATAAAAAGCTCCTCCAGGTTGAAGTATCCTTGAGTTTCTTCATTATAAGGGAATAATAATTCTGAAAACATGTTGTATCTTGGGAGTCTAATGTTCCGGATAGAGAAGAATACTGTCAAGTAGTTTCCATGCAGCTTTCACTCTGGACTCAAATGAAAAACGTAATGAGAGGTGGCATCCTTGCGGGAATTAGAAATGCTTTCATTCAGCCTGTACAAACAGGCTGAAAATATCTGGGTTGTATTGGAAATGTTTTCCTACCAAGCTGGAGACCTAATCATACTTGCACTGTGCTTTGTACTTGAGAATGACGAAGGGGGAACGATTCTGAATTGGAATATGCTGTTGCTGGCCATCTAGATGGAAAAGATATATAAGCAAAAGAGTTCCTTTTTCTCAAGATATTTATAAGAAATGACTAACTCAGTTTCCCATGGTGTACTTCTAAAGGTGAAAAAGTCAAGAAATCCGTTATCCTAATACTATTTTATTAAAACTTAATTAGGAGATGTGTGATACCCTTGCCTGCTAAAGACTCAGTCAATAGGCAGAATAATTCCCCAGATTATACACCAGAACCTAACCCTTGAATACAGATGGTAAAGGAATGGATACAGTTGCAAAAAATACCAAAATGAAACTGACCTTTAAATATGTTAGAAAATAAATTTTATTATAACATCTGGAGGGAGTGTAATTGGACTCAACAAATTGGGAATGGTAATTTGACAATATATTTTAAAAGCCTTAAACATGCATATAGCTTTTGACCTAGGAATTCTAATTTCAGGAAACATTCAGATTTCTTCAAGGATGTATATTGCAGCCTAAAAATTGCAACATCAGGAAAATGTTTAAAGAAAAGTCCGACAATGAGAAACAGAAGGAAAATGATTCAAGGAAAGACCCATTATGCAGCCATTTAGAGGAATATGGCAGAAGAACATTTAAAGTCATGAGAAATGTTCATGATAACTATGGGGAAAAAAGCAGGTTAACAAAAATAGTTTGGACTATGTGGTCCCAATTTTGTTTAAAGATATCGTAAAAATGTTAAAAAGAAATACATACTGTATAATGCTTGTGATCATCTTTGGGTGATATGACAATGCGTAATTCTCATTTGCTTCTTTTCTGCTTTCTTGTAATTTTCAGATTTCCTATAATAAACATATATTCATTTTTAATTAAAAAAAATTAACATCAGTGAGGCATAACAGACCAGATATTCCAAATGTTTATCTGTTCCCCGCCTATGAATGGCTCTCCCATTCCTCACACTATTTGTGTGATATGGCACCACTATTGTTTGTATGTGTGAATACATACTTGTGTGCTGGAATCTTTCCGGCCAAGTACAATGCAGTGGTCATGTGGTACAAGGGGGTCAGTGGTTCAACGACAAGGTTAGTGATGGTTCAGGAGAGATTTGTATTATAAGCTTAATTCTAATTTTACTCGTTATTTTTCAAATATATAAATATGTTCTATCATCTCAAATATTTTTCAAATATCAGTGTTTTTGTTTAAAAAATTACTGATAATAATGGTTCCCTAGGAATACTGATAAGAATGCCCCCCCACCCCCGCCCCAAGAATATGTCAGGAACAGAGCCACAAGTTTTTGCTTAGAAACTTCTTGAAAGAATGGACCTTTATTTCATAGGCTCTTCATTTAGCTAGCCACTCTTTGAAACAAAACAGAATAAAATGAGTTCCAGGTGACCATTATGGATCTGAGGTTCTGTCCCAGGTCACCTTACCCAAAGTGCCTACATTCCCTCTGCCACTCTCATGCATGCATTCCTTCATTCACTCGTGTATTCATTCATTCATAAACATCTATGTCTGTGTCAGCACAGAAAAAACAATGATGAGTAAGGCACAGGCCTTCCCCTCCAGAAGCTCATTACAGACCAACGGGGCAGAAAGACACACAAACAGACTCTTGTGAAATTAGGCAGCGGGCTGTGCCCGCCAGCATCCTCCTATGGTAGATTCTTTTATAACACGAATACCTTTGGAAAAGAGAACTTTTCTAGATAGTTACTGGCTTTCCTCCTGTATCCGAGAGATAGGGCTGTAGAAAAGAAGTGATGAGCAGGGAATAGGAACTCAAGACAAATTCACCTGCTTCTCATGTCGGCCAAGGGGCAGCCTTGGGTGTGGCACTCTCTTCTATAGATGCATATTTAAAAGGGTGAATGTGACATTGAATCCAGAAGCGATGGCTCCAGGGGTCTGTGTTGGTGAAGAGGATATGCCAACAGCAGGCATGTTCTTCACATGTAGTAGAAACCTTAACATCTCCAGATGGTCATTAGGATACCTGAAGATGAGGCTTTCAGTTTAAATAGGATTCTTTTACTTGTAGGAAGGAATTTTTTAAAGGATTTCCTGTCCTTGGAAAATGTTAGTGGTCGTAGAAAATGTCTCTGTAGAACGCTCTTCAGCTTGGCAGTGACATAATTTCGTGTTTGGCTTTTTAGAACTATGTTTTGCATATACATTCGTTTGTATTATTTTGTGGTTACCAAAGAGGAGAGGGAAAGAGGGAGGGACAAGTTGGGGGTATGAGATTAACAGATACAAACTACTATATATAAAACAGATAAGCAACAGGATACACTGTACAGCACAGGGAACTATAGCCATGATCTTCTAATAACCTATAGTGGAGCATAATCTGCAAAAATACTGAATCACTCTGCTGTGCACCGGCAACTAACATAATATTATAAATCAACTATACTTCAATAATTAAAAAAAAAAAGAATTATGTCTAAGGAAGCAGAAAAAAAAGGTGAAAAAAAGTTCCCTGATTCTTGAAGGTCATTTTAAGAAATCACAGCCAAACTTAAAGCTACTTCTTCTTTAGGGGGAAGGGGCAGGTGATGAAGGAAACAAATTCAATCTTAGGAAGTTTTTTCCAAAATACTCCTGCCTGGGTACCACTCCAAACTTGCTGAATCAGCATCCTGAGTCTTCTTGGGGGTCAAGCATATGTACTTTGAAAAAGTTTCTCCAGCAACTAATTCACGCCATGCCCTCCCAACCCATTCACTGAGAACCATCGCTCTAGACATTCTGGAGGCTGCACGAACAGTCCACAGGAAATGAGCCGTCCATTGGAAAGAAGAGGTTTCACTAGAAGACCAGGAGTAAAACACTTAGGCAGAAACTCAAGACCCTATGACGTGCATAATTGAAGATATTTATGGAGGACCTAGCCTGGGCCAGGCACTGTGTTAGGCTTTGCAGGTACAATGAAGGTCAAGAGGGTCTCAGCCCTGGTCGTCATGGAACTTACCGTCAAATGGAGAAAAGACTGAGTGGCCGCTGGGATGCGTCACCCCACCCACCTCCGGAACGAAGGTCTGAGCCGCTGGGAGTGTTGCCATGAGTCAGGCCTCAGCTGGACCTCCCTTCCGGAATTGTCTGGGCTGAAAAGACCGCCTTGCCCGGGAGGCCCTTCTTTCCCGGGAGCAGCCTGTATCCACTGACCGACAACTGGGGGAACAGAAGGCCTGACTCCGTTGCCCCATCAGGAGTCCACTCTGTGGGGTCTTCCCGGGTCGGAGCCTCCTCCAGGGGTCAGCGGAGGGCTCTGATGAGCTGGCCTCACAACTGCGACAGAAGAAAAACACCAGCGCCCGATAATCAGGAGCTGGCCCGGCGCCCACAGCTAGGACACCTTATTCTTCTTTTGGACGTCAGCAAGCTCACCGGATACCACCTCAAAGGAGATACTCTGAGACTATGATGAAATAGGAAAAGCAAGGCCTCGTCATGATTTCGTTTAAACATAAAGGCAAGGCCACGGTCCCACTTAAAAAAAAAAAAACAAATTCTCCCCCAACCCCTTCTCGGCTAGAATGAGTGACTGCTACTTGTTCACCAATTACAGATTTATCCCAAGAGATAAGATTTACTGAAACACCCCATCATAGGAGTGCTCCCACTTCTCTGTGTGGATTGGACTGGCTGCATCCAATCTGGAGTGGACCTCCCATCTTCTCCCACATCAGCCCACTGAAGCCCAAATCCTATACTTGGTTCTCTCTAACACTCTTTTACTGAGAGGCCCATGGTTCTCTGCGGTGTGTGTCCTCCGTCCCTGCCACGAGGCACAGACTCACCTTGTGGGACTCCAGGTGTGTGCCTGGTAGTCTTCAGCTGACAAGCGCTGACACAGACCAACTTCTCCTTGGTCAGGCTTGTTTCTTTCCTCTTCTCCTTCCCCATGGGGACCCATCCTAAGAGCATCTCCTCCTGGAAAAATCTTCATCTCAGAGCCCACATCCCGGGGAACCTAGGCTGTGACGAGAAGTAATCCCCAACTCTTGAGCGTAAGTGCCAGGGCCAAGGGAGCCCATAGAAGAACCCATTCTCCGGGCTCTGCAAGCGGGCACAAACTTCTAGCTGTCCCGGTCAGTGAAAGCTCAAGATGGAGTAGTGAATGCCTGCTCTGATGGGGCGGTGAGAGCAGGAAAGACTGTTCCAGTTCTATACCCTAGGCTTTGAAATGATCAGGAGGCAGCAAGAAGCCTGGGGGAAGGTTCTGGCTGGAGCACCCAATGATGGGAGGCGAGGGTAGAGACATAAGGGTGGGGACCAGGTCAGGAGGGACCTCACAAGCCCTAGTACAGAGTTGGATCTGATTAACCTAATTTTGATCACAGAGAGGATTTAAGCAGGGGAGTAACATAATTAGACATGTATTTTGGGTTCAGAATCAAATTTGGTATTGAACCACTTCAAATCAAGCATCAAATACAGTAAGACCATGGCCTCTTTACATTAATGACTATGGTATGGTAACATAGCACAAAATTACAGGTATTTTAGTAGAAGTCTTATAAATACATTTGGCTTTTTCTCTACCCAAGTGCAAGTGTACTCCTTTGTGAATGACACTTTGAAACCTACCAATAGAACTGCGAGTGGGTCAGAATCAGTGACCATGTTAACACACGCAGACATCTTATTAGCATCACACGTTGGCACCAACCTGGAGCCCAGCACTCTGCCAAGCTCTGTGAGGTGGCATGGTTAGAAAACCTTCCCAACTACAAGGGCTCTATAATCCAACTGGGGGCACACAACGTGTCCAGGGAAAGAGGAAGAAAAGCAAAGAACATGAGAGTGTTGACATGACTACAGGGCATGGACTAAGACAAAGGCCCTCCCGGAGGAAGTTAGATTTAAGACGATAATTGAAAATGGGGGGCGGGGGCCGGATCCACCTGCAGGCGCAGGCATCCAGCGCTAGCGTGTGACAACCTTCCAGCGTGGCATCTTCCCACGGTCACTTTTAATGTTCCGTAGCAAGGTGGTGTTAGGAAATCTCTACGTAATGTTAACTCTCCTCTCTCCCACCCCATATACACTCGCAACATTTATGATGACAAACGTGAAGTCTAAAGATACTGTCTTGCAAAGGTATCTTTGCCGCTCCTGCTTTTAAGCCTTTGTTATCCAGGCCTGGAATACTCTTCAGACCCCTTTGTTCTTGCCTCCTTTAAAGGTCCAGCTTAAATCCCTGTAAGAATACCTCTGCCACAACAGTACACTGTCTCCCCCAAAACCCGCCCAGTACTGGATTTTTGATATCTTACCCAATGTGTTCTCATGGGTCTCATGAAGTCCTCAAAGATGTCACTGTGAGCCGGGGAAGGCAGAGTCCCTCCCCGTTTTTGTAACAGACCGTAACACGGAGCCTTAGCGGGCAGATGCGTGAGGCTGCCTGCGGAGCCCCACAGTTGGTGAGCAGGTGGGATGTTTCTGGAAGCTGGAGCTGCTCCAGGCAGGTGTGCTTTCCCTGCTACCACTTGCATTTTGCACCTTGGTTGCATTGCTGCTTTTCCAGGTGAGGGGCTGACCTCTCCTCTGAATCCCCTAGAAGACAATAACCAAGTCATTTTACTTTGTGTCCCTAGAACCTAGCAGTCAGAAGGAAAGCACTGAACGTTTGCTACTTAAAATAGCCATTGAATCAAAATGAATATTCAAATGATATTATAATACATGCATATATACTTGCATAAATCTTTCTTTTGACTTAGGTTCCTTCTGCAAACAGTGTATTATTAACTTCTGAACTTAGACAAGCAGTACACAGGGTATGATCAAATTTAAACCTCAGTGGATGAAGGCAGTTTGTCCCTGTCAAAAGGTACCATTTCTGAACCCTGGTGCCACAGAGAATAACACGGCTCCAGCATGCCTGCCAAATATGCCAATCCCCAACACCGCAGCTGAACTAGATAGAGCTTGAGGGGAATTTGGTATAAAGTCAACCCAGAGCAAGGCTTAAAATTTTTTCTTAGCTGATTTTTAGTATTTGGGATTAATAGGCAAGGATTTTGTTAGAACTCCCTGGTTAGGCTTCTAAAATAGTCACCGCTACAAAATGAGTTAGTCACATCTGGGGACACTCTTGTAGGCAGAGACGACAAAGATCATCAAGAAATCAAAATCAAGGACTTGTTTTAAAAGTGTGTGATGGGGTGGAGGGGAGAGAAATGAGCATATTAAAAGGTACAAACTGCCAGTTATAAGACGAATAAGTACTAGGGATGTCACGTACAGCGTGATAAATAGAATTAACACTGCTGTCAGCTATATATGAAAGTTGCAAAGAGAGCAAATCCTGAGTTCTCAACACAAGGAAAAAAATTTTTTCTATTTCTTTAATCTTATATCTATATGAGATAATGGATGTTCACTAATCTTTTTGTGGGAATTACTACATGATGTATGTAAGTCAAATCCTTATTTACGTACACCTTAAACTTACATAGTGCTGTATGTCAACTGTATCTCAATAAAACTGAAAGAAAACAATTTAAACCTCATGTATTTATCTAGCTTTGCAAAACCTAGTCTACAACTACAGGGCCCTAAATTTTAAAAATGCATCTGCTTTCATGGACTACCTTTTTGGGGTGATATTTTTTAAAGTCTATAGTTGAGATATATTTATTACAAATAATGATAAGAATTGATTAAGTGCAACATGAATTGACAAGCACTAGATTTCCAGGTACAGTAGGAAGTATCTGAAGATTCTCACTTAGATTCTGAGGGCAAATGAGTTAGTTGTGACAGATCATTTGGGAAGAATATTCAAATACGAAAGTAATGACTAAGGAAAAAGAATCAAGCACCAGCTTATACTGGGTCCACATGATTCATTTGTCTTCCCTACATGATGGCTCTTACTCCGCCCTTAAAAGAAGAAACAGTCCTTACCTTTAATCCTGGATTTTCCCCCTCTTAATCCTACCTCCTCTGAAGAAATTCTGGATTGCATTTTTTTGGGACCAGGAGATTGTTTTTGCTCTGGAAAGCAGGAAGCACATAGATCTGCAACTTGAAAAATTAAGAAGTCTTTTTATACTCAAGAGAAATCTGCAAGCTTCAGAGTCTAGCCCCATCAGAGGTGAAATGTCCAGAAAGTACTCTGGGGAAAGGAAAGACTTAGTTGCCCAGGGAGGATTCAAACACAGGATGCACCTCACTCACAATTTATGATGTTTCTTTGGTTAACTGTATTCTTAAACATTTTATGTTTTCATAAACAGTATTCTGACTTTAAAGTAACATACGCTTACTGTAGAAAAATTGGAATATACGGAAAACTAAAATTAAGAGGTGGATTTCATAGAGGCAAGACTTTTAAGAAGAGTGGAATTAGAAGACTCTATTCAAGTTACCTGCAAAATCTCCCCGAGGGAACTAGACTGTGTCATCATTGAAGTCACCTTGACCCACAACCATACCCCAGGGTAGGACCCACATCACCATTTCTGAACCCTGGTGCCACAGAGAATAACACGGCTCCAGCACACCTGCCGAATATGCCAATCCCCAGCACCACGGCTGAACTAGAGCTTGAGGGGAATTTGGTATAAAGTCAACCCAGAGCAAGGCTTAACATTTTTTCTTAGCTAATTTGAGTATTTGGGAGTAATAGCAAGGGCTTTGTTAGAACTCCCTGGTTAGGCTTTTAAAATAGTCACCACTACAAAATGAGTTAGTCACATCTGGGGACACTCTTGTAGGCAGATATGACAAAAATCATCAAGAAATGAAAATCAAGGACTTGTTTTAAAAGTATGTGATGGGGTGGAGGGGAGAGAAATGAGCATATTAAAATGAAAAATTAGCTGTAGTCAAGATCTCACAGATGCAAAAAGAGAAGGAGCAGGGGGTTCGGGGAAGAAATGACAAGAAACAGAAAGAAAAACACGTGGCTAAGATAGGAGAGAAAACCCCTGAAATCGAGAACGCAAATTTTCTGTTATACTTCTGTGGATTGTTTGCATAAACAATAGTCAGCTGTCTTTAGATCTGAGATACGGTTAAAAGGAAACATACTGTGTCCGTGGCCACAAACAACCCCACCACTTTGGGGAAGACCCACCCCTCACCAGCAGCCTCTTATTCCCCCGCAAAAGGACTCCCCACATTCCACTGAGTGACCTTTGCCCCTTTCACATGCCAGTGGTTCATTCAATGGCTCCCGAGTCACAGCCCAAGAGCAACGGATGGGGATGCCCTTGGAAGAAGGGACTAAAGCTTCCCGTTAGCTTTAAATCTTTGAACAACTTTCTGACACTTCAAAAGCCATGCCCTCGTTACTGGTGTTCTTTTGTGAAAGGGAAGACGCACCGAGGCAAAGCAGCAGCGACAGCTAGTAAGCCCATCTCTGGAAGGCAACTTAGGTCAGAAGCAGACACGAGCAAAGTCCCAAGGTTGTTGAAATCCTGCTTGAAGCCATCTCACCGAGCCCATTTCTTGCACAGCCCAGCCTGCCGAAGATTTCCAAGCTCATAAGGGCCACCAAGAAACAATCACAGGAGAAGGTCCTCCCCCAACCTCAGGAAATCCAATAAGTAGTATGAAAGTGCCATAAATTGTTTAGCTGAGGTCATGGTTTTTGGCGGGAGTCCGAGGCTTTGACTTGAAGACAAAAATTGGGAACACAGGGTTGGAAATGATAAATTTACTGCAAGAGTGGGAAAGAGGCCATACTCTTGTCAGGACATGGAAGTGGGAAGGGATGTTCAGAGAGGCCTTGTGATAGAGAAGGCATTTGATCTGGACCTTGAAATATGGTTACAATTCAGATATGTGAGACTGGAAGTAGGGAGAAGAAAGTAGTGTCTTATCAACAAGCATATGGATATTGCTATTAAGTCAACATAACACTTTCTTTCCAAGTACTGACAGTGTGACATAAGGAAAGAGGCATATTAAATAATATTAAGCATGACCCTTTCCCCTCTCACCCTTAAAATTCTTTAGCGCAATCCCATTAGGACCTACTAAGCCCATTAATAAGTTTATGATCTTCACAGTACTGTCATATTAAGTAAGGATAAGTTGAGGAAACTTTCCATTTTTTCCACTTTCATGTTTATCCATATTTATCTAATCAGTTTTATAAAATGCAATGGATGAACTATTATACACATACACTGCAACTGAACAATTAAGAGAACGGATGGCGATGGTGGGAGCCAGGATTCTCACTGCTGGAGTGGAGGTTATATATTAGCGGGGTGGGGGGAGGCAGAATGGTCTATGCAGTAATGGATTCGAGCTGGATACAACAGTATGAACTCACATTCAGCTTACTAGAGATACAGATGTTCCATCTGGAAATATTTATAGACAGGTACATGTACACAGGTTAGTATGCACGCAGGTGTCTCCTTGTTCTATCAGTTGAGAGGGCTTAGAAATTATGGCTCTCCGGTACTGGTGGGCACACCGACCACCTAGATCTTGGTTTCTAATATCATCTTTCAATAAAAGAAACTAGGGTTCCTTGGAGAAGTGACTGATTCTGAGACTGGAGTGGGATATACAAAATGAGCCTAGTGTCAGGAAGTTAGGACATGCTCAACAAACGAACAGACAACCACAATGATGGGGGTATGCCAAAGGGATACAGAAGCCCACCAGAGGAGCAAACAATAGCAAAAGCTGGAAAAATTGAGGCATAACATAAATAAAGTAGTAATGGGCTATAATTCAAAACACAAAATAAGTATCTGTGAGCGTACAGTGATGTGAATAAATTATTGTATAAATAAATGGGGAAGAGACAAATCTCCTGCACAGAATTTCACATAATCTATTTAGATACTTGCCCTTCAAGAGATGGAGCTCCTTAAGTGTGAGCTGTGCTTAGTGACTTTCTTCTAGAGAGGCCAGTATGAAAACAAAGAAAAAGAGTAACTGCAGTGAAGAGACCTCACATTACCTGAAGCCAGGTGATCAACATTCGCATCAACAGTGCTGAGTCACACTGATAATATGCATTCTTGATATATGATGACAACGACACTTTACCTCTGTGAGCCCCCTCCCCATAACATATAACCCCAGCCTAATCTTAAGAAAAGACGTACCCAAATTGAGAGCCATTGTACAAAATTCCTGACCAGTACTCCTCAAAACCGTCAAGGTCACCAAAAACAAAGTCTAAGAAACTCCCTCAGACCACAGGAGACTAAGGCAACATAATGACCGAATATAATGTGGTGTCCTAGACAGCCTCCTGGAACAGAAAAGTGACAGTAGGGACAAACTGAGGAAATCTGAATAAAGTATTGCTTTACCTAATAATGTATCAGTATTGGTTCATTAATTATGACCATTGTACCATCCTGAAGCAAGATATTAATAATAAGGGAAACTGGTAATGGAGTATACAGGAATTCTCTGTACTGTGGTCACAATAATTCTGTAATCCTAAAACTGTAATAAAATGTTTGTTTAAAAATGCAATGGAGGGACCTCCCCAGTGGTCCAGTGGTTGACTCTGTGCTTCCACTGCAGGGGGCATGGGTTCAATCCCTGGTCAGGTGACTAAGATCCTGCATGCTCCACGGTGCGGCCAAAAATAATAATAAATAAGTAAAGAATGTTTTTAAATATTTAAAAAATGCAGTGGAAGTGCTTTGCTCTCAATAAGCTAGCTACAAAATATTCTGACTGCTGAAGTCTTTAGGGAATTCTCTCAAAGTATTGGTAGTTCTATCAATTGGCTAGAGCAAAAGTCAATTGCAAAAGATAAGCTCTATTGTGCCCGTTTGGCTGACTTCTTATGCGGCCAGATGGAGCCCCCCCCGCCCCCATCCATCTAATTAGATCCCTTTTAAAGACAGGAGACACGGAAGGGAAACAACTGGAAATGGCATCTTCTGTTTCCAAGGTCATCTCTCTATCCCTGAGAATCTTGAAACCTTCCTAGTCTGAATATCGATCCTTTGACATTCAACACAGATGTCCCACGAACTGCCATCAAAAACATATGAAGGGACGAAAGAGAAAAAAACCCTTGTCTTTTCCAGTCCATTTAAGATTTGTTAATCTGTCACACGTCTTGTCAACAATGACAAGCAATATGAAGCTGGACTGTGTAGGTGACACCAATTGCTACCTTTGCAGTCTGATGGGAGAGCAAAAGGGGAAATGTCGTGATTGTGGAAGATATTCAAGAATGACATTCTAATGCTAGAACCACTGAGCTGTTATTGATGTTAAAGAAGGCGCCTTTCAGGGGGAATTTCCCCCCGCAATATAAGATACAGTAAAGAATGGCAGATGCTGGCTTGAAGCACAGATACAAGAGGGTTCAAAAATAATTTCCCGGGCTTCCCTGGTGGAGCAGTGGTTGAGAATCTGCCTGCCAGTGCAGGGGACACGGGTTCGAGCCCTGGTCTGGGAAGATCCCACATGCCGCGGAGCAACTAGGCCCGTGAGCCACAACTACTGAGCCTGCGCGTCTGGAGCCTGTGCTCCGCAACAAGAGAGGCCGCGATAGTGAGAGGCCCGCGCACCGCGATGAAGAGTGGCCCCCGCTTGCTGCAACTAGAGAAAGCCCTCGCACAGAAACGAAGACCCAACACAGCCAAAAATAAATATAAATAAAAATAATTTCCCAAGGTAACAAATTCTCAATACATCATTAAAACGGAGTCACACTCTATCTTTCTGCATGACATCTCCTTTTGTTTTGTTGCCATTTACAGACTATAAAAAATACAGAGATCTTTGGTCTAATGCAATATCTATGTATGTATCTATTTAATCATCTATCTATCATCTATCTATTCATCCATTCATCTGCCTAATCGTCTATCTACCCATCCATCTAATCGTCTATCTACTGATCATCTATCATCCATCCATCCATCCAATCATCTATCATCTATCTATAGCATCTATCTATCTATCATCTATCTATTTATATCTCTGAAAGTTTCTGGTGATTTCTCAGGCCTTTGATGAATCAGCTGGTAGTAGATTTATATCTAAGTGCTGGAGAACAAAAGACTCTTGGTGCAAAGGTGAGTGGAAATGAGTTTGAGGAAAGACAGTAGTCTTTGGATACAAGGAGTGTAAGGCACTATAAATGTGAAATTTAAAGTGCTAGTAATCAATTGTAGTTATATACAAAATTACTATGTACATAACTTTTACATTATTATATCTAATATAATATATACAAGTTATATACAATTGTGTGCAAGATATACAATAATATACAATATTATACTAATTATATTAACATATGTCTTATATTAACATAAGATAATAGTTATTATTAATATAATTAGTGTTATAGTCTATATATTCTATTCTATATTATTATATACTACATTATTATATAAAAAATTGAGATCAGGAATGAGTTCAAACATTAATAGACAAGAAAGCATAACAACAAACAAAAATTCTTAGTTTTATATAGAGAAAAGAGTAATAAAGTGAAATAAACCCAAGGCAATAGAAAAGAAAAATGATGTCCGGAACTTTATAACAAGGAAGGAAGAGAAACAAGGGGGACGTGAGGTGGCCTGGGAGGCACGTGTTTGAGGACTTTGGGGGCTGCCTAAGTAACCCATGTACACGGTCACCTAGACAAGCCCAGGCTGGCACGTCCAATCCAGTTGAGCCACAGACACTAGTCCTAGATCTGACTGAGGAAGAGAGAATCTGCTCTTCACTGAACATCAGTAGTTCAGTTTTGCCCTTTGAATTTCCAAACTAACACCTCTGGCCTTACTTCTCTTATCTAACACATTGCACCTCCCTCCCCCTCTTACCATCATACTTCTAATGCAACGCTTCTAAGAAGATCCACCCCAGACCCTACCCAGCCTATCTTGCGTGCAGGTGCCTTGAATTTTTCTTGATTTTTCTTGAATCTTTCTTGAAATTCCTGCACGGTGTGTTAGGTAGGCTCTGTGAACATTAATCACACACACTTATTCCATGTGTTAGATGACTAGCTATTTGCTTTACAGGAAAAATCTGGAGCCACGGAACCCAAAGAGGGGGAATATCACTAAATCCAAGTATTCCAGTAGTAGGGATAAGATTTCACAGTTAAATAAATTATTAAAGTCAGGTGAATAACTTTATTATTCAGTGGCTCTCGATTTCACAGCTGTAACAACAGAGATGGCAAATACCGAGGACTCTGCTTGGATTTTCTTTACAGAGGAAAAAACCCCCAACCACTCCAAACACTTAAAAATAAGTTAAAACCATACCATTTCCTTTGGAAAGAAAAGATTTTTATGAACTGTGACCATTCTTGCAAAGGAGTCAGAATCCTGCCTTCCAGCTTCTTAGTGAGTCACTACATTTCCTTCATGTGTGCAGCTCACTGGAAGGTTCTCAAAGGAACAGACAATTACCTTTCCTCCAGCACAGAGGCTTTTGGTCCTAGCATAAAACTCACAATGTACTTCCAGTATTCTTGTTTTTCCTAGCTCCATGCTTGAAAAAAATGAAGTGTCTGTATTGAGACAGTTTAAAATACATACAAACTTAACATAACTAAAATAAGGCTTGTCCTTCAAAGTAGTCACCTTGGGTTTTCCACACTTACCCAAATGACACTGTTATGACACTTCAAAACATTTTGGGAAGCCTGCTTTGGGTATTGCCTTTACAAGATAATTAGGCTCAACTTTACAGCTCCATACTGTTTTTGACCAATAATGTTGTTTCCTAGCTTAATCATTTGCTTGACAGCAGATTACTTTTGGTTTGAAAAAATCAGGTCCATTCTCCCAGGACAGTGGTGACTCTCGCCACCACTGGGGAGAGTCAAAGCAGTGCAGAATAGACTCTGAGGGCAATTAAACATGGAAGCACTCCAAACTTGTGCAAGGGCCTCACTGGAAGATGTGAATAGCCTCTGAGTATGTTCTGGAGAGGGGATCACATTTATTTGGGGGTAGAAGTTGTGATATGAGTGATAACAAAACAAAACAAAAAAACCAACCACATTATAATTTCATTTAGAAAACTATATGCATCCATAAGCCTCACTCAGTCTCAAATTTGAATAACTAGCTAAAAATGGGATTTTTCAACATTCCTCGAAAAATTTTGATCAGAAATTTCCATTTTCAGTTGTTTTAATTCAAAAGCTCTAATAACCAAGATTGTGCAATAAAAATTTGTTATGACATCATATTCATTGAGGAGAGAAATAAAGTGGTCTCGTGTAAGGTATTTTCTCTCAAGTACTAAAAAAAAAAAAAAAATCCACTTAGACATATAACCAAATGTTATTTAATATCTTAAAAAGTAACACAATCCAAAATGGATATTTCACACAACACTACATAAACATGAACACAATATTACCATATGGAGGGACTTTCAAATATAGACTTACAAAAATCCCTGTGCTTTTTTTTCTTTTAAGTTATTATACTAAGCATGACAAGTAATCATCATTTACAATATGGTACACTGACACGATAAAAACCATGTTACAAATGTGCTGTTATAAATCAGTAACATTAGGGAAGACATTTCATGAACTGTAATTATTTCATATGAAATACTATACAATATAAACAGAACATCCATCTTGGATGACCTTTACAGCAACCAGAGACCAAGTAATTTAAAAATTTTTTTTTCAGTGCAAACACATTTTATTCAAGGCAGTCTTGGCTGCAAAACTCCTTTCTAACATACAGTAAATCCCACTTGCACTTCTTAATTCATTTACCCTAATGCAATAGTCACATTCAGTCACTCAGAGAAAGATACCTGCAGAATTATGATCCCTTTAATCTTAACGTTGAAATTTAATTCTCTTCTAGAAAGTTGTATCTATGTCAACTACGCTAAGGACCTTAATTTGTAGCTGTCAATACTTACATGAAGGTGACCCTAGGGCAGCTTTAGTCCTAACCCATCCTTGTGTGCACAATACCACACACTGCTTTGCCCTTCCAATGTGGAAACAATGGCGGTGTATCGGTATGTAAGTGGGGGGATGGGAAGGAGGCAGGGAGGGTGGACCTCGGAAGCAAGGAGCTGTGAGTGTGTACATCAAGATGAATTTCCTGTAACTGCAAAGGATTCGTGTTGGAGGAGACCTCAGATCTCAGATTTGGTAGCTCTTTTTGGTGGGCGCAAGGGAATAGGCATGCCAAAACCAGCCTCTGGATAGGGAGGGAGGCAGCCGGACGTGGACCAACCAAGCTCTTAGCCTTACCCTGGCTTCCAGAGTCATTGCTGCCTCACCTGGGAAAGCCCCTTTCCCTGGCTGGCAGGGCGTGTGTGTGTGTGTGTGTGTTCACATTTGAAGCCAGCAACGAGCAGACAAGGCCCTGTAACTGATCATAAATATACAATCATCAGAAGAAGGTTTAGTTCCCCTTGTGCCTTGTAGAATTCTGAACCTTGCAAATCAGCAACTGTAAGTCCTAGAACAAGTGTAAGAACACAGGATTCTGTGTGAGAGGAGCATTGGCTGGGGAATCCCTCCCTGGGGTGCTGCTGTAAAAGACGCAGAGATTAACTCCATCAGGGAGACGCTAATGTCTATTTCCAACACACCGGGCAATTTAATAACGAACTTTCTCATAGATGTAACTTATGAAATGTCTCCCAAATAAAAATCTATGGCAAAATATTGGATGTCCTTAATACTGTAAAACCTTCCGAGAGAGTTGACAGAGCGATGGCTGATTCTTCTATCTTATTTGGCAAAGATCAGACTGATAGTAATCTCTTTCCTGCCCATATTTTACTAACCCAGAGCAAAGCAATGTCTTCCGTGGCTTTTGCGTTCATTTTTCCTGTGTTCTAGCTTCCTCAAACCCTCAACGTGTGCAGAAATTTGCTCAACAGAAGAGTATATGTGGGAGGGGCCGGGGGGGCTGGGGAGGAGGGGGAAGGAAGGGATCACTTCTGCGGGGGTCCACTGTCACCTGACAGCGCGCTGATAGATGGTTCTGTGACTGGCCTGTGATAAACGGAGAAGGTCCCCGACCAGGATCTTTTATCTCATAATTTGAGAAAAAACGCTTAGAACTAGATCAGCTGCCCTGGGAGATCCAGATTCTTCAAAGTAGGGCTCAATATAGTGTACTGAATTTTAGTTGTGCTAAGAAGCACTGTGGAGAGTGCTTGATAACGTTTTTAATGAAAATTTCTGTTTCAGCACCTTCCACTGCCAGGAGCAGTCGTGTTCCTGAAAGACAGTATTTTAGCACAGGATTTAGAGAAGCCCAATATGAAACTGTAAACAAGGGTGTATGTCCAGATCTACCTTGGACCACAATAGCATTTGGGTGGATTTCTGTAAAATTCCCAACACCCTGAACTTTTTAAATGAAAATGGACAAAAGTATCAAGTTGTATTCGTTTTCTTTGACTTTATTAGCACACATCAGAAAAATAGCATTGTATTTCGTGATTTCTCATGATGGTCTATCAAACAGATAGAAAATAGATCACTGATAGCTGCCACTGTGTTTCTGGGTAATCTTATGTCACTCCTTCTGTTTATTCATTTCAAGTATGGGTATGACAAATATGGCCTGCTTTGTTAATTGTGAATCCGAATGCTTTGGAAGCACTTTGAGATCCCAGAATGAGTTTGTGAAGTCCTCATAGGTTGTTGTTGGTTTTTAATCAAGCTCCAAATACTGCCCATGTTATAAATTGTAAGACTTTTCAAAGCAAGATCACTATTGTACTGTGAGCAATATGCCTTTCATTTGAGTTGAAAACTTTATTTTCAAGTACACTTTGTGGTGATAAGTGGTTTATCCTGGGTAGAATTTTACAAAGCTGTGCCAACCTAAAAAACAAACAATGCTTTTGTTACCGCTGAACAGGTTTTTTTTTTTTTTTTCTCCCCATGGTGACTGCAATATAATTTAAATTTATATTTTAGAAATGCTGGTTGGGTTATGAAAAAGGGAGACTGGGGAACAGCTGGTGTTCAGATTGTTGTGACTCCAGATTAACTTTCAATGGATGCTTCCTGAACTTGAACTTCACAACATTGGAGAAGCAGTCATTTGTTACTTTTATCCAGCTAGCCCTCTTTCTGCTCTTCTTATTTGTTTCCTTTTTTTGATGGACCCCTCCCCCTTTTCACATGCTTACGAAGGTCCCCTGAGATGTGCAAAATATATAAAATGAAATACGAATTATGGAACAGAAGTTGTGGATACAAAGCACAGCTCTTTTAATTCAAATGAAATCTGAGCTCGATATGGTAGCATGCAAGTAGTGAAGGCAGAGAGGCCCAAAGTGCTTCAAAGTTGGCAGTCCAAATTTCTGGTGTGTCTTGTGACCGAAAACCTAGAATTCAAATCAGATTTTATAGGAGTAAATAGCTTGCTAAATTATGTTTATCAATTGGCTCTTCGCCGGAGAGAACTCGTAGCAGGAATGAGGTCCGGGGCTGGGGGCAGGAGCCGGGGCAGGGGAGACAAGAAATTTAAACTTCCTTTTCATTCATAACAAATTCAAGTGTGCTTTTGTGGGGAAGAAGAGAGACAGGTTTACAGCTGAGAGTGAAATAATGCCGTCAGAGAAAAACCATGGCAATGAAACAGTCACAAGTCCACATAGGCAATCACTGACACACACACAGAACGCCATGGCCTAATGGTTAAGAAAGTTTTCAACTTTGCTTTTCCGAACAATACACTTGAACGCACTGCTGCCGCTTCATCAAATTTATGGAGGTAGTTATATGTAAAAATAAAAATTACCATAAAGTAATATGCTGTATCATAATAATACATACGTGTGCAAAATGCCGACAGATGGGTTGACCCTTTAAAGTTGAACACTACACAGAGATTCAACCAGATTCAGTTTTGTAAACCTTTCAGTTGATAAACTCTAAGTGAAGTCTAGATAAGCAGCCATGGGCCACAAAGCTATCGTTTCCTGGAGGAAAAGGATGCTGGCAAAGCTTGGAGTGGGTCACTGAGAACATCACTGCAGACCATCTAGGGTCATATTTGTAATGTGCTTCCCGCCACCACTTCTCCCCCGTTCGAGAATCCCCATTCAATTCAGACGGGCATATTTCTACATGGAACGTCTGCTCACATCATATCCTCTTTGAAATCCATCATTTCTATGCTAATGGCTGCTGGTCTAAGGGATATTTTTTTTTTAATCATGTACCTCATAGCATCAGGCAAAGAGTGGTACACATTTTATTCCAATGTCTTCTGTAAACCTATTTCTTGTGAAATATTGATAAATTCATATTTTAAAGCTTCTCTTAAAGGTAATGCTTTCCTTTCCTGTTCACACAGTATTTGATTATTATAATGGCTACTTTAGGAGGATCAGCTAGAGGCTGATGTATTGTTTCAATGGTTCTATTATTTATGAACTGATAATATGACAGATGCTGGAGGGCAGGGTTTTGCGGAAAAAAAAGAATTTAGACGAATTTGGTAATTGTGTGGCATACAACTCCCCAAGGAAACAGACTCTGTATATAGTCTATTTGATAAGTTATCATTCCTCACAGACAAATTTAAGCAGTGAGAGAAGAGTGCATTTCTGAGCAATCAAGGCATGCCTTGGAGGAAATAAGGCATGAGACTGAAAGCCAATTGACTTAAGCATCTTAAAGGTGTGGGAGTTTGCCAAGAAACGTGCTCACGTTTCACTATAAGCACAAAAAAAGGGATCTATACTAAACTTGATGAGTCCAGTTTGACCCAATGCAACTTCCAGATATCTGAAAAAGCATGAGGAAGGATCCAAATGTTTCAAGAAACAGTTCAACTGTGTATATGACTCCACTCTTCAAACAGATGGCTAGTGATTCAACCTAATACCGAAGCAGAAGTGTTTCACAGATTCTATGCCAATTCTTGAAATCTGAGGTGAAAATATTTGGATATATATTTTACGGTATATGGCTCCAAACATCACATGCCACTTAACTAAATAAAACTTTTTGTCAGACCATTTACTTGTGTCACATGTAACCCTTTTGTGAATAATTTTCCATTATCTATAGATTTATTCCATGGTTCTCATAAAATAAGACATGGGAACTTTGAGGTGCCTCTTTCCTAGAAGGCTGAATCTTGATTATTTGTAATCCCTTTGCTGCTGAGAACCTTCTTTGTATTCAACATGACATATTGTAAACCAAAGCAAAATATTAACAAACCATTCTGAAATAAGTTGGGCTAAAAACTATACATCTACCTAAAAATGCCTCCTGAAATTGGTTACGAAGTATCTGTAAACATTACTCTGGCATAGTTCATGTATGCATAATTGTTATTCTAATAAATTTTAGGGGCATGCAAGTTAGGATTACACCACACTTGCAGAATGATCACATTCTGTTGTTAATTACATGGGCACATGTATATTTCTAATCAAAAAGTATTTTAAAGTTTTCTCTATAGATATCTTCCCAGGAATAAAAGGCCTGAAGTTCAACTCCCCCTAAATTTGCTCTCTCCTATAACCACTAAAAATTATCTCCCACAGCCTAATTTAGGCATTCTATTTAAAACTACATAAAATAGATTTATGTCCTTCCATTAGAAAGAATAACGTCCCCAGGCCGTAGTCTTCATTTGTATCACAAAGAACATTTTGATTTTAAACAAATTATCATATCTATTATAGTAAGATAGCATCACCGTTAAGTATCACAAGGAGGAAATGATCTTCCTTCAGTATCTGATGAACACCTTTACAAGTCCCCATTACCTCTCCCATCACTTAGTGTTGTGCCCCAGCCAGGCTGGGAGACCCTTCCTTTGTCCATTTCAGATTCAAAGGCCTATATTCCTGTTTGTGATTATGGAAGGTTAAAAAAATCAGACAAGCATCCGTGACACTTAAAAACAAAATCCTGAAAACAAATACTCCCAGTATTTAGATCACGACCCCTTCTGACACACTTCCATGGGCTCCTGCAAAATCTTGTCACGAAAACTCACAGTGCAAAATGACTGGGGCCTAAACAATTCACACACAAAGGGCTGGGGTCCCTTTTAGTCAGTTTGGCATTGATTTCCCTCAAGGTAGACCCTTGCATTTGACATTTTGTGGAGGCTTAGTTTTTTTTGTTTTGTTTTTTGTTTTTGGAAGTGTCAAGGATCAGTTCTGTGGCACCATTTGGTCACAGACTGGGAGCAACACGCATCTGTGGCATTTTAGAATGGACTTGGCAACTGCATGACATCGAAAATGCATATTACACTGACAGTGTCTAGACTTTCCTATGTGTGCTCAGTTACAATTAGTGAAGCAAAAGTATACATATCACCCCTATGCTATTCTTGTTGCTACAGAGCCATAAATGTGAAAAGCAATACTCTGAAATAAAGATTTTGTTGTTGTTGTTGTTTGCCCTAGCCTACTTAGCAGCACAGTTTAAGTCAACACAAAAACTGCCGTTGAGATGCTTGTCTTTCCAAAGATGTAAACATCAGTCCCAGTGTCGTAAACTTGGCTGTATCGAATGAGACAGGAGATCTGAGGCAGAATGACTATCACACACTAGTAACAGAAGCTTGCAAGCAGCTGGAAGGTTTCTGTAATTTCTCAGCTTCATTTGTGGGGCTGTCCGTACTTGCTCGGAAATTGAAGGCTGCGCCAGCTCCACCATGGGCCGGGCTCCAGGTAGGGTTCTGACGACGGTTACTTTCAACAATGCTTGATGTGTTGGAAGCCAGGCTCTCCCGAGTGCTAAAAGAGTAAAAAGGTTTTGTTTGGTTTTGTTTGGTTTG
The DNA here is from genome assembly GCF_009873245.2 of Balaenoptera musculus. Classification (NCBI taxonomy): domain Eukaryota; kingdom Metazoa; phylum Chordata; class Mammalia; order Artiodactyla; family Balaenopteridae; genus Balaenoptera; species Balaenoptera musculus. The sequence continues at coordinate 13,140,469 of NC_045805.1, read as the reverse complement.
GTTTGGAACATAAATTATTATATATTGAGCCCTAGAGGAAGAACAAATGATGCAGTTAATGGATTTCCTCTGACGGTTCATCGTGTCACGTATATACCATCTCATACTGATTATTCACATATGCTCCTCCAACTTGGACTTCGGCAGCTTTCACAAGACAGGTTATAATCAGCAGCATACTGAATAAAGGGTTTTTATACAGCTAAATAAATGTCTTCCCTTGCCTTTCACACTCAAGGAAACACCTTCAAGATTTGATGTGATAGATGGCTATTGCGTTCATTTTTAAAAAAGAATAGTCTTCGTAAATATACATAGGTAATGATTTCATTTCAGGCTTGAAACTCATTGATAGAACTGCTCCTGAATAAACTCCATAATTTTACCCTAATGATTTTGTTTTCATTCTTGATTAGCAGATTTTTGACTTTGGCGGTGAACTTCAAGCAGGCCACTAGCCAGTATGCCACACTGATGGGAAGAAAATTCTTTCTAAACACTTCATACCTCTGTTTCAAACATATAACATTATAGTAAAAAAATACATTCTATTTTCAGATAAGGAATCTTAGATTTTCCCTGTTTACATTGATTTGGTAGAAATATTTTAGTTTTTAAAGGATTCTTATAGAACAGAGGTGATTTAAAGGCTTTAGTATTTCGATTTCACTTTTAGTTTTTCTAATTTAGAAATACTTGAAGCTATTTTATTGTTCCAAGAGGTTTATAACATTTAACATGTCAAATGTGTAGGGCAATAGCAGAAATAAGATTACTTGGCCTGTGATCAGAACTGAATGGGTTTCATGTTCAAGGTCCTCAAAATGGTCATAAGAAACATCAGCTTACAAAGAGGTGGAAGAAACCATAATGATGCTCAAAACATCCACTTTACTGGATAGATTCAAGGTGTGTAAAATATTCTACATGTTGGTCCCCATCACTGATTTAAGGTCAAACTACATAGTGGACGTCCTCACCAGCTCACTTTCATTCCCATCCTAAACTGATAGCAATTTTGTCTGAACATTATACCTTGGCAGCCATTCCTGACAGGTTATTTCATCCTAACCCCCTTGTGGCCTTAAGTTTGCTTCTCATCAAAAAGCCAAGAGTTAATTGTTTAAAAGGAATTTTGTTCACTGACTACCAAAAAAGACAACTGGACCCTTCCTGACTGCAGAGGGCACCTCTGGAAGGTTAATACATTCATAGAAGTTAAGTTCTCTCATGAGGCTTATCGTAAATCTGGGCATGCCTAAAGAATACTCCAAAACACGATCACTAAAGCAATGGAAAGTGCTAGACTTACCTACTTACCTGCTTTACACCTCCTCTAAGAAAATTCATCAGAGCTTTTCCAGGACTACAACTGAGGGTCAGGTGGAGGAAGGAAGAAGGGCAATAAACATGTAGAACCTCAAAGAGGTCATGGCACGTTCCTTCAGTTTCATTCTTAATCACAATAATAACTTTTTATGGCATTTGACTTCCTCATCTTTAAAATAGGGCGAGTTATGTGTCACACCTACTCACTGAGTGACTCAGAAGAAGAAATAAGCAATAATGAAGAATCTGTACACCAAAAAGCTAGACAAACATAAGCTATTTCTGTGGCACATCTGGCATCTGATGAATTAAGCAGCCACTGTGGGTAGGCTTGGGAATCTATACACGACTAATGCCATTTTTTTCTATGGGAAAATGCATTTTGAGGTCTCAGGGATCCACTTTTAAACCAGCTTTTGAGGCGGGAGTTTAATTTATCAAGACCCTACTGTATGCCAGGCACTGTGCCAGGCACCATCAACACACATCATCGCAACAGATGGTCTAAGGTAGGAGCTACCTGTACTCAGACCACCCTTGACCACGGCCAACATATTAATAGTGATAAATACATACAGCATTCCAGTGTCTCCAAAGGATATATCTCATTATTGCTGTGACACTGAGTACAATGTGTGACAGTCATATGGAAGGCTGTGGATATGATGGTGAAACAGTTAATGGAGATGGAAGGTTAGCAGTAACGACAGACCTCAAATTTAAAATTTCTTACTTTTTAAAAGAGAACTAATGGAGTACAACATTAAAAATAAAATCTCAGGAATTTATAGGCAGAAAAACTGAACCAAGAGGCCCTGCTGCTCCTCTTCCTGCACACGTTGCCCTTGGACCCACACTTGGACGGCACAGTACACTATGCAGACACATCCCTGGCAGCCTGAATCCCTCTGGTTTTCATATTGTGTTTATCAACCGGTTTTTGGCCTCAGATTTGGAATAGCAGGCAGGCTTTGCATATTAGGAGTTTTCATTTGCAATATTAGACCTCACAGCATAGTTTAAGTTTCTGCCTTGTTTCCTTCTCTCAGTGCCCTTTGGTTCCCAACAAGAGGGACTAAAGAATTTTGGAAACGCGGCTGAACATGACCTCTGAGCCAACACTGAAGACTGAGAGTATGAATATCATCTGTTTTGATTTTGATTTTTCTTTTATTTTTTGGCGGTGGGGAGGAGGTTAGATCTTAATTGCTTTGTCAATTGTTTACTGAAAAATCTGAATAAACGGCCCACTTAAGATTCCTGTATCTTGCAGTGGTGGAGAGGTGTCAGCGTGATAATACTATATGGCTAAAATACTCCTCAGGCTGGAGAATTAAACTCCCTGTAACTCAAATATTCTCCTTCGCAGACCATCCTCATACATCAGAAAGGTAAATTAGTGAATTTATTGAAGTATAGGGAAATACTTCAAATAAGATAAAATACAATTTTAAAGTAGTTTAAAAATAGATATAGAAAATAAGTTTGTCACCCAGCTTCTAACCAAAGGATATTAATTATGAAAGGGGTAAAATTAGGAATTGTTCTGTAGATTCTCTAACTGCATGAAATTTATGGGTGATCTACCTATTTCTGTAGAGAAAATTCTACCTAATAACAGTGGGCAGGTACATAGCTCCTGGGTGAAGACTGTCTCCTTAGGAAGACCTTTTTCTTCTACCAGGGCAACACATTTGACCTTGAGTACATTATTAAAGCAATGCAAATAAGCTTAGTTCAAGAAATAATCCCATTCATAAATTCCATATTCTGTACTCCAAATTTAGAGATAATAAAATATATTCTGTGGAGAGATTGGTTCAATGATTACATGAACAACATTTCTTTTTACTTGTTCCCAAACAAAAAACTTTCAATATTATGCAGTGGTAAGGTTTTGAGTTAGAACCCACTAAACTACTCTCAAGGTCTCCTTAGCAGCTATCTCTGGAGTATTGCGGTTTTCCCTCCGTGGAGGTCCATAGGCCAAGAGGGCCAAATGAATTGCTGGAAACTGGTGCGGAGAAGCATCAGGCAGGGAGAGGCTATATAATAAGAAACAGTGGAGCATAACGTCCAGGCAAATGACCCACACCTTCCATAAGCGATGGTACTGAACTTCTACCATCAATGGCAGACTTTCAGTTATGCTTATCTGGTATCCCTACTAGGAAATCAAGAGGAAAAACAAGAGTAGAAGAGGGAAGTAGAGAGAAAAGAATATATAAAATAATTGGTTTAGATTCGATTTGGGATTAAAAAATATTTAGCAAAAATTACATCTTAGAAAAGTCACTTAATAGGCCAGTAGTTTTCAGACTGAGTGCCATGGCCCCCTGAAGTCTCTTAGGGTCCTTGAGGGATGGGCAGAGGAGATCTGGGGCTCCTGGTCTCCACTTTAACCAGAGTGCCATCTCTGTGGTTTGTTTAGACATTAGACTTCCACACATGTGTTAACTTGGAAAAGAAGGTTACACGACAATAAAAAAAAAAAAAAAATTAGTAATAATAATAAAAAGAACTAGCCCTTTAAGAAATAACAAAGGCCTAATAAGGGACAAACAGAATAACGATTCCCAACTCTGATTTTGGGATGCTCTGTCCCCATATTATCCATAGATAGAGTGAAATGATTACAACATAACTAATTTTAATTCTTAATAATTAAAATAAAAATATGAACTACATAATCATATCTCGGACTTGTTAAAATAATAAATATTGTAAAAAGTTGGGAATCACAACTAATGGGAGATGTCAATCTCTCAGTGTTATTTCTGCATCTCAGAGTCACCAATCTGGAGTAGAATTTAGAAGCAGAATCAGGTCCCAAGTTGCTCTTGGAAGAGAAGGAAGAATTAAGGAGAAAAAAGGAAAGTTGCATAGACTCCCTTTTGTTTTCTAAACCCCTGAACCACTTCACTGCATTGGACGTGGCCATTGGGCACTGTACACTCTTAGCTGTCAACCTCTGCTGAATTACCAGCACCTACTAAAAAGAAGGCACCACGATCAGCATGCCTAAATGGTGTTAGTTCTGCAGGAGGAGAAAGAAAAGTGCTGGCACATGCTTTGAACTAATGGAGCACAGGCCCCTAATCTTTATGTAACAGGAACAGGTTCCATGTGTCTGCAGACTTTTGAGTGGTGAGAGAAAGGTGTATGAGAGCAAGGGGTGAGGGCGGCATAAAAAGTCTGGATTAAAATAGTAACAAGCTTCTAGATCCACTGGAAAGGTTTTGAAATTGGCTATTGTATTCTCATTAGAAGGACTCCCCATCCTTGAGTCAATCAAGTTATTCCCAACCCCTACCTCCCACCTCCACACTGACTACTCATTCTACTCAAAAAGTTACTATGTTTGAAGGACCTTTAAAAAACCCTTCCTTTATCAGCATGGTGGCAATATAAACATCGAAGGAAAAATACTGGGAAATGTTGGTCTTAGATTGGATGGGAAGGAGCCAACCCACCAGTCCAGATTGGTGATCTCTACAGCTGCAGAAACATTTGTTTCAATTCCTGAAAAAGAAGTCAGAAACAGGCTGTTAACAACACAACTCACACAACTCTTAACCCTCATTCACAGAACTGAGACCGTGAAATCAGAAACCTTCCGAGTTATCTATATAAAGCCCCAGGCCCCAGTAGGTGTATGTGTGTGCAGAGAGATGCCTCTTCCTACCGTGGGGAGTTGAATCCACTGTCCACCGTGATACTGCTGCTGTCCATGCTGTCCAGGCGCGCTGAATGGGTGGCCCTCTGGCTGCTGCTGCTGTCGGTTTCCTTTGGGGCAAGCAGGGTGAGGTTCTTCTCAAATTTCCTCTGCAAGTCTCTTTCCTTCTCCCTTTCCAGGAGCCACTGCATGGTGCCCACGTCGTCTCTGTTTTTCTCCTCCTCTGTGTTCTTGTTTGCCCCTTCCTCAGACTCATCGTCATCAGAGACATTGTAATAGTCGAAAGAGGCCTCCTGGTTCCCCACTGACTCCTGCTGACGCTGGGAAGCTGGCATGGCTTGTGCAGCCGAGGTCCCTAGGGACGGCTCCAGTTTCTCACATCGGCCTGGCAGTGTGTCCGCAGGTGTCTTCGGGTGAGATTTGAGGATGGACAGGCTTGATTTGTGATAGCTGTTTACAGACAAGGTGCTGTGAAGAGGTTTGAACAGTGTGTCTTTGCTGAATATCTCTTTCCTCTTGTCCAGGCTGCTGGGCTCGGCACTGTGATGCTGGATGAGGCGTCCATTGGCAATCCCTTCGGCCACAGCGCCCGAAGCCGCTGGGACCCCGCCCGGCCCCTTTGGCGACTCCTCCTTGTGTCCTACAGGCTCCCTGGAGGGATGTGGGGCCTGCCTGTCCGACAGAGGCAGCTTTTTCACCCCTTCCGCCACGGTCAGAGTGTCATGGTCCTCTTTGTTCTTTCCCAGAGGTGACGGTGCCGTGAGCACCGTCTCGCTGGAGGTGTTACACTGGAAATAGTCATCTGCAGCTGTTTTTGTTGGACAAGAGTTGAGTTCACCAAAGGATGGCAAACCCTCAGGCGGTTTGCCTGGCTCCAAGAGGCTGCAAGCACTGGGAGGTTCCTTGCTGCCACTGACTATTTCTGGAATACACACCTCTTTGTAGCTTGTGGACGAAATGTGAGCCCTTTGATGACTGACAGTCTGTGCAGGCCTTAAAGTACTGTCGTCAATGTAGGATTGGCTGGGGGTCTGGTCATCTTGGCTACAGCCTTCAGCCAGGTCTTCAGGCATCCCCAGAGAAGAAGCACCCAGAGGACCTTTGGAGTTATCCATGGATCTGGACCTCTCCTTGGCCTTGTTGGATCTCTCATTCCTGGACCTTCGGTCCTGGGTATGGCTGTGGCTTCGGTGCACTTTTGAGTGGGAGCTTCCCCTGGAAGGCTCAGGAAAAGGCATCTCAGTTCTCCTTTTGGCCAGTTCCCCAGACACGTCCCATTCTGGAGTCATGGGGAAATGAGACTCAATCACGTTCGCATTGCTATGCATGATGAAGTTATCACCTTTGTGTTCGATGATGAAGCAGCCTTCCCGGGGAGCCCTGGTAAGAGGATCGCAAAAGTCATACTCTCTTTCAGCCGGGATGTCCAGATGGGAACCATCTGACGGGTCTCCTTTGGACACTCGTGTCTTGCTGTGCGACCGAGACTTTCCGTGGGACTTGCGATGAGTCCGACTCTTTTTACTTCTTCCGCTGTGATGGGCGGAGGACCCGGCTTTACTCCTATGTGCTTTCTCTTCTTCAAGTTTCTTCATTAGTGCAGTGTGCCTCATGACATTTTCCACGGTCAAGTCCGGGTTAATACGCCTAATGATCTCCATCTCCACCTCCCGAGGGATAGTAGTCGGCGTGTCCTCATCTCGCAGGGGCCACTCTTCGGGAGGAAACTGGGCGGAAAAATTGGCTAGCTGTTTGGTCTTGTCTTTTTTAAAACTGAGCCGGAATAACTTGAGCCCGAATTTTTTGGACTGCTTTTCACCATCTTTAGGTTTGGAGAGAGTTTCCGTCTTATACGAAAAGTTGACAGTACTTTTGCTCTTTTCAGTGGGTGGCACCTGGCAGAGGGAAGGAGGGCAGTACGGGTCTTTGCAGTCCTTGACGGGCTTCCTCTGCAGGGTGGCCGCGTGCACGCCGTGCACATCTTCCCTGCAGCAGTGGCAAGAGTCGCAGTGGTTCCTGGGCAACGTTCTTTCCCTGACGCAGCCTGAGGCAGAGGGCGTGATGGTCCCGGGCTGGGGAGAGGTACACTGAGACCTGTCAGGTATCCTCTCATCCAAATGGTACCATTTACTGTTAGTTCTTATGAGGGAAGGAGTTATGAAATAAGTCTGTGGGGTTACGATGAAGTATCCATCTGGAGTTGGGTAGATCTTCCGCTCCCGGACCAGCGTGTTCAGCGTGTGCCGGAGAATTTCTTGGCTTGGGGTGGGAACACCTGAAACCCAAAGGACACACTCGTGAGAATGAAGAGGGGACGTGTTGTTGATTCCGGAGTTTTCCAAGTATGCTCTGGACTGAATGGTCCCCCCAGCAACCCGATCCCCATGTTCAAGCCCCGAACCCCAATGTGACAGTAATAGGACGTGGGGTGTTTGGGAGGAGATGAGGTTTGGATGAGGTCATGAGCGTGCAGCCTCTGTGACGTGGCGTTATGAGAAGAGGAAGAGACTAAGCCCTCTCTCTCTCTCTCTCTCTCTCTCTCTCTCTCTCTGTGTGACTTCAGGGTATGGCTGTCTGCGAAACAGGAAGGGGGCTCTCACCGGACACCAAGTCTGCAGGTGCCTTGATCTTGGACTTCCCCGCCCCCAGAATTGTGAGAAATAAACGTCTGTTGTTTCAGACACCCAGTCTCTGGTATTTTGTTACAGCAGCCTGAACGGACTAAAACAGAATCCTACTAATTTTGCAAGCCTCTAAGTAGTATCATACAGAAACTAAGCGGGATTCACAGGTGTTCATTGAGTTTAGTGTGAATCCTAGTTTTCTCTGATAACTCTTATGGAATATTAGTACCAACAGAACAGGAAAATACAAAGGCTGTGAAGAGAGACATGGATGATAGACGGGGTTAGGTGGCTACTGTTGTTAAAAACCTTTACTGAACGGAATCGTTGAAGACAGAATTTTTTTTTTGGCCTCCCGGCATGTGGGATCTTAGTTCCCCAACCAGAGATTGAACCCGTGCCCCCTGCAGTGGAAGCACTGAGTCCTAACCACTGGACTGCCAGGGAATTTCCAAAGACAGAATATTTTTAAATGAAGAAAAAACGTTTTCAGTATGATATAAATTTACAAAAAAGACTTTTTCAATAAAAGCAACTAGGGAAACAGGGTTGAAATAGCCATCTTGGTATTGAAAAACAAATCTAAAATACATAGAGGCTACCATGTACACTTGAGGTTACTCCATACACTCATTTTAAGATTAAGTTTACTTAATAAACTTAATTTTATAAATTATATCAAAGGGCAACTAGAATTGACCATTGTTTAGGATGTACTCTCCAATTTTGAAATCATCACCTTCAAATTTGAAAGTGATTGGTGAAATTCAGGGGAGAACTTCCTCCTTGTTGGCATAAGCCAGCAGGATGAAGGTGGTTTCTTAAATTCATAACCAGAGAGCTCTAATAAATACACCAGTGAAAGCTTAGAGGCTCTACATCTATCTGGTCACTGAGTCCCAAACTGCTGTCTCTGCTAGAATAGAAATTCCAGAAAAAAATCACAGATATTCCTTTGTACAGGGACTGATATTTTTTTCAAAAGGTTTTGTGTGCACGTTTAAGCATTGTCTACTTTGAGATAATTAAGAACATACATTCTTAAGAGACTATAAATTCTCTAGGCTGTAGTTCATTTACTTTATTTCTTTAGTATTCTCCCTTCCTCAGTGCCAGGCAAATCAAGGGTGGTAATATTTCTAAGACTGACCTGAATGATGTCATTTGGAAATAGGTCAGGTTGAATCATCCTGGCAATATTCAACTGTGTCTGACCCACAAAAATGGCAATTTCAGTGGAGACTGAAAGCGCGCCCTGCCCCATTCATATGTTTAAGTCCTAAACCCCAGTACCCCAGAATGTGACCTTATTTAGACATGTGGTCTTTATAGAGATAATCAAGTTAAAATGAGGTCATTAGAGTGAGCCCTAAGCCACTATGACAAGGGGAAATTTGGACATAGAGACATCACAGAGAAAAGACAATGTGAAGAGACCCTGGTAGAAGGCAGCTAACTACTAGCCAAGGGGAGAGTCTGGGACAGATTCTCCCCTCACAGCCCTCAGAAGAAACCAACCAACTCTGCTGATACTTTGATTTGGGACTTGTAGCATCCAGAACTGTAAGACAAGCCACCTGTACTTTGTTATGACTGTTTTAGAGAACTACTACAGCTGGTATCACCTTAGGCAACTTGCTTAACCTCTCTGAGCCTCTACTGACTGTCATCAAAATGTGGACAATAATAGTACCTACCTTCAGAGGGTTGTTGTGAGTTTAAATGAGTTTAGTGTATGAAGAGCAGTGCCTGACACAGTGAGCACTCATAAATGTTAGGTATCAGTAGTCTCAACTTTGGGTCAGGATCCATGGAAACCCCTATTACCTTCAAAGAACATTGTGTAACAGCCTAGAACAGCTGGGTAAGCTGAGAAGTTTAGGCTCCCCCAATCCTTCCAAAACTATGAAAGTGAAATACAAAAACACTAGAAATGGCCTGCAGTTCTCAAGGGGAGAGAGTCCATGTATGAGTAAGTTACATACCCATTTTTGTTACCCTCTTCAGAGGGCACCCATTGTGATCAAGGCAGAAAAGATAACACTGCTTCTGAATGATGTATTGTTTAATATAATTATTTAATTTTTGAGCTGCATGGTTTCCTTTTTGTCTAAGGTTCTACTCTTGAGCAATGTATGCAAATGTATGTTGGTTTTTAAGGCTGGTAAATAACAAATTTTTTTAAAAAATTTAAGGTTGTTTCTGTACAAAACAAAAATGAGTTCCAATTGAATTAGTGATACAACCCAAGCTATATATCTGCAATTCGTGAGAGCCAACATAATAAAGAAAATGCTTGCACATAAGAGGAGCAACTTAAAAGAAGCTTCTACGCCCCTGCTAGTAACCCTACTAACTGTTCTGCTTCTGCTGAACAACCTCAGGGGGCACTAGTCACACAGAAATTTTTCAAAAAATGGTAAGGCTCATTTAGAAGAATTCATGATTGACTGGTTTACTACGCTGCTATAAAAAAGGAAAGCTGAAGAGTTATTCATAAAATACCTATTACGATAAAACAAAAATTTCACTGTTTTATAGAATTTGCTGATTGGAGGCCAACCAAGTGCTCATCTTAGAAAACTCACAAAACTATATGGAATCATGACTACAATGCAATCATGTTTACTTACCAGTAAGAATAAGCTCTCTGAGTGTTCCCAAATGAAGGAATAAGAAAGAGTTTCCAGAGAGAATTTACATTTAAAGTTTTGATGTCTTGGATTTTCAAGTGTACCAATCAAATAATGTTTAATTTGAAAAAACAAACTAGAAACATTCCTTGTCCAATCCATTTTCCATACCCCTACCTGTGAGTTTTCAAAGCTTTACCTGAAAGTCACTGATATTTATGATTATTATTTTATTATTAAGCCCCAGTATAATGACTGGTATCTTCAATTGTCTGTGGAACCCAGGATTCCACTAGAAATCTGTAGGGCTCACCTGAATAAGGGATGGCTGTGATAGAGATTGTCAAGGTTTGCATATTCCATCACTTCCAGATTCTAGTCCCAAAGTTCATCATGAGTTTGGATTTCGATAGCGTAAAGAGCAAAGGTAAGCTTTACACTCAAATAGGGCTGGAATCTGACCTCTCTCCTTTCCTACACCTTTACATCTCTCAAAGCAAAAACAGATATTTCAATATACTGCATGCCAATGGGAGGTTATTTAGACTTATATACCACTTTAATCTTGCAAATCTGACAATTGTTGGAACAGAGCACATATGTACATGTTCTGTATGGTAAGCATTTTAGACTGAAAACTTAATGGGTTTCTTCAGATGATTTCTTCGTGTTTGTGAAGGACATTGGCTGAGAGGAATTCAGTAGGAAGCGATGTAAAGGGATGAACTGGAGACAGAACACAGTATAGATAATGTTAGTCTCCAGCGAACTTGAAAGTCAACTTCAAGCCCATAAGCAGACTTATAGGTCTAATTCTATTCCCCTGAGGGTCAGCTTTCCTTCCGGGAAGATCCAGGTGTAATAACTTAACAAGTAGTAGTCCAATTTAAATGATCACTCTGGATGGATGAGGACCTATTTATTTATTTTTAAAATTTATTTATTTTTAATTGAAGTATAGTTGATTTACAATGCTGTGCTGCTTTCTGCTGTACAGTAAAGTGATTCAGTTATACATATATACATTCTTTTTTATATTCTTTTCCATTATGGTTTATCACAGGATACTGAGTACAGTTCCTTGTGCCATATAGTAGAACCTTGTTGTTTATCCATTCCATATATAATAGTATGAGGACCTATTTAGAAAGGTGAGAAGCAGTAATTATTCTTTTCAAACCTTTTAAAAATATTCTTATTTCTATAATGTGAACTGGTATATAAAAGTTGTTTTCAAAAATTTAACCAATATAGAAAGATGATAAAAAGGTTTAAGTATCAGCATATCAGACATTTTTACCAGAAGACTTTTTAATAAAAAGTTTCTTTAGAATATGGATGTCCAAAACAGGAAGAGGTCAAAATCTAGACTATTCTTTCTATTTATAACATATGCATTAAAAATAAGAGTTTGAATGTTTTAATAATATTCAGTTAGACTTCAAAACTTTATTTTTAAGTAGTAAAATAATAAAAAGTAAATAGTGTTACCTTTAAAAAACAAAACAAAAAATGATATTTGAATCCCTCCAAAGTTTTAGAATTGCACTGAAATACATTTTTCAAACAGAATTTGAACAGTATTAAGTTTTCTGAATTGTTCTGTTCTGAAGTAACTTAAATGATAGCAAAAGAAAAGCAGAAAAATCAAAGGAAAAAAGAAAAAAGGAGGAAGAGAGATAAGAAAAGAAGAAAAGAAGGAAGGCAGGCAAGAAACAAAACTTCATTTCAGGAAATAGTAGTTTAAAATACAGAGCTACTGCTGAACAAAGTTTTAAATAATTACCACCTTGCCCTAAACCGGTGGTTGGCAAAGTTTTTCTGTAAAGAGCCAGATAGTAATAACTATTTCAGGCTTGATGAGCCATATGATCTCCCAGTTGCCACTATTCAACTCTGTAACTGTAGCCTAAGGAGCCAAAAACTATATATAAACAAACAGGTGTGGCTGTGTTCCAATAAAACTTTATTTACAAAAACAAGTGGAGGGCCACACACAGCCTGCAGGCCATAGTCTGCCAAGCCCTGCCCTAGACTCAGGTTTCTATGGTGTCCTTGCAAACTTCTAGGGTTGACCAATAAATCATCATATGAAAAAGGTTAAGTTAGCTCCTCTTGGTCCATCTGAATGCAAGGCCTTGGGATTTAGGGTCACTTACCATAAAGCAAAGAGTTGTTCTATGGATTTCTCTACAAAATATTCCAACTTAGTGATACTGTTAGCAGCTGTCTGGCAGTGACCCACAATTACCTATTACATACTCGCTCTGTGTTCTTTCTGTTCTCTATTTTTTTAAAATTAATTTATTTTATTTTATTTATTTTTGGCTGTGTTGGGTCTTCGTTGCTGTGCGCAGGCTTTCTCTAGTTGCAGCGAGTGGGGGCTGCTTTTCGTTGTGGTGCATGGGCCTCTCATTGTGGTGGCTTCTCTTGTTGTGGAGCACAGACTCTAGGCGCGTGGGCTTCAGTAGTTGTGGCTTGCAGGCTTCAGTAGTTGTGGCTCATGGGCTCTAGAGCGCAGGCTCAGTAGTCATGGGGCATGGGCTTAGTTGCTCCACGGCATGTGGTATCTTCCCAGACCAGGGCTCGAACCCGTGTCCCCTGCATTGGCAGGCGGATTCTTAACCACTGCACCACCAGGGAAACCCTCTGTTCTCTATTTTATGGCCCCGTAATGGGAGATATGTAACCAAGTTTGGAAAAGCTATGGGCTCTCTGGGATGTTTGATGTCAGCAGAGGCTACCCAGGTAAAAGGCCAAAAAGAACAGCCTTCCTTCACAAGAGCATTAGTTCATGAACACATTTGTCCCCTTAAGTAATCTCACCTGGGATTCTCTTATCTTACTATTGAACGGAAAAGGAGTTGCCTGGAAGTTAACAGAGAAAGACAGACAGTGAAGAATATTCAGAGATAATAAAATGTTAGAAAATTTAAGATAATCAATAGGTTGAAGGGGTGGACTCATGTCAGAGCTTTTAAAGAGTACATGTAATTTCAAAACATATTACAGTTGACACTTGAACAATGCAGGGGTTAGGGGCACCGACCCCACCTCGTGGTCAAAAATCCGGGTACTGCTATCTCTGCCTCAAAAACAGAGGAATTGATAAATGACTCACCCAAGGGCAGGAAGCTGAGATAGTCTGGTTTTGATTCCACATATTGTGATCTCTAATTGAACACAAACATTCCCTTACCCTTAGTTAATTTAAAGACCTATGAAAGGAAAATACAGATACTAGATTTACTGAAAAAAATTCATGGATAAATGGACTTGCACAGTTCTAACCCGTGTTGTTCAAAAGTCATAATTAGAAAACCCCAAAAGGAGGAAAAAAATCACTGGGAGAGAAATATAAAGTTCCTTTGGGACAAGAGGAAAAGTGGGGAGACTCAACACGGTGGGTGACTATTTAAAAGTAGTCCCTCTGCCACCTCCCCATGGGTGGGCTGCATTTCCCTACACCTTGACTTTGAGTTTGGCCAGGTTTGCTTTGGTCAATGAAATGTTAGTGGGCGTGGCATGACCAGAGGTCTGAAGAGCCCCAGAGCCCCTGGACTTGCTCTCTTGGGTCTCTGCCACCCCAACAAGCAGAATAGGTCCCCTTCTCCAAAGAGGACGGAGTACAGGTGGAACAGTCACCTGGCAAGGTCCAGCCTGGACCAGCTGACTCGTGGAGAACCCACAGACCCACGAGCTAAATAAATGTGCATTGTCATATGTCACTGATGTTCTGTAACTGTTACCCAGCATTTGTGTAGCAAAAGCTAACAAATACAGCCAACAGCCCATTTTACTGAGGCTTAAGGTCTCTTCTAGGTCGAATGAAAAATATGTCAAGTGTTTGTCGCTCATTTTTAACGTAAGCTCTGTTTCAAGCTAGGTATGGGTTGAGATCAGGCCAAGTTGGCAAACTGATGGCCCAATAATGTGTTTTATTCGACTTGTATGTCGTCAGCATACACATGTTAAAATACACACATACATGCAAATTGCCATTATTTAAGGAAATTTATAGATTTCACATAAAACTATTTCCAGATTGTCTTAAAAAATTAGAAGATTTGGCAACTCTGGCAGGGTTCTATATTTTTGGGGGGAGCAGATACAATGCACTGGAGCTGAGTAGTGGGCTGCTTCTCTTGAGACAGGACATGAGAATTCCTTGGCTTATCACCACTCCTACCATCTTCTAGCGCTGGAGGCGTCAGACACTATTCATACAGCGGCTGGGCTATTATCTCCTTTTTATAATACTTAAGAGAAAAAGACGATCCTGCAATCCCACTCCTGGGCATATATCTGGAGAAAATTCTAACTTGAAAGATACATGCACCCCAGTGGCCACAGCAGCACTATTTACAATAGCCAAGATGTGAAAACAACCTAAGTGTCCATCAACAGATGAATGGATAAATAAGATGTGGGGTGTGTGTGTGTGTGTGTGTGTGTGTGTGTGTGTATTTTCTCCCCCCAATAGAATATTACTCAGCCGTTAAAAAGAATGAAATAATGCCATTTGCAGCAACATGGATGGACCTAGAGTTTATCATACTAGCTGAAATAAGTCAGACAGAGAAAGACAGATATATGTATATCAATATTACTTATATGTGGAATCGAAAAAAAGGATACAAATGAACTTATTTACAAAACAGAAACAGACTCAAAGACATAGAAAACAAACTTATGGTTACTGAAGGGGATAGCAGCGGTGGGGGGGGGGTGGTGGCAGAGATAAATTATGAGTTTGGGATTAACATGTACACACTACAATATAAAAAATAGGTAAACAACAGTGACCTGCTGTATAGCACAGGAAACTACACTCAATATAGGATAATAACCTATAAGGGAAAATAATCTGAAAAAGAATATATATATATATATATAGAATCACTTTGCTGTACACTTGAAACTAACACAACATTGTAAATTAACTATACTCCAATAAAAAAATTTAAAAATTAAAAAAATTTTAAAAGGAAAAAGAACCATTTTATTTAATTTTTTTCTTTTAAAATAAGGTCAGTTTAATTTATCAAATAGCATACTCTTAAAACTCATCAGGCCATGACATGAGCATGCAAGATAATGTTTATTTTTGACGTTACTCTCTTTGTAGCTGAATCCCTTAGGACTCAAATTTTCAGTTGTTTCTGACCCAGTCCCATGAATGAAGATGTTCACGGACTTTAAGAAGGTTGTGTTGTAAAGGTTAAATGGAATTGTGGTAGTTTTTCACAGAATTCTTCAAGGATTCTGATTTAATTTCTTTCCCTCAGTGCCAATTAAAAACTATTACAGCTGAAGAAGGCAAATTATTTTTGAAGTGACCCTAGTGCCTTGGTTTTTAATTACAGAACTAAGAAAAGTTACTGGTCAGTTTTGTCAAAGATTTTTCTTTTCCTATTGAACTTAAACATGGGATGAACTGTCCATAGGAAGTCCCAGGGCAGCTAGAGCACACATCCATTTGGGAAGTGCCTCATTCTTTTCTTGTTACCTGGGAAACAGGTGGTCAGGTGCTCCATCAGTGCTTCTTGGGTGACAGGTTTTCTTGCCGAGTTCATTGCGGAGATGGCCAAGCAAAGGATTTCCCCGAGTGGGATAAACTGAGATTGACTGATGGGAGACATACTGATTGGTGACACATCACCTGTAGAAAGACAATTTTCAAGTAAGTGGTTCATTAAGACCCAGCCACTTGTCACACACACACCTCCACACACACGCGCCCCTCCCGTGACTCTCACCTGTTCCTTGTGCAATGAATACAATCAACCCTCAACACTGAGGTGCGTTACAGCCACGTCCACTCAGGTGGAAAGACGTGCACAGAACGGCGGAAGCTTCAATTGCTTCCACAAAGAAGACTTGCGTTTAAAACCTGAGATCTCGGGCTTCCTTGGTGGCGCAGTGGTTGAGAATCTGCCTGCCAATGCAGGGGACACGGGTTCGAGCCCCGGTCTGGGAAGATCCCACATGCCGCGGAGCAACTAGGCCCCTGAGCCACAACTACTGAGCCTGCGCGTCTGGAGCCTGTGCTCCGCGGCAAGAGAGGCCGCGACGGTGAGAGGCCCGCGCACCGCGATGAAGAGTGGTCCCCGCTCGCCGCAACTAGAGAAAGCCCTCGCACAGAAACGAAGACCCAACACAGCCAAATAAAAAAAAAAACAAAAAAAAAAAACCCAAAAAAAACCCACCTGAGATCTCGTTTAAATAGACTTGCTACTGAAAGGCTTGCAACAACGGAGCCTCTTCAAATGATCTCTGCTTTTATTAACTCGGAGCTGATTTGTTTAATAACTATCATTCATATCTCGACAAATACACTTGTGGGAACTTGAGGATTCATTCATTCAAACGCTGGGTGCCCTTTGCCCCAGGCATCTGCTGGGGGCTTGGGAGTCACTTGGCAAAGTGAATAAGCCCCCTCCCACCAACATCTCTGCCCTCAAGGAGTTTCCATTTAAGCGGAGGAGACAGACTAACGTTCATCATGCACCAGAGAAGGCTGAAAAATAAACTCTGGGGCAGAGCGGGTAGAGTGATGTACACCGCCTGGAGGTGAGGATGGAGTTTAGAACCAGGAAGTGAGAGGAGGTTTTACCAGGGTCGTGCAGCCTGAATCCGGTGTGGAAGTGGGAGTGTGCCGGGTGGCTGTGGGGCACAGGGGTATTTTCTGGGGAGCAGCAGAGAAGGGGGGCAGGTATATAGCGACTATTATTAGCAAAGAGCTGAGTGCCCAAGGCCTTCATTCTATGAAGGATGGTGCGCCAGAGAAGGAATTTAAGGAATGACAAGGTCAGATATGAGTTTCAAGAAGAGGACTCCGATGGCCACGTGGAGGACGATCTTACCACCCAGGAGGGCTCTGGCATCCTGCACACGTTTGCATCTGAAAGAGCCAATGCAGGTGGGGGGAGGCTGCAGACCCAGAAGCCAGGGGCAGACATGGCTCTTGGGGAGACGGACGGCAACATTCAATGCACATAACTGCCTTCCTTTCTGCGATCTTGGCGTCACGGTGTGGTGATTTTCAAGTCATGTTCCAAGGAAGGATCCCTAGCATTCCCCAGAGAGGCTTCTGGGGGCAGGGAGGGGTGCCCCCAGCAGAGAGAGGGGTGGGAGGGCAGGGAAATCTGCTCCTGACATCTGGGTGCTACCTGTTTCCTCCTTGGGGTTCTGTAAGGTTTCACTTGAGAAAGGCCATTCAGGAAGGGGGTGAAACCATCAGCAGAGTAGAAAACCCGTGAGCTTCTAAGCTTCTTTCCCGCATGGATTTACATAATCTCTCCTCTTGTTTCCAAGTGTGATTTCACTCTTGTTATAAATCACCGTGACTAACCAGAACCGGACTTGGGCCGACCTGTGGCATGAAGCAACACCCTCCAGGCAGGTGTCTGGGTGCCCTGGGGCGGACCAGCCTGCTGCCTCCAGCCACAACTCCTAGTCTGATGGGGGAATCCTGAGGCCCTTTGGGAAAGAACGTGAACCCTGCTTTGATGGAATGGATGGGAAATGGCTTGATGGATAAAACCAGGCAACAGCACCTGGGAATGAAAACCGACAGGTGAGGGGGGAAGTCTAACAGGTGCACCAGACGGGGCCGCAGGACCCCAGTGTCAAAGGTTGAAGCCTGACCCCCCTCAGCCCCAAGCCCAGCTCAGTCCAACGCTCCCCTCTTTCCTGCATCCCTCGGGGCTCCAATCAGCTCTGCTGTGGCTCCCTTCTCCGTACGATGGGTATGGCAAGAGGGAGACACTTCCTCAACAGCCAGAGAGAGGGGGGAAATACACAAATCCAGAACAGCAGAAACCAGGAACTGACCTAACTTAGAACCCACGGACTGCCGGGGCCTGAGGGATGTAAGTCTCATAAAGAGATAGACCTCCGAGAGATGCTTGCAAATATTTGTTGGGGTAGCAGAGGGCAGAAGCTGGAACACGGAATTTTGGGCTGTTGCTGAGGATGTGAGTTTCACTCACTGGCTGGTGAAGCTCAGTTCATGTTGGTGACTCAAAAATGACAGAATTATGTGGATTGTGACCATCTCAGTAGGCAAGCTTGCTACTGCCTAGAAGAGTGTATTTAAATCTTTGAAAAACTGTTGTACCCTTCATTCAAACACAACCATATTCTAAAGGCTTCTGTGTAAAGGATGAACTAATGGTGGTGGTAAGATGCAGTAGAGGGGTGTGTTTGGAGCTACTCATGTTCAAATCTCCCCTCCCCATGGTGGCCGCGTGGCTCAGCCACAGCCGCTCTAAAGATCTCTCCTGTGGGTCCTTCTCTGTCCCTCCACCTTCTACAGGAGAGGATGAGCCGCAGTGAGGCAGGTTTCTTAAGAATTGCTAGGTTGGTTACATGGACTTCAAAGTCACCCGGAATTTTTTGGCCATGCCACGCGGCATGTGGGATCTTAGTTCCCCGACCAGGGATGGAACCCATGCCCCCTGCAGTGGAAGCACGGCATTTTTTTTTTTTTTAAACTTCTTTATTGGAGTATAATTGCTTTACAGTGGTGTGTTAGTTTCTGCTGTATAACAAAGTGAATCAGCTATACATATACATATATCCCTGTATCTCCTCTCTCTTGCGTCTCCCTCCCACCCTCCCTATCCCACCCCTCTAGGTGGTCACAAAGCAACGAGCTGATCTCCCTGTGCTATGCGGCTGGGAAGAACGGCATCTTAACCACTGGACCTCCAGGGAAGTCCCTGGAATAATTTTATAAGTCAGATGAAAAGGACAATGGGGTCAGCTAACAAGGGCGGAGCGGGGGTGGGGGGGGAAGATCAAAGCACGTTCCAGTACCTTTGGACCTGTGCATCATTTGGGAGGGTAACACCTTCTAGAATTTGCCTATCATATTTATGGACTTCTCAGAAGACTAAAGATACAAAAATACTAAATAGGATTTTTTAAAATAATGCAGGTCTATTTTCTCATTTTGTATAGGTTATAGGGAACTTGAGCTTTCTGTAAAAAAGGAAAGACTATTAGCAAAATTAACGAGTCGAGGGCAATGCTTGTCCTTATGCTTTTAGCTGAAATTCTTTGTTTAGTTTAACTAACAAATATCAAACGTTTACTGATCTTCTAAGTTAATTTGTTTTCAGTCATTGCAGCCAACTGTAAGAGGCAAGTAAGCTTTCAGTGTCTCTGAAACGCATTGGTATTGAAAAAGCTCAGTTTCACTATAATACTGAATATGTGGAATAACATTTAACTCAGGAGAGAGAACCAAACGGAATTCGGATGCTCTAAGTGACCATCTCCACGTTCTCTCGTTTTTATACTGCACTAAGATAAATCACTTCTCGCTCCCGTTCCACCCCACCGGCCATCCTGTCTGCTCTACACCCTCATGCTTCCTGGGTCTCTTCCCTCCACTCCATCTGCCACGCGACCCCTACCCCAGGCCACTGTCCCCCCTCACCTGGCCCATGACAATGGCTTGATGCCTCCCAGCCCTCTCTCCTACCCAACACTCCCTTCTCCACAGAGCAGTCTTCTTAGAAAAGCGTAAAACACGCCGCTTCCCTGCATGAAATCCTACAGTGACTGCCGACTGCGCCTAGGAGATCGGACCTACCTGCCAGGTCTGCGCTGGCCTGAGCCTGTCTGCCCACCTCCGGGACCATCCCCCGACCCCTCGCCCGCTCCTCCCTACAGCATGCTCAAAACCTCCTCTGTTCTTTGCACTCACCAAGCTTTTTCCCCACTCAGAGCCTTTGCCTGTGTTGAGCCCCTGCCTGGGATGTTCCTCACGCAGATCTCTGCAGGACGGGCCGCTTCTCCTCCTCTGGGCCTCCATTTAAACAGGGCCTCCTCGGGAAGCCCTGCCCAGGCACCCGATCTAATGCTGTCCTAAAACCACAGCGCACTCTCTCTCATGTTACTGGATACGACGGTTTATAATAAGAAATATATGTTTGGTCTTCATCCCCATGTCTGGCACAGAGCTCCTAAAACCCTTGGAATTTCCTAAGTGGTGAGAGAGATCAAGGTATCTTTGTTACATCAGTGAGGTGACTTTTGGACCCGCACCTAAGGATGGGGACTCATAGCCAGGAGAACCAACCACGTGGTTACAGGGTTGGAACCTTCAGCCCCGCCCCCTGACCTCCGCCGGGGAGAGGAGAGCGGCTGGAGGTTGAATCAATCCTCAACGGCCCATGATGTAACCAAGCACGCTTATGTAATGAAGTCTCCATAAAAACCCACAGGGTGGGGTTCGGAGAGCTTCCAAGGTTGCTGAATACGTGGAGATTGGGGAGGGCGGTGCACCCTGGGAGGGCATGGAAGCTCCGTGCCCTCTCCCTATTCCTTGCCCCATGCATCTCTTCCACCTGGCTCTTCCTGACTTGTATTCTTTTATAGTACACTGGCACACTAGTAAGTAAAGTGTTTCTCCCCGTAAGCCGCTCTAGCAAAGTAACTGAACCCAAGGAGGGGGTGGTGGGAGCCTCCAATCTATCACCAGTCTTTCAGAACACAGGTGACAATCTGGGCTTGCGAGTGGCATCTGTGGTCAGGGGCGGGGTGGGGTGAGGGCACTCCTGTGGACTGAGCCCTTAACCCATGGGATCTGATGCTTTCCAGGTAGATGGTGTTGGAATTGGGATGAATTGTAGGACACCCAGCTGGTGTCAGAGAATTGCTGGTGGAGTGGGGAGCCCCCCCTACTGGAATTGGTACCAGGGTCCTTCCAAGTCACTGTCTTCACTCTCTGAATGTGTGTACGTGTATACTGGTACACCGTCTGTCTCACCCACTAGAATAGAAGCTCCATGACAGAAGGAAACGTGAACCCCACATTCCTACATTCTCAGTGCCTAGAATAATGCAGAGCTCATACCAGACACCCAGTACTTGTTTGCTGAATGAATGAATATCCATTTACAACATCAGAATCCAAGGAATTGCTCAGGGTATTCAAAGAGTTGTGATTTTATTCATATATGTTGCTAAATAATTGCAAAACAAACACAGAATTTAATGAGACCAAATATATTTAACCATGAAATTTCTAAGACTCTCCCTATTAATTTTGCCCAAAACATAGCAGTTACCACAGAAAAATAATTATACATTGAGTGAGGGTTAAGACATGCATTTAAGATCTATATAAAAGGAATTATAGGTATCGATCAACACAACACAACATCTTATTCAAGTTTACAATGATTTTCTTTGGATCTCATATCAGACCTACTTAAGGAACCAACAAGTGAAGGATGCAGCCGCTGTACCAGAGGCGGGAGTGAGCGTGTGCAGGGCACGGCGCAGCATGCTGAGCTGGGGATGCTGAGGGCCTATTCTGGCACATCTGGAGCAGGCTGGGGGTAAGATGGAGAGAAATGTAGTCTCCTGGTAGACCAGAAGGCTGAGCTCTTACCCTTTATGCTGATGGGAACCCTGTGTATGTTTATACAGGGGAATTACATGACACGTTTGTGTTAGAAAATCACTCTTGTGCAACTGTGGGGAACAAACTGGTGACTATTACCACCGCCAGGCAACTGAGAAGGAGGGTCTGGGACAAGAAGCAGATATCATGCATGTGCCGACTTCCTCTGTCTTTTATCTTCTACAGATGGTGACTTCCACCTCAGAAATATCTTTATCATGCCCATGCATTTTTACTATTTAACCCCCTCTATCTACTCTCCCTTCCAACTTCTGGCCAGTTACTTTAGTTGGAATTCTTTCAAAAAATTCTCTCTCACATAATTCATCCTTTCAAGAAATTTATTTGAGTGCCTCTTAGATACCCCAAACCTCTGGGCACTCGAGTTCCAAAATTGTTCCTATCTTGGTTCTTTTTGTAGGAAAAAAAAAAGTAAGAACTATAATAAAGCTCAGTCCTCTATGAATGCCATTTTCCCCAGTCACTAATTTAGATTCTCTGTGCTCCCCAACCTTTGCATATGCATGGAGGGCGGGGCAGGGGAGGGACACAACTAAGAAGATGTGACTTCCATGACAACCTACGTTCACCCCTTCCCAGATGATACCCATAGCTTTCCAAAAGATACCTACCAGAAAGACAAACATAAATCTATTTCCTTTCATCTTAAAGTATCCATCTTCATACCCATCAAATACGAAAAGGGAAGCTGTAATTTTTCCAGGTGGATCACATCACAATAAACTATAATACAACCTTGAAAGTTCCCCAAAGTTCATCTTCTATCTTAGCCTTCTTTAAATAATCTTTTTTTCCCCAAGTACCAGCATTCCGTTTGAATCATCCTGTTTTGTTCTTTATTTTTACATACTGTTTTCCATCGTAAATGTCAATTCACTCTGTATTCTGGATTGAAGAGTTACCTTTGACCCTAACAAAGTTCATGAACCAAAGCAACCTACTTACAAATGTAGTTCTGAAACTGTACTAATTTATCATTGGGAAACTGCCAATGTAAAAAGGCATTCAAGAGATCGTTTGATAAGTGCCCAGTCTCTTATAACAAAATATAATTACCACTCTGTGTCTGTAGATGAGGGTTTGGATGACATAATTTCAAAGATTGCTTCAGACTCTCAAATTCTTTGATTCTATATCAATGCAGCAGAATTCTGGCATAAAAGCATAATATAGTACTGCTGTCTACCTCTATTTCCGTCTTGCTGGAGAAAACTAGTTTAATGCTCATCCAACCGGAAAAAGTAGGCTGTAATTTTAAAAAGGATAGCAAAATAGATTGGCTATTAATTTTTTCCCTTGTAATAAAGGCTTCATAATTTACTCTTTTCTAACTCAAAGTAACTCAGGACCAAAGTGTGCTTGTTTTTGTTCTCTGGACTGCCAAAATTAACACTAAAGTTAAAATTATAGATGCCAGTAAAACTACCACATGCAGTATATACCGTGACTCATAAAAATGGTCAAACATGCCTGTAAAATGTACAGTGGGCACAGTGATAATACAGGTCTATTCCTTTCAACAAAGTATTCATAGAACGACGAATGTGCCAAGTTTTATCTTCAATACCCTTGGGCCTGGGGAAATCATAAGCTCTCTGAGGTTAAGTGAACAGTTTCTCGGAGGCAGAACATCAGACGAATCTTGTGTTTTACAATTTAGTTCAATTTATTAACCCCGATTTTATGTATAGGTGTTGTTTTTGGTTCTTTTAACAGACGGTTCTTTTTTAAAAAGCTGTTCTAAAAAAACACACATCCCCTTCCTATACACCCTCTTGCAGACCGAAATACCCTTACAGGAGGGCAGAACACATGACCCCCATCAACTCACAGGCTGCTTCATTTTAAGCAGCTTTCCCTTGAAACCAAATTATTATACTTGACTTTCAAATGTTTGTGTCTGATATTTAAAAGGCACCCGGCATTGAAAAAGGCATTTTTACCAGTTTACTGTATGTCTGGCTTAAATGCCACTGATCTCAGAAATTTAAGGCTGAGTCTTCATTGCAATCGTCGATGGCAGTAAAGTTGACAATAAAAAAATTTTTTGGAAAATTTAGAAACTCTCTAACAGCTTTTCTAAAGCTCCCTGGTGCTTTATTTCAACACTTGATGGAGTTCTCTTAAAGAAGGTCTAAGTCCTAAGCTTATTTAGATAAATTGTTTTAATTCAAAAGAAAATGTAAATAAGAGGCTCTCATTAATAATACTACAGTTAATGGTGTCTATTAGCTATGACTTACTAAGAAACTTCTAATGAGAGTTAAATAAGAGTGGTCATGGTGGCAGATGGCAGATACACACACACACACACACACACACACACACACACACACACACACACACACGGGTTAACGTCCACCGTATCACGTGAATCTGCTTAGCAGCCTGTCTAATGCAGAGATGCACTAGGTGTAATGACAAATCAACTGGTTCATTGGTTTACAGAAGAAACCCATTATCTTCCCCAGGCTACAAGCTTTCATTAGTCATATTAGCTACTACTCTTGCTACTGAGATTTGACTACTGATGAAACACTGTCATAGGATAAGCAGAGATGCAAGTCACAAAGGGTGGAGAATCAGATAGAGAAGGCAACCAATGGACAGGGAGAAGTGAGAACTCCGTAGGTTAGGAGCTGTCTTCACCATCACCAAGGATGATAACAGACATCTCTCTAATCATAGACATCGAACACTTCTGGACCATTCCGCTGCTGCAACAGATTTGTAGCTGAAAAGTCACAATGAAAATATGAGCCATCGGGCCAATTATCCGTTTCCATAATTCAAACCTTTGCTAAGAAGTCTCCACATTATAACCCGAGTGGGGTGTATGTTAGGCACTATGGAATAAAACATTCACACATCGGGCACTCAAATGTTGTTGAGTAAATAGGTACTACACATATAGACGAGGCAAGGTAAGACCCTGCTAACCGCCGAGATGTTTCCCATCAACAGCAGCCTCCTTGCTCCCTAGTCCCTCATCCAGGGCTAAGTGAAGGCCATTTACCACCAGCGATAAAATCATGATGAAATACCTGTCCTAGATGACAACAGGTAATAAGAGCTCTCAGATGTCATGCAATTCTGTAAGGCATTGGCTAACAAGAGTCCTGTGCAATAGAGCGTCTTCTTTTTCTTCATTATAAGCTCATCATGTAGGACAGAATCTAAAGCCCTATTTTAAACTATCACATACTTCTCTTCCTTCTCCATTCTGTATCAGAACCTAGCCTAACACCAGAGACATATCAGATGCTCCAAATTCTTTTGATGATATTTCTCAACTATAGTTCCATAAATCAGTGTAAAATATCCAGGGTCACTCTCTTCCACTCTTAAGTTAGACTCACCACAGCTGATTCTTAACCTTTGTTTTCTTTGCTTCATCTGTTTAGGTCCCAACTACACTGTAACCAATTTCTGTAAAATACAGTTGTAATAGAACCAGAAGGCCTAATTAAATACAGTTCAAATATATACGTTGATAGTTCCCAAATTACAACCAAATCGTACAGAATGACTGCCACCAAATCCCCAATGAAGGAACACCTACCATCCGTTCAAGCTGTCATTGACAGAACTATAGACAAGTACCCAGGGATGAAAGAGTACAAAAGGCCAGACAGACACACACACAGAAAAAACTCCCAACTCACTGTACCGGAAGTAACTTTTCTCGCCAAAGTCTGGCATTACAAGACAGTGGTAGAGGCCGTGGACTTTGTAAGCCAAAACTTTAAGTTCAGAGCCCAGTTCTGCTCCGCATTAGCTGTGTGATTTGGAGCAAATTAATTCATTTTTTGAGTCTCACTGTCTTCTTTTGTAAGGTGTACACAGTGATGTTCACCTTGTAGAGTTATTGAGGGGATTAAGTGCTGACATGGTCCCTGACACCTAATAGATATTTAATAAGTAGTTAGTATTAAAATTATTGTCCCCAAGCCTATCTAAATTTATTCAACTTACTCTTTTACAGTGTTTGAATTTCTACTAAGAGGAAAATCATTTGATCTTTAAAAAAAAAGCCTTTAAAAATCATCTAAGGCATGGAAAGGCTAGGAGGGTAGTGGTCTATCTCACACTAGTATGAATTAGTTTAATCAGATTGCTCACCTCTTGATTCTTATCTGTGAGCATGGGCACTGAGTGAATGGAATATTTTGCCTGGGAGGCAGAAAAGTTAAAAGATATATTTATAAACATACAGCATTTGGGATGTATTATTGGGCTGGAAGGGAATGGGAAACATGCATTACGTAGGGACTTTGGAGAGAGAAGAACAGAAGATGGGAAATTGTTTGGATAGAGAGTCACAAGTATATAAAGTTGGCCTATTTTAAGATTTTGTCTGGGCCAATCTTTTACCTGGGAAAGGGAAAGGAAACTCAGCACCTAAGTATAATGCTCTTAGTGCTAAAGATCAGTGATGCTAGGAGCGAAATAATTTCTGATGGAACCTGGGAGGCAAAAAGTCATTATGGTTATCTCTTCTAAGGAAAACATCCTGTAGGATTCAGAAGAGTGACTTCCACACAAAACTTCAGAATTTTGCATATTCCTTACTTAAGGATGGCTTGTCCAATAATATTATTCTTCCTATTCAAATAAACCATAATCAGTGTCCATATTTAAGGGACTCACCTTCACATCTGTTCTTAACAACAACAATCCTTTATAAGCAGTGTAAGGCACTATCTGTAATCATATCTCAAGGTAAGAACAAGCATCATTTCTAGAGTTACATACTTAACTCTTGAGGTCTACCCCAGCATTAGTCTACCCGGGGAAGACTATTTAAATGAACAAATAGATCATTCGCACCCTCTGTGACAAATTAATGCTTTTTGCACTGCCTTTCTTCTTAATCAACTCTTTGTTGAGTGCTTTCCATGTGTAGAGAACTGCTAGGAGATGGGAATTGTAGAGAAAGGCACAAATCTTGATCCTTGCCTTCAGTGAGCTTATAATTTAGGTGGGGAAACATGATATAAATGTGTAGAAATATAAGCAATTATAGTATGTTCAAATTACTGTTTAAAATGTCCTTAGAAGTGATGTAAGAAGAAAATACTTGAATGGCTAGCAAATTAACTCCTATAATTCCTATAATAGGAATTTGGTCTAATTATATCTATCTATCTGTCTATCTAGAGAAGTTAATTCTATAACAGGACTAAGAAATGACCTCCTGCTGGAGTATCAGAGAAAGCCCTTCTGTGGGAGGGAGATTCTGAATAAGGTATTTAAGGATGAGTAGAACTGATGGGTGTGGGGACATTATATTCTCAACATGATATGATGTGATCAAACATCCTTTGAAACTGACTCAACATCCTCAACTTTGCTTTGAAAATGTCAAGTACTAGGCACAAAGAAGACACATCTTTACAATGAAGAAAGGAAACAAGCATTCTTTCCTTCGGTGAAAAGGTGAGCTATGGGGGTGGATATGAGAGCAAAGAGAAAAGAGATGTTTGAGGGACTTTCCTGGTGGCGCAGTGGTTGAGAGTCTGCCTGCCAATGCAGGGGACACGGGTTCGAGCCCTGGTCTGGGAAGATCCCACATGCCGCGGAGCAACTAGGCCCGTGAGCCACAATTACTGAGCCTGCGCGTCTGGAGCCTGTGCTCCGCAACAAGAGAGGCCTCGATGGTGAGAGGCCCGCGCACCGCGATGAAGAGTGGCCCCCGCTCGCCGCAACTAGAGAAAGCCCACGCACAGAAACGAAGACCCAACACAGCCAAAAATATATAAATAAATAAATAAAAATTAAAAAAAACCAAAAAAACTGAGTGCTGACTTTAAAAAAAAAAAAGAGATGTTTGAGAGGCCTGTCCAACGTACGGTTTGCATTATTCTAAAATGTTCTAATTATTATTACAAATGCATTTAACATTCTCAGAAATATTTTTTTAATGGAAAGCGCTAAAACCATAAATTTGATGAAGTCGTAAAACCATGCTTTCAGATTTGCCAAGTTTCACTTTGGAAACGTAGCATATAATGTACATTTGAGAACCAAATTTTACCACCTCACTATTTAAAAAGAAAAAAAAAGCTTTTGTGTGAAAAGCCCATGGATGTTGTAAGAAAACAGCTCTGTAATCATCTGGATCCTACAACGGACTATGATGAAATATGCTTACTTCCTCAGCAGTTAATAGCAACCTCTGTCTGATGTTGGAAGCAGTCCCTGAGCATATAAAGCAGGCTTTCTTGGATTTTAGTGCATTGCATGTAGGTTAACAGGCCAAATAACACACAAATTTAGGGACTATATTGAGAAGAAAAAATTTCAAATAATATTTACTGAATGCCTCCATCAGAGGAGTGAAAGAGATATTACAGCTGATGGAAATCTGGAGCAGTTTAATTATTTCCTATTTGCACCTCCTACAGCTGACTCTAGTTTCTGATGTGAGGCTGTGACATGAATCATGCTGGCGAGGTTGCATCTGGTGGGCACCTCCATGAAGCACTTCTACTGCCTAAGATTGAGGCTGCGGAGGGATTATCACAGCAAGACCATGTTTCAGAGGACAGGGCACCCTTATTGAGGGGGTTGATTACCATACATTTGTATCCATATCCATACACAATATGGATACATTTTACCATATTTCTTTGCACACAACAACTCTTGAAAGAAAAGCAGGGGAGACCTACCTGACCCTTTCTGGACTGGCTCCATCCCCCAGGTAGCTTTGGCGCTAAAGCCTGGTGCACGCTAGGGGGTAGTATTCAGGCACAAGAAAGAGCCAGTAACAGAAACGGACGTCCTAGAATCTGGAATAAGAAAAAGAGTAAACTTTCAAGTCATAATATCCTAAATGAGCATTTCAGATTGGCTACTGAGGGCACGTCGCACCCAACAGGAATCTGGTACTTTACCTTGGTACGTCTACTTGGAAAAAAAAAATGAGTCCCAGAACTCTCAGCTCTTCTGACAATTCAGGGCTGGAGATACTGATACAAGTTCAGCTCAAAAGCTGGCAAAAAGCACCTTTAAAAAGCTTTATGAATGGACTTTGCTGGTAATGACTTTAGAGGGAAAAAATCCTCTTTCCCATTCTTTCCTCCTATTTGCCTGGAACAGCTGGCATCCCGTCCCATGCCTAGTCCCATCTATCATGGCCACTGGTCCTGAGCCAATATCCCACTGCAGTGCCTTGGGAATCTGCAGTGTCACTCCTCTTCTGCCTTGTTCTCTGCAAAGTGAAGTCATAGGGACGGATCAGCCAACCTGACTTCTCATTACCCTGCCCAGAATCCTTTGTGAGCTGAAATGAGTCATCACTCCAAGAAAAGCTACAGCCTCTGGTTGTCGGTATGGGCTCCTTTGTCTGTGCAATGCGGAGACTCTGGGCTGGGAATGCACCCCAGGCCCCGGGCTACCAGGGGCACATCCTCCTCTCCAAGGAGCCCAGGCCCCCTCCCATGCATTGAGCACCAACTCAGATCTTTTCATCATGAAAACAGGGAAAAGGGCAAATACCTCCAGATGCTTGGAGAAAACACACACACACATTAACAATGATCCGGCATCATATACTCACCAGTTCATAATTATAAACCTGACACATGTGCTCTTTTGTTTTTTCTTTCTTTTTTTTTTAAGGCTGGCTTTTCATTGCAGAGAAGGACGTGTCTCCCTCCTGTGTGTAAAAGGCGGTTCGACTGTACCCTGGATCAAAGTTTAGCTGCAGCGAGCTATTTGTCATAAATTCCAGTTGCCGGGCAAGTCCTTGCAAGCCTGGGTCGCATCATTCCCAACGCAGTGCCGGCCGCCTTGCAGCAGAGACAGCCCGGGAGCCAGCACGGCTTCTGCCAGGAGAAGGGCGGCATGGGGAATGAGGTCACTATGTCAAGAGCTCGTTCTCCCCGTGAGGTGCCCCTGAGCTCCCAACACCACGGAAACCACGGCGGGGAGGGGGGTGGGATGATGCATAGGGTTCCTTTTACATTGCTGCTTCCTCTGCTTTTTCTCTTTTCTTTTTTAGAATTTCTGTGCCTCAGATCGGTAAGGCACAAAAAAGCCATTCCAGATCTGTGCAAAAGCATCCTTTTCACTGCACTGTTTGTACTGCACCACACGCTTGATGAGCCCCACGCTGAATCACTCATGCATAGGCACGTGTACACATTGTATTTCCACACCCACGGACACACGGACACACAGAGGAACTTATTTCGACAGAACCGTAGAGAAAATGATTCATCTCTGTTTACAGTACAAGAAACGACACAGAAATGGCTCGAGACGGAAAAGGGGTGGGAGTTGGGAGAGAGGAGAGGAGAAGAGGAATATCAACCATCCCGTTAAGACCACAAAAAAATGGAGTCTGAGAGGAAAAGAATAATTAAGAAGGACATGAATGCTGTTGTGTTGGTAATAATTCTGCCCAAACTCCCCCAAACAAAATAATACCCAAGCAGGCACCTCTCACTAGCTCCACTCAGGAACCAAAGAGATACCGATAAATTATCCCCTACTCCGAAATGAAGTAGATTTGGGTAGCTGAGGATGTCTGCAGAGCAAATTCTCCCACATCCCCGTGAATACAGTAGCTAACCAACAATAAAGATGAAGTCTAGGATGAGACTGCAGCTGGGAAGTACAAAAATGTAATGCATTGCTCAGCAAGACTATCCCGAATCTCTGAGTTAGAAGGGTTGCCAGGCTAAAGCTCCACCAGAATCACACGGTGTCTTCGCACCTGTGATTTAGCCCGTCTTCAAGGACCTCTTCCCTCAGAGCTCGGGCCTCGTCCAAGCCAGGCACATCCTCCGGTGAAGGCATCCCCCGCCAGCTGAGTCCTGGAACCCCACACGGTGGTTCCCATTCTGCCCTCAGAAAGCTAAACAACGTAGAACCTTCTTCTGTCTGATAACTCATCTGATGGCTACAAATAATAATCCCGTGCCTGCATTCTAAGCCGTCTCTTCTCTAGCTGCCCACAGCCTGGGACACCGTGGGTAAGTCTATGTGCATTTATGGATCCGCTGGTACGTTCCATCGCAACATGATTAAATAAAGCTTCTTCAGCTCCTTCTACCACCTGACACTTTCCAAATCCTCTGCCTTCCTGGTTCCTCGCCTTTGCTCCCGCTCGGGCATATCAAACTCCCTCTAAAAATGTCATATGAAGAACGAGATAGACTCTAACTGTGTCTCCCCATGGCACCATCGCCTCCCCCGCTCTAGACTCTATATTCACCTGGTCTAAGACAGTGGTAGGCTTTTGGCTGTTGTCACACTTTCAACCCCTAGAGAACTTTTTCACATTATCTGCGATTACATCAGGTCTCATTTATGCAATTAAAAAAAAAGAAAGAAAACGTCATCAATTATGCCATAGTCGTCTTATCAAAACGGTCTGGTTGTGATGTTGCCTTCCAATGCATTAATTCCTCTCCTTGGATACGGCACCTGAGCTCCCCGCCGTGACAATGACTCAGTCTGCGGCCCAGCGCCAGGGCCTCCTCCCGAGACAGCTCACCTTTGCTCAACACTCTCTGAGCTTGTTTATGTTGGTAGTCATTATAAATCCACCGAAATCCACCTAACTCAGCCCGTTCTTCTTAGGCGTAGTCTGATCGCTCTAAGGTCCGAAGGCATGCCCAATAAATAAACCCTGCACCTTAAGAAGGAAATGATGTACTATATAAAAGTTAAGATCTAAATCGAGATATCTTGACCTCTGGCAGTCTAAGAGCATCTAGGGAAGCAGCTCTAGGTCACTGGACCACCTCTCGACAGCTAAAAACTCAAGTTTCCTCTATGACATAGAAAAGGTTAAGTAAGTGGATAAATATTTTCTAATATCCAAGCGTGTATGTTTCCATCTCTATGTGGGCCTACTATGCCCGCCTATAAAAACTCATCCAAGCTTTACAAGGACCCACTAAGGTAAGTACTGTTATTAGCACCATTTTAAAAAGAAATTAATTGCCCTCCTCAAGCTTCCACAACTGGTTAAGTGGCAGAGGCAAGATTTGAACCTGGGGCAGGAGGCCTCAGAGGTCTACCTGTCGACTATAGCCACTGGAAACAAAATTAAAAAAAACCAGAACTCCATTCCTCAACTTTTACCTTTAAATGGAAGCCAATTCCCTCTGTCAGCACATGAGGCCAGTAAGGTGAGGCTCCCAGGCTGGAAGCAGGTGCCTTTGCTCAGTTCTCTAGCCCCTAACAGAGCGTGTTCCAGCCTCAGCCACGGACTGTCATCGAATGGCCATGCAAAGGCGGGTGCAACTGACCCGCCAAAGCCATAACCTCCTTTTGCAGTCCTACTAATAAGGAGATGAGTTTTATGACGGACACTCATTAGCCTCAACTCAGAAATAAAGGCAAGAAATCAAGGCACTCTGATGTCTTAGATGCCAGTCTCTGATGGAGAGATGAACACAAGAATCAACTACAGACATAATTAGCAGTCCTCCTCCTCTGCCTGGTACCTTTTGCTCCTCTGAATAATAGTGCCAGTGTTACAGTCAAGACTTATGAACCTCACATAGAATATCGCAGAGGTGATCTCCTAGGCTGGTGAGGTGTAGGCAGAGGCTGCGCTTGGCATGGGACTGGTTCCTTGGCAGAGGATTAAGTGGCAGCACCAGTAGTGACACAGTCACACAGGATCTTTAAAAAACGCTTTGATGACTAATGGTATAGCACGGTCTTAGGGCGACTGTACTTAATAAAACAGAGAGCCATGAAATGTCCTCAAATCAATGAAAGATATCTATTAGGGGCCTAACTGCAAATACTTAAGATAGTGTACATAAGGCAGGGTATATACATGGGTACACAAACTTTTTCATGAACAAATGACATGGTCTTCACTCTCAAGAAGCTTCTAATGAAC
Organism: Balaenoptera musculus; assembly: GCF_009873245.2. NCBI lineage: Eukaryota > Metazoa > Chordata > Mammalia > Artiodactyla > Balaenopteridae > Balaenoptera > Balaenoptera musculus. The sequence goes on along the minus strand of NC_045805.1, from coordinate 13,107,891 downwards.
TCGAGGAGATAAGATATTCACACATAAAAAGCACCAAGAATACAAGACAATGTCTGTCAAAAGGGAGGAAGAGGTAACAGGTGCCCCTAAAAATGCAGAAGAAAGAACCTGAAGCAGGTTGAAGCAGTCAGGAATGGCTTCCAGGCAGGACAAGCTCGTCCTAGCATCTGGACAACAGGGAAAGGGCGTTCCATCAGTTAGAGCGTGAGCTCCATGAAGAGAAGGATTTTTGCACGCTCTATTGTTTACAGATGCATTCTTTTTTTAAATTGAAGTAGAGTTGATTTACAATGTTGTACCAATCTCTGCTGTGCAGCAAAGTGACTCAGTTATACACATATAGACATTCTTTTTTATATTCTTTTCCATCATGGTTTATCACAGGATACTGAATATAGTTCCCTGTGCTATATAGTAGGACTTTGTTGTTTATCCATCCTATACATAATAGTGTACATCTGCTAATCCTAAACTCCCCATCCATCCCTCCCTCACCCCCACTCCCCCTTGGCAAGCACAAGTCTGTTCATACATTCTGGAAGGGTGCTTAGCCACCGGCAGGCAATAAATAAATTTGTGCTGAATGAATGAATGACCTGGAGAGAAGAAGTATGAACCAAGGTATGGAAGTACGGATGGGAGGCGCATGAGGCAGGAGAAGAGGGTTCATAGCGGGGAGTAGAGGAGAGGAGGCAAGAAGAGGTGTCCTAAGATCCGATTAAGAACGAATCCGTCTTTGAACGAATAAGAAAATGACCCACCTGATATTTGCAATAAATTTCACTTATTTGTTATAGCCTTAATCAATCTCCTCCCTAAGAAGCATTACCCCTATGTGAACCCCACAATCTCTAAAAACAAGTATTTATAAGCTGACGGCAGCTCATTAAAGGGAAGCTATGTTGACGGCATGGTCAGACGTTGCTCCCCCCCGGGGTCTTCTCCACCTCCCATCACCATGGAGAAAGAAGTCTGTGATGCCAGGACTCTCTTCCCTTTGCAAAACTGTACCAATAGGGAAGAAAAAAAAATCCTAGCCTGTAGCAATATTATATTAAACCTACCCTAATTCAATGTAGTTCAACTCGACCAACGTTTATTAAACACAACGTGGAAGACTCTGCTTGTCGCTGAGGTCAGTACAAGGATGAAGAAGTTACAGCTCCTGTCCTCACAGTTTTGCATCAACATCTGAGTCATTCAAGGCAAAGAGGGACAGAGTGCCAGGAGAACAGCGAAAGATGGTTATTTCTCATACAAGAGAAAGATGGCAAGGAAGCATGGCGAGAACTGGGCAGCGTTTCAGGAACAAGGCAGCAGTTAAGGGACCCCAAAGATGGGTAAGGAAAGGGGGAGGAAGAGAAAAGTTGGAGATGTCTTTCCAGGCAGTGGAGCAGTGCTGATGTGGAGTAGAGAGTCCAGGAGGTTTCGGAGCATGGCTGAGGGTCTATCTGGCGTGGCTAGTGTGGAGTCACGAAGGAGATGGGTAGAGATGAAGCCAAAGAGTAAGTCAGGCGAGATAAGATTTTGAAGAACACGAAATTCTAGGAGAAAGGCATTAAAAGCTTTTACAGGGGAGTGGTGCTACTAACGCTGAAAGTTTAGGTTACTCTGGCAATGGGGTATGGGATGCATCCAAAGAGAGAAGATAATTAATTACTGAGACAAGGGAAGAGCCAATTATTGTGAGAGACCAAATGAGATGCAAAGAGGGCTTAAACAAGGAACAGAGAGAGGCCCAGAGATATGAGGTACTTTCCTGTTTCACGAAGGGACTGTCCAAAATTTCCAGCATGAAAATCAGAAATGCATTTCTAGAAGTACCATGTACACCTAACACAACTTGCCCAGAATCTATCCAACTGTCCGTGCTATGGTGATAGTCTGACATTTGGAGAAGTGCCCAGGGTAAAACATTAGTTCAAATTGACAAATAAAGGGAAGAGACGAAACCCTCTAAACAAAAATTCTTGGGCACCCATAACAGATCAGACTTTCCTGGTTGCAAAAAAGCTGGGGAAAAGGCACAAATTAAAACTTCAGTGAAAGTCGTTTCAAAAACAGAAAGCTCCAAAGATTTCAAGGCCTTTATAGCCCAGGGTTTACTGAGTTATGTGCATTTTTATTACGGTGGAAGAAACAATTTCGATTAAGTTGGATTTGATGCAGCACGGTATAGGCAAGGAAACTAAATATTTAAAGAACAAATACACTTGGTATCCCAAGTGTTACAGAGCATCAGTGTGAACACAAACTGAAGAGCATGGCTATTCTACGTAACTTAATAAAATTTTCAAACATCTTTGGATCGGTCAATTCTCATAGGATTAGGAACACAGAATAGCATTTTCGAGCTGGAGGAGACAGAAAGTCATCTAGTATATTATCATGTGACTGAAGATAATCCTAGGGGCCAAGTGGGGAAGATGACTTGCCCAAGGTAACACAGAGTTAGTAGCAAAGCTAGAATTAGCATCCAGACCTCCTGATTCTCAGTGCAGACATCTCACCACTACTCCACAACACCCTGTACAATTGATTCAAAGAAAATTAAACTCTAAGGCTTCGCCGATGCACTTTGGATACAATACAATAAATTAAGGAGGCAGATGTGCAATTCTCCATACTACACTGTGGGATAGATTATTTCTCTGCCCTCAGTTCTTCTAATCAATGTCCAAAGAAGGCAAGGAAGGAAAAAGATGAAAGTGAGAAAAACGGAGAGCCTGTGAGTTTTCAGTTTAAAAGACAGAGTTTAAATTGTCATGTTTTGATATCAAGTGGTAAGAAAACTATGGAAAAGTGTGGGGAAATGAGAGGTTACCCTTCTCAATTATGATTTTATTACAACAGCATTTGGATTTGTGGACTATTCATTTCCAACACACCTGAATGTATCTCAGACATTTCTACTCAGTATTTTCCATTGCACAGGATAGTGAAGGGATGCCCAGAGAAGTTTGCAATACACAGAAAAAAAAGATTCTGTTTGGAAGTCTCCCTGAAATTCATACAAGCTCTGTATTATACTCTCTAACATATCGCTTTTGTCTTAATAATAAAATTTTTAAAAATTGTATCCATTGAACAACATTCAACATTACTTTCCAAAATTTACAAGTGAACTGACCCTCTGGAAAGACCTTCACGTTGATCTTGAGGCTGTAGAAACCTGCAGTATAGGGCCCCGGTCCCTGGAGGCAAATATGCTGTCAATTTGAGAACCAACAGCTACATCTGAAAATACACCTGAAAGAGGTATTTCCCAATTAGCTTTCAAAGTTATCATCAGTATTTCAGTTGCTTTAAAGATACACCATTATTGGGTCCTAGAGCTCTTTTAGCTGGAATTATTTAGAAGGTCAAAGAGCTGAGAAACTGAATTACTTTATCACTGGCTTATTTAATTATGACCAAGTTATGCTCTCTGTGGGTTGCATTCCTCCTCTGTAAGATGGAATCGGGGAAAAAAATATGGAAGTTGCAAAGGCTGCCATATTTTTTCAAAGGAGACATATCTCCAGAGCTAACCTCTGACCTCAAGGTGCTTCCAATTAACTAAGGAATGAAAAGTAAACACACATGAAAAGAAGGTATCACAATACTTTCCCAAGAAAACTATGAATAAGAGGGGAAAAATGACTGAAACTAAGTCCAGATGGACTGGAAAGTAAAGAAATACCGGCCAAATCTTTCCATCATGAAGCTGAACTCGGCGTACTGGGTTATATTCATATTTCCTACAGGCTCCCATAGAATCTGTCAAAAGGCGTGAGCCACTAAACCAACACACGCTTCAGAGAAGTTGAGTCTTTCCATGGACTGCTTTCCTGACATTTCAATACACCCTGGTCTGACTGCAACTAATGGCTACTCTATCCCTACTCCCAGAATGAGAACAGGGTTCACTGTATCTTCAGTACCCCAAAGAGTGGTTTCAGCCCCTAAAATGATCAAATATTTGTTGACTGAAAACAAAACATTATTTGGGTTCATTATCACACACTTCTCCGTATCCACTAACTTCTTTTGCTGACGTCAATCCTCAGGGTTACCTCCACAAATCGTCTTATAGAATTTAGATCATACACCTTTATTAATAAAGTGTTTATAAAGCTAGGGAAAAAATCATAAAATCCTGATGTCAAAAACTACAAGCCAGTCATATTTTGCTTTTATCTCTCTATAATGAATAGATGAAAATAAGAGAATTTCTTTGTTGCCTGGGATCACAGTGATTATACAATATATTTGCTCAGTGTAATACAGTAGCTACTGGCCACATGTGGTTACTTAATTTAAACGAAATTAAAAGTTTAGTTCCTCTATTTCAAGTGTTCATTAGCTACATGGCACTAGTAGTCACCATATTGGACACAGCACATAGAGAACATTTCCATCATTTCAGAAAGTTCTACTGATCAGTACGATCTGGTTCACTGAGAAGCAATCACAAGACTATCAGGTATCATTCACTTTGACCATGAAAACCCATAATTTTTAAAACATAATTTTAAAAATTAACATAAGCAAAATCAAGGACTTTTTTTTAAAATTTATTTTTTATTTATTTTATTTTTGGCTGTGTTGGGTCTCCGTTGCTGCACGTGGGCTTTCTCTAGTTGTGGCTAGAGGGGGGCTACTCTTCGTTGCGGTGTGCGGGCTTCTCATTGCGGTGGCTTCTCTTGCTGTGGAGCACGGGCTCTAGGCACACGGGCTTCAGTAGCTGTGGCACACGGGCTCAGTAGTTGTGGCTCCCGGGCTCTAGAGTGCAGGCTCAGTAGTTGTAGTGCACGGGCTTAGTTGCTCCGTGGCATGTGGGATCTTCCCAGATCAGGGCTCGAACCCGTGTCCCCTGCATTGGCAGGCGGATTCTTAATCACTGCGCCACCAGGGAAGCCCTCACACATCTTAGTTTTAAACATAATCAGGAAAAATACTGGTTGGAAATTTGCAAACACAAAAAGCGTTTATCTTTTGGTTGGTGAGATTACAGCTGACCAGATTTGAGATTTTTTCCAAATTTCCTAACATTTCTGTACTGAATATGTGTTACTTCTTTAATTAGAAAAAATTTTTTAATGTCATTTAAAATATTTGCCCCTTAAATCAGACATTCTGAGGTCCTTTCCAGTCCTTTTCTTGCTGCAGTGGGGATTGCATGCTTGCCTAGAATTTTGTACTCCTCCTCCAGGTAGGTGATATCGATAGAAGGATGTTTGGAATACCAGGACTACTGCTCAGAGAATTCTTCACTAATTTTTATGGGGTCAATCCACTTCTTTCTCCCAAGAAGGCTCCAGGTAAAATGCTTCACCCTCTGGATAACTGCGATTTTCTCTTTGTTGTCTTTCAGAAGGCTGATTGGTAACACACACCATCCAGGGAACCCCTATTTTTTTTTTTTTTGAATTTTATGTTATTTATTTTTTATACAACAGGTTCTTATTAGTCATCAATTTTATACACATCAGTGTATACATGTCAATCCCAATCTCCCAATTCATCCCATCACCCCCTCGCCACTTTCCCCCCTTGGTGTCCATACGTCTGTTCTTTACATCTGTGTCTCTATTTCTGCCCTGCAAACCAGTTCATCTGTACCATCTTTCTAGGTTCCACATATATATGTTAATATACGATATTTGTTTTTCTCTTTCTGACTTACTTCATTCACTCTGTATGACAGTTTCTAGATCCATCCACGTCCATACAAATGACCCAATTTTGTTCCTTTTTATGGCTGAGTAATATTCCATTGTATATATGTACCACTTCTTTATCCATTCATCTGTCAATGGGCATTTAGGTTGCTTCCATGACCTGGCTATTGTAAATAGTGCTACAATGAACATTGGGGTGCATGTTTCTTTTTGAATTATGGTTTTCTCTGGGTATATGCCCAGTAGCGGGATTGCTGGGTCATATGGTAATTCTATTTTTACTTTTTTAAGGAACCTCCATACTGTTCTCCATAGTGGCTGTATCAATTTACATTCCCACCAACAGTGCAAGAGGGTTCCATTTTCTCCACACCCTCTCCAGCATTTGTTGTTTGTAGATTTTCTGATGATGCCCATTCTAACTGGTGTGAGGTGATACCTCATTGTAGTTTTGATTTGCATTTCTCTAATAATTAGTGATGTTGAGCAGCTTTTCATGTGCTTCTTGGCCATCTGTATGTCTTCTTTGGAGAAATGTCTATTTAGGTCTTCTGCCCATTTTTTGATTGGGTTGTTTGCTTTTTTAATATTGAGTTGCATGAGCTGTTTATATATTTTGGAGATTGATCCTTTGTCCGTTGATTTGTTTACAAATATTTTCTCCCATTCTGAGGGTTGTCTTTTCGTCTTGTTTATGGTTTCCTTTGCTGTGCAAAAGCTTTGAAGTTTCATTAGGTCCCATTTGTTTATTTTTGTTTTTATTTCCATTACTCTAGGAGGTGGATCAAAAAAGATCTTGCTGTGATTTTTGTCAAAGAGTGTTCTTCCTATGTTTTCCTCTAAGAGTTTTATAGTATTCAGTCTTACATTTAGGTCTCTAATCCATTTTGAGTTTATTTTTGTGTATGGTGTTAGGGAGTGTTCTAATTTCATTCTTTTACGTGTAGCTGTCCAGTTTTCCCAGCATCACTTATTGAAGAGACTGTCTTTTCTCCATTGTATATTCTTGCCTCCTTTGTCATAGATTAGTTGACCATAGGTCTGTGGGTTTACCTCTGGGCTTTCTATCGTGTTCCATTGATCTATATTTCTGTTTTTGTGCCAGTACCATATTGTCTTGATGACTGTAGCTTTGTAGTATAGTTTGAAGTCAGGGAATCTGATTCCTCCAGCTCTGTTTTTTTCCCTCAAGACTGCTTTGGCTATTTGGGGTCTTTTGTGTCTCCATACAAATTTTAAGATTTTTTGTTTTAGTTCCATAAAAAATGCCATTGGTAATTTGATAGGGATTGCATTGAATCTGTAGATTGCTTTGGGTAGCATAGTCATTTTCACAATATTGATTCTTCCAATCCAAGGACATGGTATATCTGTTTGTATCATCTTTAATTTCTTTCATCACTGTCTTATAGTTTTCTGCATACAGGTCTTTTGTCTCCCTAGGTAGGTTTATTCCTAGGCATTTTATTCTTTTTGTTGCAATGGTGAATGGGATTGTTTCCTTAATTTCTCTTTCTGATCTTTCCTTGTTAGTGTATAGGAATGCAAGAGATTTCCGTGCATTAATTTTGCATCCTGCAACTTTACCAAATTCATTGATTAGCTCTAGTAGTTTTCTGGTGGCATCTTTAGGATTCTCTATGTATAGTATCATGTCATCTGCAAACAGTGACAGTTTTACTTCTTCTTTTCCAATTTTTATTCCTTTTATTTCTTTTTCTTCTCTGATTGCCATGGCTAGGACTTCCAAAACTATGTTGAATAATAGTGGCAGGAGTGGACATCCTTGTCTTGTTCCTGATCTTAGAGGAAATGCTTTCAGTTTTTCACCATTGAGAATGATGTTTGCTGTGGGTTTGTCATATATGGCCTTTATTATGTTGAGGTAGGTTCCCTCTATGCCCACTTTCTGGAGAGTTTTTATCAGAAATGGGTGTTGAATTTTGTCAAAAACTTTTTCTGCATCTATTGAGATGGTCATATCGTTTTTATTATTCAGTTTGTTAATATGGTGTATCACATTGATTTGTGTATATTGAAGAATCCTTGCATCCCTCGGATAAATCCCACTTGATCATGATGTATGATCCTTTTAATGTGTTGTTGGATTCTGTTTGCTAGTATTTTGTTGAGGATTTTTGCATCTATATTCATCAGTGATATTGGTCTGTGATTTTCTTTTTTTGTAGTATCTTTGTCTGGTTTTGGTATCAGGGTGATGGTGGCCTCATAGAATGAGTTTGGGAGTGTTCCTTCCTCTGCAATTTTTTGGAAGAGTTTGAGAAGGATGGGGGTTAGCTCTTCTCTAAATGTTTGATAGAATTCACCTGTGAAGCCATCTGGTCCTGGACTTTTGTTTGTTGGAAGATTTTTAATCAGTTTCAATTTCATTACTTGTGATTGGTCTGTTCATATTTTCTATTTCTTCCTGGTTCAGTCTTGGAAGGTTATACCTTTCTAAGAATTTGTCCATTTCTTCCAGGCTGTCCATTTTATTGGCATAGAGTTGCTTGTAGTAGTCTCTTAGGATGCTTTGTATTTCTGCGGTGTCTGTTGTAACTTCTCCTTTTTCATTTCTAATTTTATTGATTTGAGTCCTCTCCCTCTCATCTTGATGAGTCTGGCTAAAGCTTTATCAATTTTGTTTATCTTCTCAAAGAACCAGCTTTTAGTTTTATTGATCTTTGCTACTGTTTTCTTTGTTTCTATTTCATTTCTTTCTGCTCTGATCTTTATGATTTCTTTCCTTCTACTAACTCTGGGTTTTGTTTGTTCTTCTTTCTCTAGTTCCTTTAGGTGTAAGGTTAGATTGTTTATTTGAGATTTTTCTTGTTTCTTGAGGTAGGCTTGTATTGCTATAAACTTCTCTCTTAGAACTCCTTTTGCTGCATCCCATAGGTTTTGGATCGTCATGTTTTCATTGTAATTTGTCTCTAGGTATTTTTTGATTTCCTCTTTGATATCTTCAGTGATCTCTTGGTTATTTAGTAACGTATTGTTCAGCCTCCATGTGTTTGTGTTTTTTACATTTTTTTCCCGGTAATTGATTTCTAATCTCATAGCGTTTTGGTCAGAAAAGATGTTTGATATGATTTCAATTTTCTTAAATTTACTGAGGCTTTATTTGTGACCCAAGATGTGATCTATCCTGGAGAATGTTCTGTGTGCACTTGAGAAGAAAGTGTAATCTGCTGTTTTTGGATGGAATGTCCTATAAATATGAATTAAATCTATCTGGTCTATTGTGTCATTTAAAGCTGTATTTCCTTATTAATTTTCTGTTTGGATGATCTGTCCATTGGTGTAAGTGAGGTATTAAAACCCCCCACTATTATTGTGTTGCTCTCGATTTCCTCTTTTATAGCTGTTAGCAGTTGCCTTATATATTGAGGTGTTCCTATGTTGGGTGCATATGAATTTATAATTGTTATATCTTCTTCTTGGATTGATCCCTGGATCATTATGTAGTGTCCTTCCTTGTCTCTTGTAACATCCTTTATTTTAAAGTCTATTTTATCTGATATGAGTATTGCTACTCCAGCTTTCTTTTGATTTCCATTTGCATGGAATATCTTTTTCCATCCCCTCACTTTCAGTCTGTATGTGTCCCTAGGTCTGAAGTGGGTCTCTTGTAGACAGCATATATATGGGTCTTGTTTTTGTATCCATTCAGCGAGCCTGTTTCTTTTGGTTGGAGCATTTAATCCATTCACATTTAAGGCAATTATCGATATGTACGTTCCTGTGACCATTTTCTTAATTGTTATGTGTTTGTTTTTGTAGGTCCTTTTCCTCTCTTGTGTTTCCCACTTAGAGAAGTTCCTTTAGCATTTGTTGTAGAGCTGGTTTGGTGGTGCTGAATTCTCTTAGCTTTTGCTTGTCTGTAAAGCCTTTGATTTCTCCACTGAATCTGAATGAGATCCTTGCCAGGTAGAGTAATCTTGGTTGTAGGTTCTTCCCTTTCATCACTTTAAATATATCATGCCACTCCCTTCTGGCTTGCAGAGTTTCTGCTGAGAAATCAGCTGTTAACCTTATGGGAGTTCCCTTGTATGTTATTTGCCGTTTTTCCCTTGTTGTTTTCAATAATTTTTCTTTGTCTTTAATTTTTGTCAGTTTGATTACTATGTGTCTTGGCATGTTTCTCCTTGGGTTTATCCTGCCTGGGACTCTCTGCACTTCCCAGACTTGGGTGGCTATTTCCTTTCCCATGTTAGAGACGTTTTTGACTGTAATCTCTTCAGATATTTTCTTGGGTCCTTTCTCTCTCTCTTCTCCTTCTGTGACCTTTATAATGCGAATGTTGCTGCGTTTAATGTTGTCCCAGAGGTTTCTTAGGCTGTCTTCATTTTTTTTCATTCTTTTTTCTTTATTCTGTTCCGCAGCAGTGAATTCCACCATTCTGTCTTCCAGGTCACTTATCCGTTCTTCTGCCTCAGTTATTCTGCTATTGATTCCTTCTAGTGTAGTTTTCATTTCAGTTATTGTATTGTTCATCTCTGTTTGTTTGTTCTTTAATTCTTCTAGGTCTTTGTTCTTTAATTCTTCTAGGTCTTTGTTAAACATTTCTTGCATCTTCTCGATCTTTGTTTCCATTCTTTTGCCGAGGTCTTGGATCATCTTCACTATCATCATTCTGAATTCTTTTTCTGGAAGGTTTCCTATCTCCACTTCATTTAGTTGTTTTTCTAGGGTTTTATCTTGTTCCTTCATCTGGTACATAGCCCTGTGCCTTTTCATCTTGTCTATCTTTCTGTGAATGTGGTTTTTGTTCCACACGCTGCAGGATTGTAGTTCTTCTTGCTTCTGCTGTCTGCCCTCTGGTGGGTGAGGCTATCTAAGAGGCTTGTGCAAGTTCTTGATGGGAGGGACTGGTGGTGGGTAGAGCTGTGTGCTGCTCTGGTGGGCAGAGCTCAGTAAAACTTTAATCCACTTGACTGTTGATGGGTGGGGCTGGGTTCCCTCCCTGCTGGTTGTTTGGCCTGAGACGACCCAGCCCTGAAGCCTATGGGCTCTTTGGTGGGGCTAATGGCAGACTCTGGGAGGGCTCACGCCAAGGAGTACTTCCCAGTACTTCTGCTGCCAGTGTCCTTGTCCTCACGGTGAGCCACAGCCACCTCCCGCCTCTGCAGGAGACTCTCCAACACTAGCAGGTAGGTCTGGTTCAGTCTCCTATGGGGTCACTGCTCTTTCCCCTCGGTCCCGATGTGCATACTACTTTGTGTGTGCCCTCCAAGAGTGGAATCTCTGTTTTCCTGTCAAAGTCCTGCAATCAAATCCCACTAGCCTTCGAAGTCTGATTCTCTAGGAATTCCTCCTCCCACTGCCAGACCCCCAGGTTGGAAAGCCTGATGTGAGGCTCAGAGCCTTCACTCCAGTGGGGGACTTCTGTGGTATAAGTGTTCTCCAGTGTGTGAGTCACCCACCCAGCAGTTATGGGATTTGATTTTTACTGTGATTGCGCCCCTCCTACCGTCTCATTGTGGCTTCTCCTTTGTCTTTGGATGTGGGGTATCATTTTTGGTGAGTTCCAGTGCCTTCCTATTGATGACTGTTCAGCAGTTAGTTGTGATTCCGGTGCTCTCGCAAGAGGGAGTGAGCTCGTGTCCTTCTACTCTGCCATCTTGAACCAATCGCCTCAAGGACTTTCTTTTTTTTAAAAAATTATTTGCTTTATTTTATTTATTTATTTATTTATTTATTTATGGCTGTGTTGGGTCTTCGTTTCTGTGTGAGGGTTTTCTCTAGTTGCGGCAAGTGGGGGCCACTCTTCATCATGGTGCGCGGGCCTCTCACTTCACGGCCTCTCTTGTTGCGGAGCACAGGCTCCAAACGTGCAGGCTCAGCAATTGTGGCTCACGGGCCTAGTCGCTCCACGGCATGTGGGATCTTCCCGGACCAGGGCTCGAACCTGTGTCCCCTGCATTGGCAGGCAGATTCTCAACCACTGCGCCACCAGGGAAGCCCTTTTTGTTTTCTTTTATCTGAAAATGTCATTATTTCACCTTCTTATCTGAAGGATATATTCACTGGATATTTAAAAATACTTCATTCTGGGCTTTGTGGTTTCTAATGACAAATCTGCAGTCTTTTCCACTTGTTGTTCTATTATACGTTGTTTTTCTCTAAATGCTTTTAAGATTTTTCTCTTTTTAGTTTTCAACAGTTTACAACGTATCTGAGCATAGATTTCTTTCCGTTTATCTTGATTAGGATTTGCTGGGCTTCTTGAATCTGAAAGTTTATGTCTTTTACCAAATTTAGGAACTTTCTGGTCATTATTTCCTTAAACATTTTTTCAAATCACACTAGAACTTTAATGACACAAATGTTAGACATCTTTGGTATTGACCCACACACCGTGAGGCTCTGGGTTTTTGTTTTTGTTTTTTTTTCAATCTTTTATTCTCTGTTGTTGAGATTGGATAATTTCTATTGATCTATCTCCAACTCCACTGACTTTTCTATTATCTCCATTCAGTTATTGAGCCCATCTGTAAATGTTTAATTTGGGTTATTACATATTTCAGTTCAAAAACCCTACCTTGGTTCTACTTTATACCCTCTATTCCTTTCCACTCTACCTTCCCATTCTTTTCAAGAGTGTTTATCCACAGTTCTTGGACCATAATTATAATCGTTGATTTAAAGCCTGTCTAATAAATCCAGCATGTGACACCTCAGCATCGGCAACTGTTGACTATCTGTCCCCATACAAATTGAGGTTATCCTCCTCCTTCATACATTGAGGAATTTTGAGTAATATTAATGATTGTGTTATGAAACTGAGTCTTTAAATCCTAAGGAAGATGTTGATTTTTTTTTTTCATTTTAAGAAGGTGATTCACTTGGTTAAGTTCCAACTGCCATTTCCAAATCGCCTTCTGTCAGGCGTGATGTGAATGTCAGTGCGCTCAAAGCTTGTGCAATGTTATTTGGATCTGTCCCATGTGCCATCCAGTGGTCAATCTGAGAACCCTGTGGTGGTCTAGTTCACATTTCAGCTCTCAAAGCGTTTGGAATGCTACTTAGGGTCAGATCCACACACGCACAGATCCGAAGCGAGCCGGAGTTCATACCTTATTTTACGTGATAGCTCTCCCAAGCTCCCTCCTCTGTGTGATCGTCCCAACACTTTCCAGTTGCCTGGGGCCCCCCTTTCATGGCCCTTCTGCCAGAGCCTGGGGCTGTAGTTTCCTTGCTCAGCTGCGTACTTTCAGCAACTGTATCTCAGTCTGGTGCCAAGTGGTGGGAGGACAGAGAGAGGAAGAAAGCAATGGGAATTCACCTCACACTCCTGGGACTACAGTTCCTCTCAACAGAGAGAGGGATTCCCCTACCTGCACAGTCTTAGATGACTGCCCAGCACCTCCTGCTGCTGCCTCTGCAGGACTGACTGCAGGTTGGACAGGAGAGAATGAAAAAAGAGGAAAAATTCACTCTGAACATAGGAGTTCCTTCTCCTGGTCCTCAGGCCAGAAAGTGAGGACTTTGATCCTGAAGATCTTTTGTCCATATCAGTGTGTCCTACTGGGCTCTGGGCTACCTCTATGCCACGTGATACTAGAGAGGGGGACACAGGAAACTCACAACCAGTTTGGTGGTACTTCCAATTCTCATCTCCTTCCCCAAGCGGCCTGCTACCACGTACTTTTCAGAGTCCTCAGGGCTGCTCCACGTCTTCTGTCCAGGGCTCCTGCTACAGTCAGTGGGAAAGCCAGGGTGGAGGGTACTTATCCCATCCTGCTCAGAATTGGACTCTTCTTTGTGCTGTAATTACTTTTCATTGTTTAAATAACCGTAATAATAAATAAATGATAAATACGCGCAGTTAATAATAGAAGCAAATACGTTAACGTTGGTCTTTGTTTTCCTTTTATAGAGACTTACTTTTATTTTAGGATGTATTTAATTGAGTTCTTTTTAAAACGTTCAGCCTCAAAAAGGTATCATTTCAGTTCATCTATTTGCCAACATACCAAACAACTCCCCCTGCCCACCTCTGTGAAAATAGTAGACAGACATGTTAACTAGAATTTACCTCCTTTTTTTGGTCCTGGCCTCTTTGGCATAACATTTGCTTTAGACTCACTAATGAGAAGCTAAAGTGACTGACGTGGTGCTGTTCTCTCGTTCGCCAAGTCCATGCTCTGGCACGAGGACTAATGAGCTTTGTTATCAGTGTCAGAGGGACCAGGAGAAATGAGGCATGCACGCAACACACAAACCAGATCATTAGCAACAGATGTAATTACTGCCTGCCCAGCTTGCCTCTCTGACCCTCCCTCTTTCATCTACGCCTCACAGAGAGAAGCAATGGGTGCTTCAAAGACTCCCCCCGCAGCCTTGGCTGAGGCCATTACAACTGAGACACACTGAGATTTTTACTCAAGTATGTCCAGTCCTCCTACTTTTACTTCACACTGTTGGCACTTGTGGTCCCCAGAGGCGTGTCCCTCAAATTGGTTCATATCTGAGCCTGAGTAGCTTCTGTCCTCTATCCACTCACAAAACTGCACCAAAAGCAAAACTCTCCAACGTTACCTCCCAACAATTATACCCCCAGCCATAAATAAGTTGACCCCTAAAGTCTAATGGCCTCCTCACTGGGGGATGCCACCCGATGGTTCCATTAAAAAGAGCTCTATGAAGGCAGTGTTCACATCACATGTCAGATTGTGCCTATCACACAGTATGACGTAGCTACAGCAGTTTCGTCATAACGGGGCCGCCAAAGGCACCATTGAACAGGAATTGTTAGTGGATCGCATGATGAGCGGGCAAGGTATATATACAATCTACTCTGTTCCTGAGTGGAAGCTCGAAGTCCCATCTGCAGCATGAGTACATTTGTTGGACGAGGTTTATGTAGAGTGGATAGACTTTCCTGCTCAGTCCAATGAGGATTTTAATTCTGGCTACTGGCAGCAGGGCTTGGGTGGGGAAAATGAGGAAGGGATGAAGGCCACTCAGCTCAAACTGCTTCACGTGGAGGCCCCCACGTTGCGAGTGGGAGTCACCACGACATCTTCCTTAAGCGAATGTGGTGACTGTCCTTCCTTCTGCGTGATCGCCCCGTGACCCTTGCAGGGCAGACTCAGGTGAGGTGGGGGACATGATGTGACCTGGGGTGGGGAATGGGGCCCCGAGCAGTGCGGCGCCCAGAGGAGCTCCCCCAGCCACCTGAGAAAGCACAGCTCCCACTGCCCGCCCTGGGCCTGGGGAATCGTCGAAACCGAGTTATCGGTGGGGACACCTCTGAGAGGTATTCAGGGCACGAAGGCCACTGGCAACGTCTGAAATGCGACATTCAACACCATCGTTTACTGAAACAATGAGAAATTATAAAGTGAGTAGAATCTGATTTCTAAGTCAAACTCAGGATAGAAAATTCAGCTGAAACTACACACACACACACACACACACACACACACACACACACAGAGTTATAGAGAGAGAACGAGAGAGCTGGGAAGGATGTATAAAGTATTTTCTCATATCTGGGCAAAGAGCAGCGTGCACAGTCTATATAGAGACGGGAATGGGTGACTGATGAGCTCTTTCATAAGGTTTATTTAAATCTGTAGCCCTAGATCAATAGTTTCCATAACACCAGGGATGTACATTTACCATCTAAAAACTGCAAAGCCTGCACATTATAACACCAGAGTCAATATACCAGGAATAAGTACAAATCAAACTCCTTTTTAAAAGTTAAGTGTTTCTGAACTGTTGATATAACATAATTCTAAATTTATAAAATTTATCAGCAAAAGTTATCTGTATGCTCCTTTACAAAGAAGAATCACGGTACATTTTTTTCTTCCACATTTTAACTTTTGTTCTTTTCCTTGCTGATCCAATCACTGCCATATCAAGTTTTCAAATTTTTATCGTCCTTTTGTTTTTCTGCTAATGTCTTTTTCAAGTACCACAAACACTGATGAAAGAGACTGTTCTCTTAATAATCTGTTCAGATTAGTAAATGTTTGTTAAGTTTTAAAAATCAGCATGTCTACCACATTCATATTTTGAAATAAGGGAGTCAATTCTCATAGGAATAGCAAAACTGTCCTCTACTTAAAGTTCCACACCCCAGAAAATGCTTGTTTTAAGACCAAACAACTGATGACGACACCATTCCCATTGTGATACTATATACTATTACTTTATGTTAGAATCTAACATATTCTTGCTGCTATAGCGTAAAGATGTATGTACTTTTGCAAGTATTTAAAATTTCACCTTCTTGTATTATACTATTTACCTTTTATCCTTTCTACTCCCTTCCTCCCCCCACCAACCCAACCTAGTCTCAAGAAAGAAAGAAAGAAAGAAAAATTCCCTGGCAACAAAGCTCCTTTTGATAAATCAGCTTTGGGGCACAAAGTGGTCCGGAAAAACTGTTAGTCTTTTCAGCACTGGGCTTGCAGGAGTGGAAGTGGCAGGATTTCTGTCTCCCGAGCTGTCCTGGGCTGGTCACCTGGGAGGTGGGTGGTCCAGACGGCTGGACCAGTACTTTCCAAATTCTGGCCCTACTTCTGTGCTTGACTGGACGATGATGTCACCAGTTCACAATAAAAAGAAGGAAAAATTAGGACGCCATGGAAAATTGTTCATACAGATAACTTTACTTGATTGAAAGCTGCCTTTTACCATGCTGTTCTTTCCTCTTGTTTGCGTGTGTGTGTTCGTGTGTATATGTACGTGTGAGATGTCCTCGCTTTTCATGTTAAATGTCTTCTCTTTTATGATGATAATAGACGGTATTTTTTTTAAAAAGTAGTTTCTTGCCAGAACTAAAAGTCGGTGATCTCAAGTTGGTCTACGCAAATCTTACTGAAATGCTTTTGGTCTCTGTGAGAACCATCAGATTAGATTTCAGATTGACGGGAGGAAGGATATAGGTGTTGACAATCCTAAATTGACAGTCCTAACACACAGCCATCCCACACCCCATTTGTGAGGCCCGGCATTTTGAAAGCAAAGTGTTACTGACGCTGATATCTTCTTGATTCATAAAAGGCATGATTTTCAGCTACTTAATCAGCATGTACTAATCACTTTTTTCTTACTAGATTGCCTCATTGTTTTCCCTTAAGCTTTGACTTCTTCATGTTAGTCTTTCTCTGCTTTTAAAAAACTGGACTTTCATCTTTCAGTTTCCAAGATTAACATTTCTAAGTCACCGGTGTGTAAGTTTTAATGTTCTCTACTTTTTTAGCACTCTATTTTTCATAATCCAGAGCTGATGATCTTTTGAATCCAATACAGGATTCTCACTACTTTCCGTCTTAGTATCACCATTTTCACTACATCCTAGAAGCCAACTATGTCTGACTTCAGAAAACTAAAACAAAACCAGCAAGACAATTGGAGCACAGGGCAATCAACAAGTTATCTAAGTGAGGTACACCTTGGGACCCAAATATCCAACTGTCAAGCTATGGTCAACCCCCTGGGTGGCCAGTGTATGTTCCAGTGTCTTTCCCACCGTCCTTCATTCATCCTTAAGGACAACCAAATACTATCAGTTCCCCTTTCCTCCTCTTGCACCGTTTACACTTTTCTGATAATGGTACCCACTATAAGCTTTTTCACTTGTGTGCATACACCCCAATCATCTTTAACCACTTTCCTCTCACTTCTAATGCCCACCTACTACTTCAGAATTTTTCTCCCTTCCCTCCTCCTATTAATAACAGTATCTACACTTTATTGAGTGCCTGTATGTACCAAGCATTATCAAGGGGGCTGTAATATGCCATTTCATTTATTTGTCACAAGAACCTTATGAAATAAATACTATTATCTCCATGTTATACATGAAATCCAGGAGAGTTAGGTAACTCCTAGGGTCCCAGTCAATAAACAGGTTTAATAACAGATGATCATAATAACTATGATATTGATGGAGTTATATCAAGGGAAAGGGAAAAGGTTTTAAGTAAAATTTGACAAAGGAACAATATGCTTCTTTTAATAGGTCTCAAAATACTTAGATTAAGCTGCAATTTCCACACGTGTCCTAGATCAGTCCCTCGAATTATAAACTTATTTATGCATTCACTTTGAAGATGCCTAACAACTATTTTTAATTCTATGTTTCTGTTTTAGTGTTTAGTGTCTTCTATTCTCCACAGACATCTGTAGTCCTTTTATTTCATGAACTGAATTGTGTGGTTTGGCCCGAGTACATAACCACCGCTGAGCACAGCTTCTGGAGAAAGTGAGTTCCTGGAAGGGTGCAGCGTGATGAAACGGCAGGGTCTCCGATGGACTCGGGAGACCCATCAGTCTGTCAGTCAAATGCAGAAGAGTTGACTTAGATGACTGTGGTTCGTTCCAGCTTTGGCTTTTCAGTTCCAAACAGCTGACTTATCAATTTCTTTGGGGAAACCAGTCATGTGTAAATCATTAAAAGGAAATCTGGATTCTAAATTCACATCTTGGGTCTGAGTTTCCTTTGGCTCCTTCTAGAAAGGAGTTCTTGCCAGGGCTCCAACCTTCACCCTCCTCTCTGCCCTGCTAAATCCCCATCAGAGGCGCTCCCATCCACCATCCCGGTTGTAACTCTCAGCTCTATAGACGTGATGGGGGCCAACTCTCCCTCTCTGGTCCTGAAACTCTCCCTGACCTCCCGACTCATCTCTCTCTCCTCTGTCCTTAACAGACAACTCCATCTGCATGTCCCCAGTGCCTCAAACTCAACATGTCCAAAACAGAATTTGTGATCTTTCCCATAAATCCTGCTACCTCTGGTATCTCCTAGTCTGGATTATAGCACTATCATCGAGGTAGACACACCGTGAATGGAAGATTCCTGTTTTCTCTTCATTGACCGTCTGCCCTACTCCATCGTATAAAGAGTCAATAAAGCCAGTCTACTCACCATCTGGATGTCTCTAAATCTGTTCCTTCTCTTCTGCTTTGCTGTTAGCCAGATTTCTGCCTTGTTGGACCACCAGAAAACCCTCCTGCTGGTTTCTTCCACCCACTCTAAGCATGACTACCAGAATACTCTTCCTGTCTGATACTCCTGTATTTATCTAATATGCCTGCTTTCATCCACTTGAACATAGGGAGGTAATCAATATCAAATACTCTAAATACGTTGATATCAATGACATCCCTAATTTCAAGTAGATAAAACCAAAGATGTTACATAAACACAACTGATTAAAATTTTCTTATCGTATCAGATAGATATCCCTCTAGAATAACATATCAGAGTTGAAGAACAAATCGTTTTTCTCCTATCCCAGCAGGAAAAATATCTCAGGAAGGCTAGAAGAATTTGGTCACGGGAGCAATTAAATGCCAACAGGAGATAAAGAGCACTGGCGTTTATTGAGCAGCTACTATATGGCAGGTACTATATATCAGGTGCTTTATGCAGGTAACCGTAATCAATACAACCCTGTGATGTAGGGATAATCCTCATTTAAAGAGCTAAGACTAAGTAATCTGTTCTATGTCTCCTAGTAAGTAAGTGGTACATCCAGGATTCAAATGGGGTTCTGATCAGTATTCCAAACCTCTACACTCGTCACCACCCCACATCCCCTCTTACCAAGAAAGTGCTGAAGCTTACAAGAGCAATGAATGGCTAAAAGATTCACACACACGGTATAATTGTTTACATTTAATTCAACCACAATATTTCCTTTCTTGCTGAAATTTCAAATTTCAAGAACATAAGATTTGTATGTTGACTGAAGGAGGAACTAGGTAGAGATGAGAAACTATTTGATGATAAGGAAATTCAACTGGCAGTATAGGTAAGATTTCAGAGATCCCTTCCATTTCCTGTGTCTGAGGTCAAGAGTCACTTTTCCACATAAAAACCCACCATTTTTTTTTAGCAGCCTGATAAGATACATGTATCAGCACCTGTTTTATACTTAGCACTAGGTGAGGTACCATGAGCAACAGAAGGAAAATAAAGACGTGGTACTGTCCACCTCCAAGTAAATGATCAACTCAGGGATGCCAAGATAAACATGCAGTAATTGATAAAATCAGCAACCGCTATTCCAGTACATGACATTATATATTACATACAACTTTACCATGTAGTCAATCTAAACAATAATAGTTCCAAATATAAAAGGATTTGACATATTAAAACCACACAAATGGGTAAATTACACCATAATAAAGGAGATTCTACATCATAAAGACCTGAAAAGTAGTCCTTTCTAAGCATGACATTTGAATATTAATAATCCATCTGAAGAACTGATGTGACTTGAAAAGTTTATTTCCTAAAGCAGATACTCTCCCTTGTGTAATTTCCAGTGCTGTTAACTCAACTAGAAAACCCTCTCTTCTTGAATGGAGGAGAAGTACATTTCATACTAGTCGCTGTTTCAATTATTAACATGCTGAATTAGCATGCTGTGAATTGCTAA
This sequence comes from Balaenoptera musculus, assembly GCF_009873245.2. NCBI lineage: Eukaryota > Metazoa > Chordata > Mammalia > Artiodactyla > Balaenopteridae > Balaenoptera > Balaenoptera musculus. Next base: position 13,087,814 of record NC_045805.1, on the reverse strand, counting down.
GGTTTTATTTTTATCATATTAGAAAGAATACAACATTTCTAAAGGAAATCAACATGTAACACTAAGTTCCCTATTACAAGAAGTTGTGCCACTTATAACAATTATTTTAATAGCACTTGATTAATGAAGTTAAGGGTTATACAAATGAAACTTTTTGATGTCATAATAAAGTCCATGAGAACAGAGACAACATTTTTTTTCAGTTGAGGATAAGAGTTATTACCCTCCTCATGTTTCCATCTGAAAGAACTTCCTTTAGAATAAAGATCTGGGAGTGTACATGGGTCCCCCTCACTCCCACCCCTGGGAGGCAGTGACTTTTGTGACTGGGGGTCAAGGGAGAAGGATCAACTTAGAAAGGATAAGTGACCAAAAGTCACACTAAAGGAATGTAGAACAATTAGGATTTTGTCTAATTCCAAAGCCTTAAGACTTCTGATAGCCTACCTTCCACAGCCCCTAATTTCATTCTCCATCTTTTAAAGTTTTGCTTTTCCTGCAAAAACTTTTGTTTCCACTGCTCAATAAACCCCATTTTCTAAATATGGTGGGCTTGTGATAAAGGGTGAATTTTTAAAGAAAAGTATTTTTTAATCTCTTAAATCCCTCAAATTATCTAAAAGCATATTTTCCCCTCTAGATTTGCCCAGAGGGTCATATTTTTGAAAACTTTACAAACCATCAGTAGTATCAATCACATGTCACTTTTGAGCAAAGCCCTTTGCTAAGCAAGTAGCTTCATTTGATAATATTATTGATGCAAGGGAGGCCCTGCAATACTGTATCTGCCATTAATCTCTAAGCATCAGGCTTCGCATCCATCAGAAGTCATTTACTGTGGAGCCTGTCACAGGATATAATGACTCACGCTAGTTGGAACTTGCCATTCCTCCTCTTCAAGAGGGCTTCCAAACTCGTAAAAAGCTTGTGAAGTAGTAAATTAAACGGCAACTTTCTTGACTTTTCATTTCATCTTTAAGATGTTAATTTTGCATGTAAAATGCTCTAAAGTGACTTAATAATGAAGATTTTGCAATATCATAATCTGACCCACAGAGACACACTAAATCCCCGAAATAAAAGAGATTCGAATTTTACTACTTGGTGAAGGGAAACAAGTTAGCATGGAATCACACAAAAGAAAGATGCCTTCTCATAAGGATGAATAAATATGATTTCCAAGTTTTAAATTAGGACTCTCTTACAGCCTGCAAGACAGCAAAGGTAACAAATCTTGCCAGTAACAACTGGACTGTATTACAGGGTATCCAATTCTATGAAAACTCTGACTCATTAATGAATCTGAAAACTGTTTCAATTAGCAAGGCATGCCTGAGATTTGAAGCTACATTAGTAACTTATCACCAAAGAAATGAAGGTAACAGAACATCAAATTTCTCTTAGAGAAAAAGTGCCTGTCTTATCAACAGGTGGATTTTTCTCGCATGCTTCACAGGATCACTGCATCCTGCTTTGTTTTAGACAAAGGACTCTGGCCTCCTTCCAAGGCCTCCCTATTTATGGAGTAAATGCAGGCTGTTTGGCTCGGGCATTTGAGCCACTAGACAGTATCAACATGTTGGTGAAAAGTCACAACCCAAGATCCTATTGGTGCCACAAGTATTTTGAACCCAATTATTTAAAACCTAGATATATTATCACATTTATTTATCCTTGGCTCTGTTTATAAGTCTTTGTTTACTTTACTTATAAACAGAAAACATCCAGAGGAGTAAAGTGAAAGCAGGCTTTAAATTCTTTCAAAGAATAAAGAAAGCGTGGTTTGCAACAAGACCAGATTCTGACTCCTGCTGCCTGGCCTCGGATTCCGTGAATTGTGATGGTGTGCTGGAGACTCATCCGGTTTCAACCACATGCCCGTGGCCTGACCTCAAATAAAGCAAGGTAGCTGGCAGAGTTCACTGCATTATGCAGGAGCAGCAGAAACCATTTGTTACCGTTAAGGTTTTTACTCTTTTTAAAAATCCATTTAAAGGCTTATAAATTTTTATGAACTCTTTGTGCGGTAAATACAACAGGGTCGCAATACGCACAGCTCGATGAGCTCTGTCCAGAAACCAGTTCCCCTCCTTTGCATCTGTGACAAGACGGACCGGGTCATCCACTCAGCTTCCCCCTGATTATACCTACAGCATTTGGAGATGCTGCCCTAACCTTTCCAGGGCACTAGGTTACTGTTTACGAATGTGATAAAACAGTCTCTAGCCACCTGAAAAAAACCCTGGAGAGAATCCAAGTCACGGTATTATTGAGGACCAGAGTTAGGGCTTAGAATTTTAGCTCATGTGTCTCTGTCACATCAGCACCTTAATGTATTTGCTTCACAAGCCAGCCATAAACACTTCGAGATCTCTGCATCTGTAAATACAGTTCCCCTTTAGAGCTTTAAGTTTCAACTGTCAAACCATTATTCAGCATGTAACTGTGGAACAGTCAGATACTATGTTTAATTAGTAGAAAAAAACAAAAACCAAAAAACTATATAAGATCAATATTAGGATATAAATCGGTCAATTTCAAGGAATCTAAAATGAACTACACCTCCTGACCAAGCAAAACCAACACTCTTTATAACCCCCTTTATATCTATTAAAAGACTTATAAATAAAAGACTTCCGAAAGTAATCAACGCCAAAATATTCTGTAGAAATGAACAAGTTTGCTTACCCAACATAAATGCACTTTAATACATCATTTATCCATCAATAGATACTGCCACTGATGCCAGCAATCAAAAGAAATGTTGACTCTAAGAATGACTAATATGGAGGGTGATCTCTTTTTTTAGAATACGCTTGAGATTCTATATGCAACATACACACGTGTTATCTATAATACACACATGCACATATAAAAGAATGAATAAAAGCAGCCGTAAAACTTCTTAACATGTTATAGTCAGTAATTAATGCAAATAGGAATGAAAACACTCGAGACTGCAGTCTTTTGGAGGCAGGAGCTCATAATCCCCAAAGATTCAGAAGCATTACCTCATTGCAGCCTTGAGACAAGCTGAGCATTCACTGTAGGTCTTACCCAGCATCCCCTGGTTCACACAAAGACAACAGAGGCGTGACCAATCACATTGTGGCTAGCAGGCACTGTTTCAAAGCCCTCTCCCAATATTACCCATTGACATGCTCGCTGGCAGCCTGCTGAACTTGTCGTCATGGCAACACATCCCAGCTGCTCACGGAGGCTTGTTATATTACTTTCCCTTTTCACCACTCACTTAGCTAATTAAAAATTTAGGACTATGTTTTTGCATGTTGGACGCAAACTGAAACAATGCAGGGTCCTTTTTTCTTTTCTCTCTCTCTTTTTTTTCTCTGCCCCCAACGGAGCTTTTAAAAATGCTGGGAAAAGCGATTTGAAGGACACTCCCATGAAGTCCCAATATAACCAATCAATAGACAGACTGCATGTAGCTTCAGCCAGATGGAATTTGTCGCTAAACCTAGTCTGCAGCAAAGCAAAACCACACCGTGAACGTTGAGAAGGATGGTCTTCCTGTTTTGAAATAGACAAGCCAATTCGGCAAAGATGATTTATGTTGAAATGTTCGCTATGTTCTTGGTCAAAAATGTTCTTTAAATATTTTTTTAAAATTTTGATTCCGATTTAAAGCAGCCTTTTACCCATAATTCCACAATGCAAGCAGAGTAAATAAATAAATAAAGCACAGAGGAAAAGATCCTGTAAAAACTGCCAATATGGCAAGTGCCAGAAGAGGTTCTCAGCATAAAGCATGTCTGTGAACCCGCCATATGTTTTATATTTGACCACCAAACTGTACCACTGCTGGAGCAGGATAAAAACAGCAGCTCTGCAGTTGAAAACCCATGGAAAGAAAAATGCCAGCTTTTGTTTACCACAGCTCAGAGAAATAATTTAAGCCTTCCAAACTCTTTCAGAGATGATGGTTGCCTCACTGAGATGGCCTTTTAAAAACTCCCCTTCTATTTCTAGTTACACCTCATGACTGGAGTTGATACCAAAGGCATTCTTAGAATTCTAAGGTCAAAATTTCTCTTGCTATTTCAGTGCTCCACTTAACATAGTAGAAAGAACATTAAAATGTGAACCTACGTTCACTGTCAAGAAGCAGAGATAACGAACATGAAAGTGGTTTTGAAAACCCCAGTGTTATAGTTTATAGGAAAAGTCGGCCCTCATTTCAATTCAATGGGAAAATCAAGATATCAAAATCAGGCCTGGGTAGGCAGCTTGTTTTTTTGCTTCCTGTCAGGTAGGTCTACTCATTTCTCTGTCTGAAGTCATCCAGGGCTGCCCGACTGGTAACATTCAGCCCACAAGCACAATGAAAATACAGAATCAGACAGGCAGGGCATCTCCTCTCCAGTATTACCCACATCTCTGAATTTTCAGGTCTACCAGCAATTACCACGGAAAAGAAGTCCCACCCACTGAGATGGTTAGAAATGGAAACATCAAGGAAGCCACAGAGAATTCTAATTTGTCTGGGAGGGCTATGGGAAGAATATCAGCTGTGAAATTGAAGGAGAGGTGATTGGCATGGCCATTTCGGGTATCAAAGGTAAATATTGTTTCCTTTCTCTCTGTCTTCTGACTCCATGTAACCAACAGATGGAAATATCTATGATGAGGCTCTGGGTTAAACATGGTAGACTGTCAACAGTAGCTCCCAATTCCCTCTGAAATGACAGTAAGAGGAATATAAAAGAAGAGAATGAGAGAGAAGATGAAAGCAGATGAAACCCTCAAATAATTCTGGAAGTTGGACAAGCAGATGGATGAGAGGTAGCTGAGTTAAGAGAGTGAAGAAAGTTTAAATATAATATAAGAGGAAAAGCGAACCACGGATGGTGGTGTGGGTGTCGTGATTCTGAAACAACTTTGTGTGTACGGTGAGACTGAGAAAATTTGTAAATATACTGTGGGAGAAGGAGTACACAAATATACACTGGGGAAAGGAGAGAAAGAGCTCTGTGATGTATGCATGTGTGTAATATGTATGTGTGTAGCTTTCCCCCAGCTCTGTCCACTGAAAATCCCTAGAAGCAATGTTACCCCAGTAGCAATGAGCACATTTAGTCTTCATGATCTTGGGTTCTAAATACTGTTCCCCACTAAAAGAAAAAAGGTTTCCTTAGAGAAACGACTGACTCTGGGTCTGAGGCAGGAAATGCTTAAGTGCACCAGGAACATCTTTTTGTGCCAGAAAGCAACAAAAAGGCCCCAAAACTGATGGAGACACCTCAAGTGACTCAGTGACGAGACTGAAAGGGTTTCCACAGCTAAATTGGGAACAAGTTAAGCATCAAATAGCATGTATGCAAAAGACTACAACACATTGAATTAAAAAAAAAAAATCCATGAGTTCATTGTGATAAAAAACAAGCAAAAAATTACAGAGTGTGCAGAAAAGGAGAGTGCTTTTTTTGAAACAAGTGAATGCCAATTCATAGCTTTAGAAGAAATTATAGAACCAGAATTCGCATCTGTCACCACCATTGTAATAAAAGTAATACAAGGAAGAATTATCGATGCATGGCAAAACCATAGGGTAAAACATTGTTGGAGATTCACATAGTCTCAGAATATCAACAAATAAATTATTTTTTTGACATCTTTATTGGAGTATAATTGCTTTACAATGGTGTGTTAGTTTCTGCTTTATAACAAAGTGAATCAGTTATACATAAACATATGTCCCCATATCTCTTCCCTCTTGTGTCTCCCTCCCTCCCATCCTCCCTATCCCACCCCTCTAGGTGGTCACAAAGCCCCGAGCTGATCTCCCTGTGCTATGCGGCTGCTTCCCACTAGCTATCTATTTTACGTTTGGTAGTGTATATATGTCCATGCCACTCTCTCACTTTCTCCCAGCTTACCCTTCTCCCTCCCCGTATCCTCAAGTCCATTCTCTAGTAGGTCTGCGTCTTTATTCCCATCTTGCCCCTAGGTTCTTCAAGACCATTTTTTTTTTATAGATTCCATATATATGTGTTAGCATACGGTATTTGTTTTTCTCTTTCCGACTTACTTCATTCTGTGTGACAGACTCTAGGTCCATCCACCTCACTACAAATAACTCAATTTCGTTTCTTTTTATGGCTGAGTAATATTCCATTGTATATATGTGCCACATCTTCTTTATTCATTCATCTGTCGATGGACACTTTGGTTGCTTCCATGTCCTGGCTATTGTAAACAGAGCTGCAATGAACATTTTGGTACATGACTCTTTTTGAATTATGGTTTTCTCAGGGTATATGCCCAGTAGTGGGATTGCTGGGTCGTATGGTAGTTCTATCTTTAGTTTTTTAAGGAACCTCCATACTGTTCTCCATAGCGGCTGTATCAATTTACATTCCCACCAACAGTGCAAGAGGGTTCCCTTTTCTCCACACCCTCTCCAGCATTTATTGTTTGTAGATTTTTTGATGATGGCCATTCTGACTGGTGTGAGATGATATCTCATTGTAGTTTTGATTTGCATTTCTCTAATGATTAATGATGTTGAGCATTCTTTCATGTGTTTGTTGGCAATCTGTATATCTTCTTTGGAGAAATGTCTATTTAGGTCTTCTGCCCATTTTTGGATTGGGTTGTTTGTTTTTTTGATATTGAGCTGCATGAGCGGCTTGTAAATTTTGGAGATTAATCCTTTGTCAGTTGCTTCATTTGCAAATATTTTCTCCCATTCTGAGGGAATAAATTACTTTTTAATTACAAAGGGAAAAAAACAATGGGAAGGCCACGCTTTCCCCAACAATGGGGAAACCACTGCAACCAAATGATCAAATTTGGCATCACCAATGACACAAAGAGCCACCATGCCTCCTAATGCCACACACTGAAAAACACAGCACAACCTATGAAGTATTCTTGCCCCCAAAAGGTGTTTAAATCTAATCATAAAGAAATAATCAGACAAACTTCAAATTGAGGAATACTCAGGAACACCATCAGCCTGTAACGTTCAAAAAGGTTAACGTCATAAAAGCCAAGAGGAAACTAGAAAGCTCATCTAGATTAAAAGACTGGAGACATACAACTAAATATCACATGCAATGATTGATTAGAGCTTGGAGTTTAAAAATAAGATAAGAAACAGCTAGAGAGAACATTATTGGGATAATAGGAAACATTTAAATATGAACTGTACACTAGATAATAGTATTATAGCAATGATCCACTTTCTGAATTTGGTAATTCTAGTTTCGTTATGAAAAAGAACATCTTGGTTCTTGGGAAATGAAAGCATTTATGGATAAGTGTCATAACTACTCTCTAATGGTATATAAGGTAGCTACATAATAGCTGGATGGATGGATAGATAGAACAAATGTGGCAAAATGTTAACAATTGGTAAATCTAGGTGAAGAGTATACTGGTCTTCACGTCACTTATTTGTAACTTTCATGTTGCAAAAAAATAAATTAAAAGCTGTAGAGGGGAAAGAAACTTGGAAAGTCTCTGGAACACAGGTATTGTTAAAGGTGAGGTATGAAACAGAAAAAAAGGTCCATGTGGGTTCTGCAGCAGTTTTCCTGTTTTGAAATATGCATGACTTGGATTATTTTACATTCACTCCCTCTCTTGTCTTTTGAGAAAACTCATAAATACATTCTCAGTGCTGAAGTTTTCTGAGAAAGAGGCTGGAAATCCAGCGTTGTTCATCTCACAGAAAACAAAACTGCTTTCACGTATAAGAACTAAAAAGGGTTAGAGGAAAAGCACTGGACAGTGAAAATGGTCCATCACCTACTTTTTAAAAAATTGGATGAGAGACTGTCCTCCTGTAAGTCACTGATGGGAATCTCAGCGAAGAGGCAGTGATGGGATTTTGCCTTCTGGGTCTCGCCCCTCTTCCCTGGCCTGTCGCCCCAGACCCTTTCTCCACACCGGACTTTCTAACGTGTCTCAGTGTGGTCATGTCACTCCCCTGACATGCCTTTCAACTGCTCCCCTTCGCTCTTCCTACTAAAACTCAAAACTTCTTCAACGCGGGGTGTCGGGTGCGTCGTGCCAGGATGCCAGCCAGCATCTCGTGGCGGCCACGCTCTCCTCCGGGCCTGTGCTCCTGCAGAGCTCCGAGCTCCTGAAACCAGTCCTTTCTAGGCTCTCCACGGCTGTCCCTTTACTTATCTGGAGTCCCCAGCTCTCTGTAAGCTCCCTGGGGGTCTTGTATACCAGGTCGCACTCCCAACCATCTAGCTGGCTGCCCTTCCATCTCTGCAGAGCAGCGGGATCGTCTACCAAGTCGGCCTCACGAGGCCACTGGCCCGATGAGGGCGGCCAGCGATGTCCCGTCGCCCTCAGAGTCTTCTCCCCACCCAGCCACCAAGCATCCCGTCAGGACCTCCAGCCACACTGGCCTCCGCACCGGACACTCTCCATCCCAGCACCCTGCCGGGGTCAGCGTTCCTGCTTCTCCATCTCCTATCAGCCTGCTGAGTGTCCTTCATGCTCCATTCTGTCTGTCTGTCCTGCTAAACTGTAGGTCCATGAGGCCTCTGCTCACCTCAGATAAATGCCCAGCATCTAGACCTCTGCCAGGCCCACAATAAATGTGAGCTGAGTATAGGAATGAATTAATTTTTAAGTGTTTTAGTCTACCTGGAGAAATCAAAACTAAAAGAATTTCAGCTTCGGCTACCCTTTCTAGGAAGTAACGACGTAATTTAATACGTGTCGTGCAGTTAGCACGCTGATCAAATAGAATAAAAATCCTGGACAATCGTGAGAAGAGCAGGCCCGCAATGAAAATTTTATGATTTTTAAGTTATTAACTATCTCTGGGAGACCTTAAACCCCCTGGAGGTAGGTACACAACGGGAGAGAACTGGGGAAAGGTGACATGGCCAGAGGTAGAACGTAAATGCTGAATAAAATGAAGCACACGTGAAAGCACAAAACATAGAGTATAATCTGGATACATTTCTAGATTTATAAGACCCTCCCAGCCTGAAACAACAACAAGAACTCAATAAAGAAATATGATTTAAAGTTATAAAAATATTTGGTGAAAATCTGAAATGAACTGATATTAAAACAAAGAAAGTAGAGAAAGTCTCAAATCCGAAATGTTAGGACTGTAATGGCAGCTTCTTGAAATTAAAGACACGGGAGAGGGCTTCCCTGGTGGCGCAGTGGTTGAGAATCCGCCTGCCAATGCAGGGGACACGGCTTCGAGCCCTGGTCTGGGAAGATCCCACATGCCGCGGAGCAACTAGGCCCGTGAGCTACAACTACTGAGCCTGCGCGTCTGGAGCCAGTGAGCCACAACTACTGAGCCTGCGCGTCTGGAGCCTGTGCTCCGCAACAAGAGAGGCCGCGATAGTGAGAGGCCCGCGCACTGCGATGAAGAGTGGCCCCCGCTCGCCGCAACTGGAGAAAGCCCTCGCACAGACACGAAGACCAAAACGCAGCCAAAAATAAAGAAAAAAAAAAAAAAAGACACGGGAGAACAGAAGGCAAGTGATAACTCTCAATTCCCACATTTAGAGAATACTGTAATTCTTTTAAAACTTGCTTGAGTATTTGTTTAGTCATTTGGCTCCTGAGTTTTTATGACTTGGGGTCATTTCTGAGCTCCCCTTCTCTGCCTGTATGTTACATCTCTCCTTTTTCCTTTGGTGCCTGACCTTCACGTCTGGTGGGGACTGAGGACATGACACTGCTTCCGCAGCTCCGACACCAGTAACTTCAATTTCCCCATTAGGACACTCAAAATATTACCAAAACAAGAACGCTACTATGCGCGGAACCTGAGGTAGCAGATATCACTTATATTATTTTTCTCTTCATTTTTAAGGATGGGTATCTTATTGCAGCAGTGGATAAACTGGGAGCAAGGAGAAGAAAGGATCTAAGATGTACTGAGTACCGCCTAAGACCCAGGAGCAGGACTGTACATCAGCTCTCATTTAATCCTAACAGCAACCCAGTAAGTTAGGTCTCATTATCTCGATTTTAAAAATAAAGCTTTAATAAGTTAATAGCTTATCCAAAGGCTACACGGTCCCTAGAGCAACAGCCCTGGGAACCAACCCCTGAGTCCCTGCTTAGTGATTATTCCCCAAATTATGTGTTAAGCTAACAGTGATGTGAATCTAAATTGGAAAACACTCCACCTGCCCATTTTGAAATGCTACACATCAGTTTAAGGACAAATAATAAATACGCAACGTAAAAGTCGTCTATCTACTAGCTTTTACTTTTGAAAGAAAATAAGGTTCCTTATACTTGACAAGCATCGCCATCTATTTTACTCTTAAATAGAAGCTCGTTACAACAGAGTCTTGTTATAACAACTTAGGAGAGCACAGAATCAAGTAAAAAGCCAACTGATTATAATTCGATGCACCAAGTGCTATAATATTCGTATGTACAAAATGGTGTTGGGACACACAAGAGGGAACATTAAGCTCTGCTTGGGAGAACCCTAAAACATGCAACAGAGACGGTGACCACCAAGGAGGCTTCAGGAAGGACTAAGGGGAAAAGGCATTTCAAGGAAAGAAAAGAGTATAACGCCAAAAACAGCAAATGTATTGAGTGCTAAACAGTAAGGCAACTATTACTTTATTTCATCCTCATGACAACCCAGTCAGGTGGTCCCATTATTGTCACTTTTTACAGATAGGGAGACGGAAGCACAAAGAGAGTAAATAACGTATACAGCTGGTGGAAGAGTGGAATTCTGTGTACCATAACCAAAGGGCTGAAACAATACGGCACATCTGGGTATGTGCATCATATGAGAAGCAAAAGAGAGACCCGCCTCACAAACTACACAATTAACACACCAGGAAATGCTGAGACCAACAGTTAAGTATGATTCACTATTACTTTCTTGCTCTGTGCTTGGCACTTTTCATATACATAATCCCACTTAAGCCTCACCACAATAATCTCTGAAGTACTTATTCTTACGACAGCCATTTTACAAATGAGCAAATTCAGGGCAAGGAAGGGTAATTTGCCTGACGTCACACAGCAAATAAATGCTGGACGCAGAACTTGAAATCAAGTCAGTCTGACACCAAGCCTATGATTTCAACCTCTAGGCTATCCTGCTCTTTTATTAAACACTGAGAGGTCATTTGAAACAATTAAAAAGCATTTGTGACCTCGAATTCAGCAAATACCTCGCATTTGTTTTAGAACCAGACCAGTTATACCTAGAAAATATGACTGTATTCTTACCAAAATCACTTTCACCCTGAGTGCCCATTTGCATAGAAAATATTTTAAATTGTTCCATTTAAAAAACTGGAGTCCTAAGGGAGCTATGTAGCTACATTCAAAATGTATTATTCAGATTTAGAACATTACGCATTTCATGAGCGAAGCTTCTTAAAGAGCATAAAGAAATACATTCTAAAAGAAGGATAAGAGGACTACGGTTCTTAGCAAGGAGAGAGATGATGCGTCCTAGCAAAACAAACCAAAGATGAAAGAATGTACTGAACAAGGACAAGGGATCATTTCCAAAAGTCTTAGACCCTAAACTACAGAGCCCCTGATTCGCCACTAAAACGGCGTGCTCTGGCTTCAGGGATGTAAAACAACTTAACTGTACATGGTTTCCCTCAACCCTCTGCATCATTTATAATCTTCCAAGAAAATCAAACCTTTTTGTCTTCACAAAACTTTTTCTCCCGAGAAACGCCAGGGGTCCCATTTCTAGGTGCACTTCTACAGGCACTCAAGAGCACCTTGCCCCCATCAGAACCAAGGTGAGCGCTACTAACTTTTGTTCAAAATACACATGCAACCTGGAAATGACCTCTAAAATCTAAAGGACAAAATTACTTTTTGGTCGAAAGAAAGAAAGAAATCATGCTACAATCAATAAATAATAAGTCACCTTGCTTTCTCACCAACGAATGGCTGTCCTATCACAGCTCTGTCCTCTGCTAAAAGGAGCTCTGTCTCTCCCATCTCCATCCCCCAAATTCTGCAACTGGGATTCTCCTGTGTTTTCCCTTGTTGGAGAAATTTTTAAAATACAAAGAAATTTTTGAAGTAATAAACACCTGCAGAGCCACGACCTCAAATTGGCAATTGTTGAAATTTTGTCATTTTTTCCCATTTTTGTCAATTTTTTCTATAGAAGAAATGAAATCTTTCAGGTAATGATGATGCATTCATTGTCTCCATACCCAGAGGCAAGCACTCTCATGAACTTGATGTCAATCCTCCCAGTACATTTAAAACACTTTTCCATAGGTAAATGTATGCACAAACGATATCCGGTACTTTTGGGAGCATAATAAGAGGCTAGTTAAATGGTATCATATTGTATGTTGTCCTGTAACTGTGTCTATCTTCTTTGTTGATGTGTCCAGTATCTAGTACAAGGTCCGGACAAGGTAGATATTAGATAAGTATCTGCTGACTGAATGAAAGATAGGTTTATAATAGAGCAGTTCCATAATTTGTGAATAAATAAGTTCTTCTAAACAATTCTTTACTAGTAGACATCCTGGTGCTCAAATGCCAATAGAGAATTTATACTTAAATGACTTTTTCACTCATATTTTAAATGCATGAGATGCTCAACCTCACTCATCATGAGGGAGATGCAAATGAAAACCACAGGGAGATATCACTTCACACCTGTCAGAATGGCCAGCATCAAAAAGACAAGAAACAAGAAGTGTTGGTGAGGGTGTGGAGAAAAGGGGACCCTGATGCACAGTTGGTGGGAATGTAAATTGGTGCAGCCGCTATGGAAAATCGTACAGAGGTTCCTCAAAAAATTAAAAATTGAACTACCATATGATCCAGCAATTCCACTCCTGGGAATTTATCCAAAGAATATAAAAACATTAATTCAAAAAGATATATGCACCCCTATGTTCATTGCAGCATTATTTACAATAGCCAAGATATAGAAACAACCTAAGTGCCTAATGACAGACAAATGGATAAAGAAGTTGTGGTATATGTACACAATAGAATATTGCTCAGCTATAAAAAAGAATGAAATCTTGCCATTTTTGACAACATGGATGGATCTTGAGGTCACTAAGATGCTGAGTGAAGTAAGTCAAATAGAGAGAGACAAACACCATATAATCTCACTTATATACGGAATCTAAAAAAAAACAAAAAACCCCAACCTCATAGATGCAGAGAACAGACTGGTGGTTGCCAAAGCTTGCGGGGGGGGGGGGGGTGCAAAATGGCTGAAAGGGGTCAAAAGGTACAAAAGCTACAGCTATAAAATAAATAAGTCATGGGATATAATGTACAGCATGGTGACTAGAGTTAATAATATTGCATATTTGAAAGTTGCTAAGAGAGTAGATCTTAAAAGTCCTCATCACAAGAAAAAAAAATTGTAACTGTGTGGTGACCAATGTTAACTAGGCTTCTGGGGATCATTTCCCAATAGATACAAATATCAAATTATTATGTTGTGCACCTGAAACTAATATAATGTTTTATGCCAATTACATCTCAATAATAAATAAATTTTTAAATAATAAATGCATGCTGTATAATGAGCATGCATGAGATCACCTTAACACAGTATTTGAGTCTTCGCTGGAGATTGGAAGACTCACGTATCAGTACCACATGAACTATTCCAGTTCAGCACTGATGCTCATATTTTCCAGGATAAGAGAGGTAGGGGAGCTCCCATCTGCATTATGCACAATCTGGCCAAGACGCTCACATTGCAATAGGAATGAACTCATAAATAACTACTATTTTTTTCTGGCTTATTATTGTCACCTATTTGGTGATGTATGTCCCAGCTTCCCAGGAAGGGTTAGTTCTCTCCTCTCTGTATATATGTACTCTGTTAGAGCATTTATGACACTGTAATGTACTGATAATTTGTGGGGGTTTACATGTCTGTCTTCTGTACACCAAACCATGGGTTCTCAAGAGGGGCACCGATTTGTAGACATCTTTGAATCCAGAGCACTTAGGTCAATGCTCAGTAGTAGCTGCAGTACAGTGGATCTCCTGGGTAGAATATTAAACTATCATAAAACTCAAGAATGATTTCTGCATTTCCATTTCTCCTCATATGTTTTAAATTCTTGATCACTTTATTTCTTTATATTTTTATTCTAAAAACATTTTTAACACAGAAAATTCCAAACACTCAAAAGTTGACAGATGATTATGCTGAACTCTCTATTACCCAGTTTCGCTAATTAACTCATTTTCATCCTTCCTTACAGAAACCCAAACTGGAAATCATAGATGGTGTATTATGGGGATGATTTATTCAAGAAAAACTGTGCAAACTTATATGAAAAGGAGAGTCCTTGGCCCTACATCAAAAAAGGTATTTTCAGTTAAAATAAAATATTTCAGATTTTTAAAAAATGACTCCCTGCTTTAGCTAAGTTTATCAACTGAATAACTTAGTTACTGGTCCAGCTCTTCAAGACAGTGTTCCTGGCTTGTCAACTTTGCAAACACAAGGTCATTGCCCCATAACATCCTATACCAACAATTAATGTAGTTAAATGATTAAATGTGTTTAGTAACGAAGGATCAGTGTTCTCTTCCAGCCTAGACTTCCATCTGGAATAGTGAACCTTATTAAATTCGGAATCTCTTCGTTTCTTTTGTATGCCACTCTGAAAGCTGACTGCATCCCAGATTCACATGTTTTTCTAGAAAAGTTTTAACTCACTACTGCCAGAATTGGAATTCAAAGCCCCAGCAATTAGATGAACTGACCTGTAATACTAAACAGCAATACAAAGACAGAGGCCTATTTCTTGATGACTAGGATAGTGTTAATAACTAACTTCAGGTCAATAAGAAATGCTTTCAAAATTAAATTCTTAAAAAAAAAAGATGTTTTTTAAAACCCACATGATAGAGAAAATCGTTATAACTGTCACCTATCTCTCCATTTGAACCTGTACTAGCCTTGCAGTTCTACAAAGGTTTTGACTGTCATCTGTTTTCTCAAGTTGAAACAGTAGTTGGCCCATGTTTTACAAACAAAGAACTTTATTTCTTCTCTTTTCAGAGGTCCTGAAAAGTCATCTTACCAATATATATTATGCAATATGGAATTACTTTTTTAAGAAAAGGAAGAGGGGCTTCGCTGGTGGCGCAGTGGTTAAGAATCCGCCTGCCAATGCAGGGGACACAGGTTCGAGTCCTGGTCCGGGAAGATCCCACACGCCGTGGAGCAACTAAGCCCATGCGCCACAACTACTGAGCCTGCACTCTAGAGCCCGCGAGCCACAACTACTGAAGCCCGTGCGCCTAGAGCCCGTGCTCCACAATAAGAGAAGCGACCGCAATGAGAAGCCTGTGCACCACAACGAAGAGTAGCCCCTGCTCGCCCCAACTAGAGAAAGCCCGCGCGCAGCAACAAAGACCCAACGCAGCCTGGGTCTTTAATTATTTTATAAAATAAAATAAATAAATTTATTTTTAAAAAAAGGAAAAATATAATTGAAGGGGAGCTGGAGAACTAGAGGTTTTTGTATATAGGTTATAAAAATGAAAGAAGGAAGCGTAAGTATCACATAGGTATGAGCTCAGAAGAATCAGAAGCCTCTTAGTGATCCTTCAGTGAACGCTTGAGACCAGATCTAAGACTTGAAGTCTGGTGCAATGGGGTGAGTCATGAGTGCTCTATAATTATCTAAGGATTTTTGTTTATGTTTTGTTTTTTTAAGCAAGAAGATTTGCATATATGTGTATCATAAATGCATGAGAAAAGTGCTTTACAGATGTCTAAACTAAAAGGAAATTAGCTGGTTGATCGACCAACAATAAATTGGGCTGTGCTTGTCTACCCTCAATGTCAAAGTTTATTTAACTGTTGGCTGCTGATCTGTTAACATCAAAATTACATTGACTGAGCCAAAATCAAAGATTCCTCTGCTGTTTACACATTAGGGATGAAGGCTAATTACTTACTAATCCTTGAGGGTTTTAAACACTTTTGATGTACTAAATACCCCTGAGGACCATACATATTTTTTAATGGGTTGAGGACAGATCCTTCAACACATGTGCAATCTAATAACTGACGAGCAACAGTCAGTTGCCAGGCATGATGATATGACAAATGTCAACAGGGGGACCATCACGGCTCTTCTCACAGAGTAGTCTCCCACTCTCTCTCCAGCCAAAGTTTACAATAAAAAATTCACAATCTATTGATTTGTATGTCATCCCTGTGTTCCCTCTGGTAGAGCTTTTTTTTTTTTTTTTTAAATTTGGTTATTTATTTATTTATTTATTTATTTTTGGCTGTGTTGGGTCTTCATTTCTGCGCGAGGGCTTTCTCCAGTTGCGGCGAGCGGGGGCCAGTCTTCATCGCAGTGCGCGGGCCTCTCACCGTCGCGGCCTCTCTTGTTGCGGAGCACAGGCTCCAGACGCGCAGGCTCAGTAATTGTGGCTCACGGGCCTAGTTGCTCCGCAGCATGTGGGATCTTCCCAGACCAGGGCTCGAACCCGTGTCCCCTGCACTGGCAGGCAGATTCTCAACCACTGCGCCACCAGGGAAGCCCTGGTAGAGCTTTTTAATGCATAAGACATAAACTTAATAGTATTAATATGAATTCCATCTACCATTTGCTGGTGACTTCCTATGTGCCAGGCGCTGTGCTAAGTACTTTAAATGTATCGCGTGATATCCATCTTGCTTATCACCACATGCTCAGGAGGCTTAGTCGGTACAGATCCCCAGTACACAAATACTGGGGTGCTCAAGAAATATTTTTTGAATGAATGAAAGAATTGAGGAGTAGGAGGAGAACCAGAAGAATGGGTGAGAATGAGTATTATGAACAAATGCATATTACTCAAAGACTCCATCTGTACACTGAACCCAGAGTTCAGGACGGTCATCTCCTAGAGTAACGGGTTTGGTTCATGAAAATATAAACTAAAGGTGACCAATGCTTTTTTACTAACTCACCATCCTTATCTCTGGGCTAAGTAAAAGAAGCTAGATCAGAGTTTGCTTCCTAAAAAATGGCTGGGTAGTTAGCCATAGTAGATCAAAAATAAAACAAACCAAAATACCAAGCTCTGTGTCTCCTGAATGTTTCATCTTGGTGTTAGCCTGAATGAAAACTCGTTTCTTTGACATGGTATTTATCAACACGCATTTACTGAACAATTATTTTATGCAGGAAATAGAAAACAAAATTTTGAAGCATTAAAATAAATGGGGTCGGACATTTAGAAAAGGCAATTTACGTTTAGAATAAAATATAGTATGTCAATTACATAGGATAATGAGGACTAGGACATTCTTAAAGTCAGGCTTTTACATCGCTGATTAGGGAGTAAATTTAGTATCACCAAATTAGAAAACGTGACTTGACCTCTGTCGGACATCATGCCAACAACCAGCTGGGGTTATCTTAGAGTTTCAGATTAGGTTGTGCTACAGTCCCGCTGAAGGCAACATCTCCAAGGAGCTGGCTTTTGGGTGGTGGCTCTGATAAAAGGCAGTACAGTATTGTGCACAAATCGGTACGAGTATGAATAAGGGTGACAATGACCAATCTCATTCCCAGGTTTGAGAAGTCGTGCAGTGCCCGGCGTGTGCGCACGTCTCCTTAGGAAGTTACTGGAGTTGTTGTTAGGACATCGTTTAAACACTTCTTTAGTCATTTGGACCTAACTAATTAGTAAACACAACAACGAGGTATTTCTTTGGCCACAAGAGTGCCATAAAAACATTACTGAGGCACGAAAGGCACCATGAATCCACAAAGTCAGGGAACCAGTGGTTGATTTCAAGGGGCACCTTGATTTTGAAATGATAAAAATGTGCATCTTCAAATAAGGGAACACTGTTCATTATGATCACCCCTGACATATCTATCACACTGTTCAGAATTTTCAGGAATATCACGTCTCCTCACCATGTCATTTTGCAGATGAGGAAGGTGAGGTGCAAAGAAACTAAGAAACATGTCCTCAGGTCACAGAGCTAGAACACTAGAACCCAAACCCCAATCCAGGACTGTCTACCCCAAAATCGGCCACCTTCATTCTACCACAGCTCACATCCCTCTAGCAAATACTATGGCACATTAGATATGACACTCAAGAGATGCTCAGTAATTATTTAAAAAGCTGTTATCATCTGTAGTGGATTGAGTGGTGGCCCCCAAAAGGATATATCTCAATCTCAACCCCCAGAACAAGTGATTGTGTCCTTATTTAGAAAAAGGTCTTTGTAGATATGATTAAGTATCTTGAGCAGATCATCCTGGATTAGCTGGGTGGGCCCTAAATCCAATGACAAGTGTCCTTACAAGAGACAGAAGAGAAGATACAGAGAAGAGGAGAGGCGGTGTGAAGACAGAGGCAGAGATTGGAGTCACAAGACAAGGACAGCCTGAAGCCACCAGAAGCTGGAAGAGGCAAAGAAAGATTCACCCCTTAGAGTCTTAGGAAGGAGTGAGGCCCTGACAACACCTTGGTTTCAGACTTCTGGCCTCCAGAACTGTGAGAGAATACATTTCTGTGGTCATGAGCCACCCAGTTTATGGTACGTTGCTATAGCAACCCTAGGAAACCAATACACCATCCTTTGGCCCAAGGTACCAAATGATTAAGTTTGGTACCTTGGGCCTAAAATCCAAAAGCAGTCTTCTACCCTGTATGTACCAAGGAGCTGACTCTGACCAATTTTATCACATGGCTCTCCTTTGAAAAATTTATGAGTAGCCTATTAAAAGAGCATTTTAAATCAGAGCTAATATAATGGAACAACTGGTGTTACTGTTCAAGGCTAGAAAAAAATCTAAAATACATTTCAAAACAATCATCCTAAAATTAGGCAGAGTGTGGTCTCCAAGGTCATAATGAGTTTTAGAGACCAAAGTTATCACACAGAAGCCACAGCAGTTGAAAGAGCAAACTTTGGTAATAAAACAAATTCTACTGTAAACAAAGTGATGGGAAATTAAATGGAAAGAAAACACTCTTTCTTTTAAAAGAATAGAAAAAATGATGAGGACCCTGCATGTCACAGGAAAATCACAATGTACAAGCATTCACCAGAAGCGCCTAGATAAAGGAGTGTTTCTAAGATTGGCAGATAAAGGAGTGTTTCTAAGATGAGCTTACAAACCAAACGTCTGCTTGTTTCTTCAACTTCAGATGGATTCATTATACCAGCACTTCTCAAACTATCTGTGGCAAAGGATATTTTTGCAAAATATAATAAAAATGAATTTCTGGGGAAAAATGAAATGAAAGACAAAAAAAGCAATCCCAAATTTTTTCTTTTTTTCCCAAATTTTTATCATTATACGCAGACATAAAATTACATTTCAATAAGTATAGTCAGAACAAATAAATCACAGGAAAAAAAGACTTACAAATATTGCACATTGCTGAAAGTGTGTTCATAGACAATTAATTTAGAGAAATGCTACTATACTTGTAATTCTCTGTCTTTCTGTAATTGTGATGAAACAAAATTTATGGAAGAAATAGTATTCCCCATATTAAATGTCTACACACACCCCCTGAACAAAGTAAGTGTATCTATAAAGTTTTTAATGTGACAAATGAGCTTGCTGCTTGCTTGTTAATTTTCTAATCTAAACTGGATGGATGGCAGTGCTACTTGGGGGAGATAATGCGTCTCTAAAACGCTTCTCTAAAATGTTATTAAAACTTTTTGTTTTAATAACAGTCATAGTAGAGAAACCAGTCTCACAAAAGGTACGTTAGTGGGAATGGAAATTTTAAAACAATTCAGCACGCTTGGGATTTTTTTTTTTAACTTTTACTCAAAGCCAGAGATGCCGTATTTTCAAAACTCATCTTTAATCCTCCATCAGTAGTCGATGCCAACAATTTATCCAGTAAAGTTAGAGCTAGGTTTAAATCATCTACCAATGAAATAAATGGTTTCCAGATTTTATAGCCTTTTGGGTTAGAGAAGCTAATCTTAAAATGAGGTGTCCCAGTGAGGACACACCATCTGCAATTCACACCATGCCTGACTCATGAGACAGGCTGCTAATAACGTGCTTGGATGTCGCCGAAACATCAAACTGCTATCAGCTTTTAGATGCTGCTCTCGATTTTTGAAAATATATTTTAAACCACTTTACTGAGGTATGATTGACATACAAACGGCTGTACATGTTTAATGTACACAACTTGATAACTTTGGAGATAAGTGTACACCCGTGGAACAGAATAATACCCACAGTATTAACTACACTGTACTGTATACTTAAAATTTGCCAACAGGGTAGATCCTATGTTGTGTTCTTATCTCACACACACACACACAATGACAGTAAATAAAAAGGACAGGAGGAAACTTTTGGAGGTAATGGATATTTTTATATTTTTATCACATAGTCTTCCAGGCGTGTATCTCACAAACTAAGGTATAAAAACTTACGTATATGGCAAAAGGCAAGATTATGTTTCAGATTACCTTGATTAACAAAATTTCTAGCTCTGCCTTCAAAAGAAGAGTATTTCTTTTTAAAATAAAAAAATTTAGCTTTATTGAGGTATAACTGACATGCTTACTCTCAGTTTGTGAATGTAAGTCCTCCTGGACCTATCTGCCAACCCCACTCTGAGTAGCTCTCAAACCAATGCTGACATCCCCAAGCAAATAAAGGAAGGGGCTTATGGCTTCCCCGTGCACTGAAGTAAGGCAAGAAGACACAGTTTTCTCTCCACTGTAAATTCTCTCCTTCAAGTCAGATGAAGAATTTATTACAGCCTTTCAAGAAAGCTATGTCTAAATGGGGAACTGAAATTAACTAGGAGAATTCTGGGTTAATAATTTTTTTTTAAATGACAGGTTTTTATCTCAACTGAACCATCATGCACATTAACCAGTTTCAATGCGCTTGGGATTTTCTTTGTATGTTACTAAGATTTCTCTTCGGCAGGGCATGACCCAGGGAAAGAAAAGCCCAGTGAATGTCCGTTAAATGGAACAGAAATCACCACAGTCCCCATCAAGGGATGCTTTAACTGTGCATCAGACACCCATGCAATACTTGGAGTCCATAAAAATATATGCACGTGTAAATTCAAGATAATGTCACGATTATTTCCCTCCTTACTTATGATGCCTATTTCAGAGTTGGTTAAAATTAATAAGATAATGCCTTTGTAAAGACAACTCATCATACCTAAAAGCATCAATCCTGCGGTCACAAAATTACATTTAAGGATTGTTCATTCTTATAAAACTCTTTTCAATCATTAGTTATAATGGAAATAAGGTGACACAGCATTTACAGGACACATATAAGTGTTTACTACAGATAATACTGCATGAAGTTTGAAATAAGACCGAAGGTCATGTAGCACCAATCGTTTATAGGGTACCTCTAGGAATACAAGCAGGCTGGAAATTCTAGATATCAAAGAGATCCATGCACCTGGCATTTCTCCTTTAAATAAACTTATTTATGATTAAATGTACTCAAAAAAAGTTCTTGGTTTCTCACAATCTAGTTTTTTCACTTATGGTCTTCTGACACAGTTCTGCCTACAGAATATTCCTGAGTAATCACAATTTCAACGTTTTGGTCTGTATTTTCCATTTTTGAACAACTTTCTTATGCAAAAACACCACCACCACCCTAAGGGCTTACAATAAAGTGAAATAACTTAGTACACTAGAATAAAACCGTTCACTCAATAAACTCATGATCCACTGTGAAAGAAAACAAGTATGCAAAACCCTTACAGGAGAAATACAATGAGAAATACATCAATTACAGCCCTATAGACACAGAAGAGCTGGGCTGAAGGGATCAGAGTGACATTTTATACCAGCACGGCTTCAACAGGACAGGTAAGAAAGTTTCACAAACACGGCACAGAAAGACTCCAGAAGGAAGAGCAGGCTTTGCCAAAACCAGGAGGAATACTGAAGGAGTAACTTAAGTTTAAATTCTATTATAGTAGTTAGCCACCTTTGGGAAGTCTCATTGGGGTGATGAAGATTTCAGGTTTCAGTTTATTTACAAGGGTAATGTTTGAAGTTCCTACGGCAAAGTATTTCTTTTGTGATTTAAAAATAACCTTTTTCTTCTCCAAGATATGTTTTGAAGTGTAAAATCCACATCTAAAATGCAGAGGGTCCGTTTCAACCAAAATTCAGGATGCTTCAGGGTATATCATGCACCATCTATCAGGTTTTCTACCTTAAAAATTAAGAACTTAAAAATTAAGCACCTAGAAAAAACTGCAGCGAAAGATTACTCGTACATCCCCCCTGCCCCCCTGCCCGGAAAGGCAAACAGCATTATTATAAATCTCTGGAGGAGAAGGGGGCAGAGGAAACCAGCAGATCTTAAGGACAAGCTGGGTCCCAGGCACGATGTCAATTACCGTAATATATTATCATCCCATTAATTCCCATATCAACCCTATAAATGAGGCATAAGTGCTTGTGCAGGTGAAGAAAGAGGCTAAGAGAGTTTGAAAGGATTTTTCCAGATCGCGCAGCTACCAAGTGCTGGGGATTCGGTTTGGTTTGACTTCCCTGACCTACCAAACTGTTCTGCCCTTCCTATGCCCTGCCTCTGACTGCTCACCCCACCTTTTGTGCCTCTCACCTCAATATCCCTTCTATTTTTTCTGGAACAGGTAGACAGATGTAGTCACTCCTACAATTCTCTAGGGAGTTGATCCCCAAATGCTACATTCCAGGCCTAACGGAGAGACAGCCCTAAACACGAACTTGTAATTGCCTTTCTTCATCTTCCTCTGCTTCTCCTTCAGCAGGGTGAGACCCATGAGAGAAGTCTGGGACATTTGCGAGGGCATTTTGTCTGCCACCAGGCTTGAGAGAGTGTCACTGTGTTTCGGTGTTCGAGCTTCCCGGGATGCTGGACGTTCTGCCGTGCACAGGGCAGACCCTCAGAACACGTGTTCCTGCGTGTACCTCCCAGTGTCCTGCGGGACCATCCACTGTGTGAAATATTTATGTGTAATTACTTGCACTTAGAACTCCATTCTACGTGTTAACACAACACTGTTTCACGCAGTTTTAATAAACGCTGAATTTTCTAGGATTATAAGTGGACGTGGAACAAACCCTGCTTTGTTGGAAATGTCGCCTTGAGTTAGTCCTCATTTCAGAACACTGTGTCCACAACGGCCATGGCGATTATGGTTTCAGCCACGTGTGCAGCACAGCTGGATCAGCTGCCTTTGCACTTGTGGTGACTCCCCGGACAGAGCCAGGCATGTGACAACTTCATCAGAGCTTCCAGTGTGGCCCTCTCCAAGCATTTACACATTAAAAAAAATTGTTTGCTTTTTTTTGTAATTAACAAAACATTATTGTATTATAAATTACCTTCTTCTCATCCCCACTTATTTTACAATTAGGTAACAAATCTATTCTTTTGAAGTTATGTATGTAGGTAAGATGATATTTCTGGGTAGGAAAAGAAGCATCACCAAAGTATTTATTGTACCAAAAAAAGGAGGTCTGTGGAGGCTAAGAGAGTTGAAAACTACTGCTCTAAATTAAGGAACTGTTGAATAAAAGAATCTGGATAGTTGTTTTAATTAATTCTGTCACTAACTGCTGTATAACTAGATAAGTCAGGAAAGGAGACAGAAATGAAAGATAGACTATAGGAAAATGAACGATGATTATACACTTAGATCAAAATGCCGAATAAGTCTGATCCTGATTTAAGAGAATGGGGATGGGGCAGGGCATTCAGGAGGGAGGGGCAGTGATTGTTCTGTTAAATATCATATTTATTATTATTATTTTTTAAATCTTTATTGGAGTATAATTGCTTTACAATGGTGTGTGTGTTAGTTTCTGCTGTATAACAAAGTGAATCAGCTGTACATATACATATATTCCCATCTCTCCTCCCTCTTGCGTCTCCCTCCCACCCTCCCTATCCCGCCCCTCTAGGTGGTCACAAAGCACCGAGCTGATCTCCCTGTGCCTTGCAGCTACTTCCCCCTAGCTATCTGTTTTACATTTGGTATTTATATTTAATCTTTAAATAGGATGGAATCAGGTTTGACTTTCTTGTCGCTTCCAGCAACTATATCCTCTTTTTGTGAATTAAGACACCCTACCTTCAGTTTACTTTTCTACTTTTATTCTTTCTCCCTTTGTCAATTTTTCCGTTTATTAAATTTTAAAAATCATATTACATTAAATATCTCCCTAAGACATTTCAAATCCTTTTGGGGGAGGGAGAATGAGTTGGGGTGTAAATAAATAATAAATGCTTTTCCAAAGAGGAGATACTACATTTTTAATTACCATGTTCAAAACTGAAATCATTAGGAATACCCAAGTTGGGTACAATGACATAAGACTCCCCCTTTTTTAAAATAGATTTTTATGTAATCACTTTAATTTCAGTAAGATTAAACATGCTTAAGAAACCATCCCCAATTATGTCTTTTGCTAAATGTACAGTATCAAATTTAAAATTAATCACTATCATTTAAAATACATTGGGGAGGGCTTCCCTGGTGGCGCAGTGGTTAAGAATCCGCCTGCCAATGCAGGAGACACGGGTTCGAGCCCTGGTCCGGGAAGATCCCACATGCCGCGGAGCAACTAAGCCTGTGCGCCACAACTACTGAGCCTGCGCTCTAGAGCCCACGAGCCACAACTACTGAAGCCTGCGTGCCTAGAGCCCGTGCTCCGCAACAAGAGAAGCCACTGCAATGAGAAGCCCACGCACCACAACGAAGAGTAGCCCCCACTCACCACAACTAGAGAAAGCCCGAGTGCGGCAACAAAGACCCAACGCAGCCAAAAATAAATAAAAGTAAAAAATAAATAAAAAATAAATAAAATAAAATACATTGGGGAAAGGTATGATAGTTCTGTCCACAAATTCAAATACATGTTGCATGCAGAACAGATATTCTGCTTCTGAAATCTTCCACGAGCTTAAGGAGAAACCTTTATATTGACGCCCATTAAAAATGTACATACTAGGATAATATAAACATTAACCAAGAAAACATTCAGAAAGCATTGTCATGTTTATATTTTTCATTGCCACTTAGAGTGTGTATCTGCCTCTTGCCAAACTCACATGTATGTTCTAAGGATATATGGAAAAATATAGGCAAGCTGTTTAGAATGAGTGCTTTGTAAATACTAGGTATTTTTGAAGTAGTATTCTGCAAAAGGCTATAAATATTGTTCAAATGAGGAGCTCTCATGTGGGACGTTTCTTTAAGTCTAAAGCTGCAGAAACACCCACATCTTCCACAGTTCTGACAGGCAATTGAGAAACACCGCTGCTGTAGGAAGCTGGGCTCCTCTTTTCATAGTCAACTTTAAGTTGCTTCCACAGGACCAGCCATACTTAGCCATACTACTTCTCCCAAGGCTCAAAATGGGGAAGAGATTATTGCAGATTGACACGATTCCTTGAGTAAAACAAGGCGAATCTATGGGCTCAAGGTCTTGATGGGGAATCAAAACCATACGTAACAATATTAGTATGTTAGGCAGGCTGATTTTCAGGTTAATGTATAAGAGAAAAAATGTCTATCAAACATCTCTACTTGTCCATCTGCATAAGTGCCTCAAACACAACACATCCAAAATGGAACTCACCAACGCCCCTACCCCAACCCTGCTCCTCACCACTGCCATCTCAGCAAATGACGTCACTCTCTTCCCCAGAAACCTGGGGGCCACCCTCGACTCCCCCCTTCCTGCTCAGCTGCCGCATCCGATCCATCACCAAGATCTGTCGGTTGGGTCTCCGAAGTACATCTGAGGTCTGGCCACCACTCTGCCTCTCTGCTGTCACCATAAGCTCCCAGTGGTCACCTTCTCAGGCCTGGGTCCCCGGAACAGCCCTTACTTGGTCTCCACGCCTCCCCTTTGGCCTTCCACAAATCAAAGTTTTACTACATCACTTTCTAGATTCAAAGCCTTCCGTGGCTCTTTGTTGACTGCCTCTTGAATAACATGCAAATTCCTTAACTCTATAAGTAGGGTAACCATGTGTCTCATGGGAGAGTTGCAGCTTCTGCCTGCTATTCTGGTGTATTTATTAATAGTGCCCCTTTCCCTGGCCCAAGCATTCCAGTTTGGATGATAAATTGTATCGTACAATGCCCTTCTGATTTGTCTGACTGTTCAGACTCAGTACCTGCTTCTCCTTACCTTGGACACTACCTTCCAAGGAATAGTGAATTTCTTTCAGTTCCTTTCTTTCCCAATAGTCTGCGGACTCTATGAGAACAGGAGCCTGTGTCTTTTACCATTCTTAGACTCCTGGCACCTAAAATATTGCTTGTATATAGACACTAGATCATTGAATAAATCAAGAGAAGAGTACCAGGAATAAGGTAGCTTCCTAAGGAGTATATGGTAGTAGATGATAAATGAAGATCTTTTAGGAAATTAAAAGAAAAAGTTACTCAACAAGCTAGGGTTTGGTTTTAATACAGTCACTTCAACAACAAACTCTAGTTTCTAGATTGAATATTTTAAAGGCTATTTTGATCCTAATAAAGACACTTTCATTATCCCCCAACAGAAAATTCTATTGTGGCTTTAGCCCAGGCTCTCTGAATTGAAGACATCCATAGAAGCCACAAATGTTTCTTGGATTATCATGCAAGAAAGAAAGAAAACATTGTAGATCTGGGTCAATATTTGAACCAGGTTTTCAGAAATACTGATGGATGGCATAAAAACATATAGCTTCCTCCTCCAAAAAAAGAAAAAGGAAAGAAATATAGCTTCTATTATTCTATTAAGCTTTAAAAATGAATACTGAAAACCAATTTCCTTCTTAAAAACAAAAGTTATGTAGCTAGGATAATTAGTTGTAATAGATGTACAAAAATAATCAGTGGCCATAATGCAAACAAGACAGGTGTTGTTATCTCAGAAATGCATTTCACTAGAAGCTCATCAATGTCTCGGCCCTCCATCATCCAGCACTGCTAAATGGCCTTTTCTGGAGTACATGAGGGCGGTGAAGTGAGAGTTATGAATCCTTAGAAAGAGCCTCTTTGTTCATTTGGTTTTAATGCTTCCAAAAGACTCAGAAGAACCAGGTGTGACTATGACCAGAGATTCCATCACTTTCTCAGTCTCACTTAGTATACTTGAAATATACGCAACAATCGGTTATCGATAGAAATTCCACCTCAAAGTTACGCTCAGATAGGTAATGGCCCAACATATTTGCACTTAATGTTGTATAAGGAGAGAATACGTACTTCTTCTAAACCCACCAGACCAAGGGCCATTCTTTTCCTTGAATTCCTAAAACATTTGTATCTAAATACGTACTGGGTTTTTCGAGGGAAGGCAAATGTCACCACAGAATCAAAAAATAGCACGAAGTATTGAATTTAATTATAGCTAGTTACTTGATATACAGGGTACAGTTCTATAGTCTTTTGGTCTCACCCTATATGCTGTACAAAAGAAACTAATCGTTAGTAATGAATAGGTCCGAAGACTTCAGCAAATCTCTACATTTTTGAATATGACTATACTCCATGTAATTTTTCCAGTAACTAAAAACGTTAAGTTACTTCTTTATGTCTTCAAAGATTGTGTGTATGAAACTGAAGACAGCAATTAAAATATATTCATCTGAGTACACTCTCGAGATGGTTATAGGAGTTATTTTTTCTGGCCTTAAGTTACATCACAGATCCAAACCATCACCAAATTCTGTATTTTACACTTTATCCAAAGCTTGTTTTTCTCTGGATAAGAACTATAGCTTTCTCAGACATCTTCATTTCCTCCTAATTCCTATCACCAAAAGTAGTGGCTGGGGTTCTTTTCAGGACCATTTCCAAAAGGAAGCCAAGTTTTTAATTCCCTCTTGTCTCAGAAACTTTGAGAATAGAACCAAAGAGCCCCAGGGGGCTGGATGCTGGTGACAGGCTTAGTGGTCATCATGGTGTTAGTGGCCCACATCCACATCGACAGGACACATGAGTAAAGTTTGTGCTGAGCAAAATTACAAGTTTAATCTAGACCTCCTTCCCGATCACCCATTAATAACTGAAATCTCTACTAAGTCTCTGAACACAAGGCTTTCCTCCCCATAGTATTCTCAAGGGTCTTAGGGCAAAATACAAACTCCTTTAGGCACTGAAGTAACCTTATGTGAATGTGTTTTATTACTGTTGTTTTTCACCCCAAGAAGCTTCTCTTCTGCAAATAAAAGCAGCAACTGGGGCTATGAGCATTTAGTGGCCGCCTCTGGGAAGACGCAGCGATGAACAGGAGACAACACCAGACACAAAAGCGTCCCATGGTCAGAGCTGCTCCCCTTCCTAACCGAGGTAAAAGAAACAAATGCACTTAAGACAGATGTCCTGAACTGAAAACGAATCTAGGAGAAAGAAGCTGCCACAGAGCCGGTCAGCAAACAATGCAGAACAGAAGCACTGAAATAATGCACCGCGGCTCCGTAGGGCCTCTAGCCAACTGGGAGCACACCTGCAACTGCGTCTTCTCTGTGGAGGACCATGACCGCCACGCCGGCCCCATCACAGCCTCTGTGAGACCGTCGTCAACAGCAGGGAGGGGCACAGAGGCCAGTGAGATTCTAAGCGACGTGGAGGGAAGCCCGTGGCCTGCTGGGGGGTCTGCTCACTCACCTGCAGAGAGGAGGGAGGGTCTCTCCAAAGGGAGCAGAGAGAACAGACTGATGGCAGCTCCTCACCGTCTTGGGTAAGTCCCAGAAAGGGCAAAACAAGGCAATGAAATAGGATGTGGCACCAGTGCACACGCCCCCTCCTGCCTCTTGTCAAAAATGTCAGCTGGCAACCTCGTGACTATTAAGTCCTAGTTGCTGCTTCCAGATCAGTAACACATGTACTGGAAAAAGCACCACATCTATCCTGCAAAGCCAATCTATTCTAGACCCACTATGTTACACTGCTCCCCACGGGTCAGCAGGATTCTAGCAAGGCAGTGAAGCCTTTCCTACCTCTAAGAAAAAGGGTATAGTTCTAAGAAATAGATGACCCCTTTTTAGAGACCCAAAGCTCCTTATTGCTATACGCAGACCATATATTTATTATTAATAATAATAACTATTAACTATGACTGAGCACAAATTACATGCCGGGCGCTACTCTCAAGGTTTTACATGTATTAAGGCATTTAATCCTCAGAACAATTCAATGAGTAGGTGCTATTACGACCCCATGTTACACATGGGGCACCGAGAGGCCAGGCTGCACAGGGGCTATGTGCAAAGCCGGGCAGCTTCCCCCAAACCTGGGCCCGGAGCCAGTACCTGATGCCAACTCTACATTCAGAAAAACTGAAAAGTCCAGTGTGCAAAGAATCGATAACTGGCCAGAAAAAAAAAAAAAGATCAAGGTCAAATGAATAATACTCCTCATGATGTGCTGTTCTGGTCCTCATGCCACGCGGCCACTTTTGCACTAACACCACTTTTCCCCTTTCGGTTCATAGTACGCTGACATTTTACTCACTGCCCAGTTTCCGTCTCCTAATTCTCTTACAGATCTGGTTAAAAACATCATTTTCTTTATTCTAACTGTAAGGTGGAGGATAACATAGGAAAGGTTTTTACTAAGAAAACTTAGATCTGGATTCGAAACTTAGCTTGGACGCTTATCAGCCGTGAAACGTTCAACCCCAGATTCCTCATCAGTAAATTGACATAATAATAGTACCAACCTCATAGGATGGGTCGTCGTATTAAATGAAAGAATATAATTGGCATCTAAGAGGCCCTCAATAAATGAAGGACATTATCATCACGAATTCTAAAGTATTCTTTAGGGAAAACAATATGTTTATTATTTATTTCTTCTGCGATATTTATTTACTTAACATTTTTGTTTTACTTATTTTTAACTTTTATTGTTTATTTATTTTTATTTGGATATCACTTTTTTAATTTTATTTTTTAAAATTTATCTTGAATAATTAATCTTGAACATCTATTTATGTCATATGTATGTATTATGTATTTTGATGTACTATTTATGAATTTTTAGAACTTCTGTGAGGGAGACATAAAAGGGAGGAGATATGGGGATATATGTTTATGTATAGCTGATTCACTTTGTTATACAGCAGAAACTAACACATCATTGTAAAGCAATTATACTCTAATAAAGATGTTAAAAAAAAATAAAAAGAAATATTTCTTTTTAAAAAGAAAGCAAAAGACCAAAGATGTCTTTAAGGATGCAAAATTATCTCATCCTCCCATAAGACAAAATTTCATTTTAATTTGAAATCTACAAATTTGGAATTTGGGGATTATGGAATAGAGTTAGGCTGAAGGTCATCTTTAGTTTGTACAAATAAGTGGCATAAATAAGGTTTCAAGGGACCATATAATTTCTGAAGAAGGGAAAAATAACCTGCTTTCAAATACTAAAGGAGCAATCTCTTATATGGCAACAATTGATATGCTAATTATAAATAATTTATCCATTCGTTAGATAGCCTAAGGACATGAAAGTAATGACTCCATTTCATTAAACATTCTATAAAATTTAAGTCTTTCACTTATTTAGACAAGTTTTCCTCCTAATTATCCCAAATTAGTGCAATTCTAGTCCTAGTTATATTTATTACATTGTCTAGTGTGGAACATTATATACATGGCAAGTTCCATCTGACAAAGGCCTAATTAGATGATCAATTTTTCTTGACTAGAGCTAGAAAAGAACACCAACGGTTCTTAAGAAAAAATTCCTAGTGATACCATACTCAGATTTCAGTTATTCTTTTTTTTTTTTTTTTTTTTAATTTTTATTTATTTATTTATTTTTGGCTGTGCTGGGTCTTCGGTTCGCGCGAGGGCTTTCTCTAGTTGCGGCAAGTGGGGGCCACTCTTCATCGCGGTGCGGGGACCGCTCTTCATCGCGGTGCGCGGGCCTCTCACTATCGCGGCCCCTCCCGTTGCGGGGCACAGGCTCCAGACGCGCAGGCTCAGTAATTGTGGCTCACGGGCCCAGCTGCTCCGTGGCATGTGGGATCTTCCCAGACCAGGGCTCGAACCCGTGTCCCCTGCATTAGCAGGCAGATTCTCAACCACTGCGCCACCAGGGAAGCCCTCAGTTATTCTTGAAACAACTTTAAAAGTGAGTTTTGGACAACTTAGCTTGAGAACAAGATTCAAATTTTTGCCTATCGTATTTCTGCCTAATTTGAGTTCACCTTTTGAGTATTTAGAATACCATCATCAGACAACTATCCAGAAGATAAAGCAGAATCCACGGATCACCTTCCTGAACACCATCAAGACCACACCTCCAAATGACACGTTGGCTCCAGCTTCACTCAAAGGGAGAGAAGGATCAACTTCTTTATCACTCTTGATCCTTCTCCTTGGCAAAGTGCCAAGCCTAGAAAAATCCGAATATCTGGTTTTTCCACTTCTGCACTCAGATTAAAGAACACTAGTCATGAAAATACACTCAATCAAATTAAATTAACTTTAAAACTAAATGCCATCACAAATTCATGGTCTTCGGCCTCAGGTGGCCTCTTCAAGCTGCTCATCAGTCCACCCAACACGTCCCTCTTCCAGTACCAACACAGCTATTATAACTCTTCACCATCTCGCCCATCACTTCCTCCACCTCTCATAGCCAATGGCCGACTTCCCGCTTCCAGAAGGAGACAGACGCCATCAGCCTGAGGTTCCTCAGTATTCTAACCCTGTTACCCTCATGAGCATACCTGTATCCACTCTCCTCCCATCAACTTCTTCCTCTAGGTCCCTCAGTCCATCCTCCCCCCTGAGCCGGGATGATCTCTCTCTGATGCAAATCCCAGCATCCCCAAAATAATTCTGTGACTCATTATCTTCAGAATGAAACTACAGCTCCTCAGTTTGAAATTTAAGATCCTTCCAGATCGTGGCCTCTACTCCCATTTGCCGTCATCTCCTACCACCCCCAACTAGCCTCCGAAGGGAGAGGTTTGCCTGCGTGAAGCCTCCTCTCTTCAGCCTCTCTCCTCCCAGCTGCACTCCCCGAGTGGCTGACTTCCACCAAAGCTTTAAGGGGACTCAGGGCTGAGTGCAGCTCTCCTGAAGTCCTTTCCTGGGTCCTAGGTTTCCATTAGGCGCTCCTGCTTTGCGGGGCCCCAGCACCCCTGACTCAGCTCCACCACCTTGTGTTACAGCATCCTGCCACTGCTTCCCAGGTGTCTCCAGGGAACTGTGGGCTTCGCGAAGGCAAAAACTGATGGTCATTCTCTAAAGCCAAGTCCACGTGTTCAGGCCCTCACACAAGCACTGGGTAGTGTTTGTTATACTTGAGAGGAAGTACGTGAATAAGTCAATGAATGAGCAGAAAGGCCCACTGTCCTGGGCGAGGAATGCAACCTCAGTGGTTACCACACCTAACTGTCCATCAGAACTGCCTAGGGAGGTTTTTAAAAACACAGAACTCTGGACCTCATCTCACACCTACAAATCTGAATACTGGAGGAATGAGGCCAAGACGTGTATCCGCTTAACAAGCTCCCTGGATGATTCTGCAGAAGGAACCAGCTCAACGCTGGTCCACAGGCGGTGTCTGGGAGCCTCAGTCTACACAGACTGTTCCTGCCGTGGCTGCATCAGGTGAGGATATCTAGAAGGCAAGGACAGTAGCAACTCAGGGCCGATACTGCCAAATGCACCACAACTTCATGCTGCCCTCTCATTAGCTCCTAGAGGGAACTTGTGACTTTTCGCAAGTCCCACATTTGCTTTCTGCAGCTTCCCACCAAGGAGATGCCAGGCTCTCAACTAGGTTTTAAGCAACCCGAGGGGAAGGGCTCACATCTTTACATCTCACAGCAGGGTCTCCTGTCACATGCTGCAAACAGGAATAGCATTTGAATTAGTGGTTAACTTCACCCATAGTGAAGTCTGTCTCTCATTTGGGGGAAAAAATAAGAACACTGTATTCAAATAAAAAACATAAAAAACAGGAACCCTTTTGTTGTATTAGCTCACCCTTTACCTTCCACTGTGCTTATTAACCAGGGGGTTGAGACCTTCCTATAAAGAAAGCCTCCAACACTCATCCTGTTTCTCTGTGTGAGAGACAACTACACAGAGATCATTCCAATTTCCTTTCACTTTCCCAAAAAGAAAGAGCGTCTGGAGCCCAGTGAAGCTATGAATATCTACACCTCCTAAACTCCATGACTAAGACTATCTCACATCCATTAGGATGGCCGGAAGGAAGGAAGAAAGGAAGGGAGGGAGGGAAAAGAAGAGAAGAGAAAACAAAAAACAGAGAACAAGTGTTGGCAAGGATGTGGAGAAATCAGAACTCTTATGCACTGTTGGTGAGAATGTAAAATGATGCAACTGCTGTGGAAAACAGCGTGATGAGTCCTCAAAAAATTAAACATAAAATTATCACGTTATCCAGCAATTCCACTTTTGGGTATACATCCAAAGGAACTGAAAGCAGGAACTGAACAGATATTTGTATACACCAATATCCATAGCAGCATTATTCACAATTCACAAACTCAAGTGTCCATGAACTGATGGATAAACAAAATGTAGTCCACCAGTGCAATGAAATATTAGTCAGCTTTTAAAAGGAAGGAAATTCTGACACATGCTACAACGTGGATGAATCTTGAGGACATGATGCTAAGTGAAATAATCCAGTCACAAAAGGACAAATACAGTATGATTCTGCTTATGTGAGGTACCTAGTGTAGTCAAATTCACAGAGACAAAAAATAGAATGGTGGTCGCTGGGGGCTGGGGGAGGAGGGAACGGGGAGTTATTGTTCGATGGGCGCAGAGTTTCACTTGTGCAAGATGAAAAGAGCTCTGGAGATGCATGGCGGTGATGCTGGTTGCCCAACAACATGAATGTAGTTAATGCCACTGAACTACACACTGAAAAATGATTAAGATGGTGAATTTTGTGTTATGTGCATCTTACCACAGTGGAAAAAACAAGATTAAAAAAATACATGACTAAGAATGAGCCTATAGAGTTAAATATTCTTGTACCTGAGGGGTCATCTCCCCGCAGCAGCAGAGCACAGTGAATTTGTGAAAGTTCTAGCTCAGATGAATGTAATTTCCATACATTTAATTTACTGCATAGTGTTAAAACCCTTTTCTTTAAGGAAGCGGTTTACTAATCAAATCTCTCCCAGATTGCCTTCTTGGCAACAAGAAGTTAAAACAATAGTTACACAAATATTAAGAAATTCTAATCCTAGGAAATTGAATACAAGTAAATTTGACCTTTTCTGTTCTGTGAGTTTATTTTGGTGCCTTGATTCTAAAGTTAAAAATACAGAGAAACCATAAATTACATCTTTTAATTTAAGAGCTGACAACTCTGTGTTATATTTGTTTGGTATTTTAAAGTCTAGTATATAGAGAATTTTAGCGTTCACTAGTTAACTAGCCATAAGATGGGGGGTGGGTTAAGAAGAGATGTAATTTTTAACTATTACGTAGTGTCTAAAAGCAATTTTTGTTTTTTTGAAAATACACAGTATATCATAAAGCTTTGGGACTGTTCTTAAATATTCTAAAGAATGGGAGTTTGCTCCTGTATTTGTATTACTTTAAATATTACATACTCCAAGGATTATGCAGGTGCTAAATTCTGCAAGTCCTCCTACTAGCAGAAGTACTAAGTGGAGATTATGCATTCATATTATTCACATTCATTCCGTTGCCATGGGTTACTGAACTCACCCTCCTTGACCACTGAAAAACTAGGAGAAACTGTAAAGGACTTTCTCAGTGACCCTCCTACGGGGAAATCACAAGGACAGTTTTTTTCTTTTCCCCCAAATCGAAGATTTTATAAAACACATCTGATGTGTTCTAAACCAGTTAACTGACTCTTATCAAAGATATAGTTCATTTACTCAATTTTAACCATCGATACTTTTTTTAAGTCATATCCACCAAAATTCCTAGTTTATTATTGTCTTGACTACCTTGGACTTAATCCTATCTTATACCATTCAGACCCATATAACTCCTCCTTCTTTGACCCCCGATAGCATTATTTTAAATTATTGTGCTGGGTACTGTCAAATTATTCCATTATTTGGACCCTGGCCTATTGGGATGCGAAGAATGACTGCTCAGTGTAAACTCTTACAACAGATGGCAAAAGTTAGACGGCACGAAATCGCATGTTTCTTCAGTTTTTCCTAACAGAAAAAGTACAGAAGAGAATGAGTCAGCAGAAGAAAATGGTTTACAAATGAATGAAATTATGTTTACGTGGGGGGACTTGTTTCCATTTGAAGTTTCAAACGTTCTTGTCCGGTGCCTTTTGTGCCTAGGAATTGTGCAATCCCAACGATTTCATCTCCTCCAAGAATCAGGGGTGTTCACTGCAGGACGGACAGTTCCCGATAACACCGGGCCAATTAAGACAGCGAGGAACTCACAGCGGACGGATGAGACACCCCCTCCAGCGTGACAAGAAGAGGAAAGGTAAGAAACAGCAGCACAGAACTACTCCAGCAATAGCCCCCCGCGCCCCCCAACGCCCTGTCAGGTTTTAGGAGCCTCTACTGTTCTTTGGGCAAAGCAAGGTAACTCTCAGAACATCAGCTGGCAGAGTAGAGATTCTTTTCCGATCACATACACAAATATTTGAGGCGAGACTCGTTAGAATAGGCAGGGAACTCTGAAATCTTTCCTCTCAGTACAAGCCAGGCCTCTCAAGCGAGCTCCTTAGGGCAAGTGCAAGATGAACCACTGGGGTAGTGAAAGAAAATATTTAATGTTTACATAAAAATAAGAAGTTAATTTTACCAACAGGTGGCATATAGACTAAGAGTCGAGTACATACAAGATTTAAAGCATATGTGTGTGTGAGTGTGCATGCACGTATAAAATCTCAGTGCTGTCGTCTGTGATGCTTCAAATATTCATTAGTGGCTGCCTCCACTAATGGTTGTTCTGAGACTACATGAGGTCATTCTCACGCGCTGGCTGGTACCAAGTACACGCTCAACAGACACTGGTTCCCTTCCTTGTGGGGGAAGTGAACTGGGGGTAAAAAGGCTCCCTCTTCATGTCTGCATTTCAGGAGCACACGGGAACTCTGTTATCTTGATAGGAAGCATGTCCTCAGACCAACAGAGGAAGGCTGTGCTCATGGCCCAGGACCTTTGACCTCCGGCTTCCCACCACCAGGCTCAACAGAAACCTTCCAGGGCCTGTCTACACAACACTGTGTAAGGATTAACCACACCTCTCCTCGGCCCTCAGCACAGCCCCAGCCCAGTGACACTCTGCACGGCTTCACTGGCACTTGACAGTGCAAACCTCCATTTCTGGCCCTTTAGCTCAGGACCGTACACCATCACGTACTCTGCCTTTGGCATCCTGAACAAATGTCCTTTGAAATTCTCCACATGTTGAAACCACCCACGCCAAGCAGGGTACAACATACGGGAAAACAAGATCTGCAATCTCCCAAAACCATGCTTTTACCAGCAAAAGCCAAGGCTTTTGTCATACCGTGGCTCTACAATTAGGGGAGGCTTTTGAAGTTCAATTAGTCGGCCGCAACCATATAAGGCAAGCTACTTAATATATCAATACTTGAGGTTCTTCTTGAGCTATTTTACCTGGACTTGCGGGCAGGGAGAACTGGGGAGGGGCAACGTGTTGAAGACGGGAAGCTCTGGATTCCCAAATCCCGGCCGGCCAGGGTCGGCGCGTCTGTCTCTACAGTGAGGTGAAGCGGAGGTGGTGGCAGCTTTGAAAGCTTCGGAGGAGGGAAAACCCTCTCTCCTCCCCCAGCTCAGGCTGTCATCCCAGAGCCCCGAGCCCTGCTGCCAAACCATCTGCTAGAAGGAAAGCTGCTGAAACCTTAACACGTGAAAAGCGGATCCCGAAGTGCGGCTCTCCCTTTCCGCAACCCAGGGGGACGTGCTGACCTGAGATTCCGGGGGACCATCACTACTACCTAAAACTCACCAAGGGAGGAACATGCACTTGATTTGGAAGAGAGAAGGCACTGGGCTGCCCTTGAAAGATGTACCTTAGCCTCCCAGCTTTCCTTCCCCACGTTGCGTTTCTGCGATACTCCTTTTATTGCGAACGCAAACGCATACACACAGCTCAACCATCACCTTGGAAGAGGCTTTTTCTCTTTACCTTATTTGGAAAAGTCCAAATCAATATCTCTGATTAGATGGGGCACCATTTCCCTGATTTTAGGTGAAGCCAAGTTCCCTTAGATTTCTAACTCACAGGAATACTGAATATACAATGATTCTCCACCACGCTTCCTAAGATGGAAACTCCAGGACAAGGGAGCCCACTTAGGTAAATGAATAATTCTGTGGATTTCTTAGAAGACCACATACCCAAATCAATAGGTAATGGAATATTTGATTTGTGATTAAATGAGGACCAAAGTATAAGAATCAGATTGAACTCTGATTTTTTTAACTCTAACCGACCCTGGACAAGTCGCCTGTCATCTCCCTTCTTCTACAGCCTCAGGTGTAAAATATTTAGGAGCGGGTCATTCTCGTAGAGTTATGTCCCCAAAGAAATAATAATACAGTAGCAAAAATGTACTAAGTTCTTCCTATGCGTCAGGCACTCTGCTAATTATTTTACATGCATTTGCTCATTTAATCCACATAGCAACTATAAATTAGATACTACTGTATCCTCATTTTATAAATGAGAAACAGAGGATACATTGCCAAGATTACACAGGCAGCAGGTGGGTGCCAGGACACCGATGTCCTGTCTGACATCAAAGCCCTAAATCAAAAAGCTCTGCCGCTACATAAAGGCACTTTATGAACCTAAGAAGCCACTATTACAAATGTGGAAAAATCCACCTGACACTACAACCATCTTCATTGTTCGGCTCTTCCGGGCATGTTCAAGTCCTCGGCTAAGCGGACTTTTCAAAACTTTTTATTTTTTTTAAGATAATCAACAGCTGTCCATTGCCTTCATTATAAATAACCACTTAGCAAGTGTGGGGGGGAAAGATGGTCCAAACACTCCTTTCAATTATTTTAAAACCAATCAAAATGAAAATTCAAATGAGTTCATTAGGTTCACAGGAAGCCCCACTATAATTACAAGCCAGGCCAAAGAGGCTTCCTCGAGAGCTAAGACTGGAGATGAGTTTTATTTTATTATTTTATTTTATTTTATTTTTGGCCACGCTGTACGGCTTGCGGGATCTTAGTTCCCCAACCAGGGATCGAACCCCGGCCCTCGGCAGTGAAAGCGCCGAGTCCTAACCACTGGACCACCAGGGAATTCCCTGGAACTGAGTTTTAAACACTAAGTAGCTAGATGCAAGGAAGAGGGAAACTGGGTGTTATTGGAGAGATGGGAACAAGGACCCCGGAAGCTTTTACAAAATGAAGCCAACGTGGTTGCAAAGTAAAACTCAACTATACTTCCTTGTGTAGCTTATATGCAATTTATTCTTGACAGCATACTTTGAAGTGACAACTTTGAGATCCTGTTGAGAGTCTATTTGCTTCCTTTGGGGTTCTTCCATTCTTATGCACGGAAACCAATGCAGTGCTTAACGTATATTAATTCACATAATTCACCCCAAACCTCATAGATACATACAATTATTATTCCCATTTTGCAGGTAAGGAAACTGAGGCCCTGAATAAATAGGTAATTTATCCAAATTTACCCGCTCAGTACTGGAAAGGCTGGATTATGAAGCCATCTGGACTACATGTCTGCTCTAAATCACTCTGCTACACGGCCTCTCCAAAAAGGAATTTACAGAAAAGTATTGAGTAACTCAGGATTGCGGGGAGGCCTGGAGATCCAGGCTTGGAACTCAGCAGCCACGCCAAGCACAAACCCTGCAGCTGGCACCCACCCACACTGCCACACACGAGACGCTGCCTGCAGAACGCCATCTTGCTGCCACACCACTGCCAGCCAAGGAACGTGCCCCAGAGCCCCCCTACCCTGCCCCACAAGCACCAGATGCAGAGTCTGGAAAGCAGTGTGTAATTGGTGAAACCATGACCGTGAGGCAGGCGGGCCAGGACAGCAATTCCATGGCCAAGTTCGGCATCCACATAGAGAAATGAGGTTCTGCCTCCCCCCGCAAGGTCCATAAGGTGAGTGTACTGGTTTCCTAAGACGCTGAAACAAAGTACCACACACTGGGTGGCTTAAAACAAGAGAAATTTATTCTCTCACAGCTCTGGAGGCCAAGAGTCAGAAGCAGGATTGTTTCCATCTGGAGGTTCTGGGGGAGAATCCCTTCCATGCCTTTCCACTGGCTTCTGGC
Organism: Balaenoptera musculus; assembly: GCF_009873245.2. Lineage (NCBI taxonomy): Eukaryota > Metazoa > Chordata > Mammalia > Artiodactyla > Balaenopteridae > Balaenoptera > Balaenoptera musculus. Next base: position 13,048,541 of record NC_045805.1, on the reverse strand, counting down.
AGTTGCCAACAATCCCTGTACTGCCTTGGCTTGTAGACCTCTCACTCAAATCTCTACCCCCATCCTCACATGGACGTCTCCCCTGTGTCTGTGTCTCTTTTCTTCTTCTTATAAGGTCATCAGTCACATTGCATTCAGGACCCACCCGACTCTAGTACGACCATGTATTAATTCCATCTACAAAGTCCCTATTTCCAAATAAGGTCATATTCAGGTTACCAGGGGTTTTCGGGGGGACACGTTCAACCCACAACAGTGGGGAAATACACAGACAGGGGAAGGGGGTTCAGATGCTGAACAGCCAAAAAAAATGACAAGTATCCACGGAACCTCAATTGCTGCGGGGGCCTTCATTTCATCTAATAACGAAATAAATGACTTCAAAGCAAAAGTTGGATGTGCCGAAAGCAATAAATTGGTCTATGAGCTCTCTTAGGGGAATCAACTAGACAGGAGCTTGCAGTAGGGGTGAGGTGAGGGTGTTAATTACAAAGCTAGAAGGTTCCTCCCTCTGAAACTGTGGCCATCAGAAGGAGACGGTCAGGCTTAAGGCCTGCTACCTGTAATGCCCACAGGCACCTGCCAGATATTTCTCTTTTATCTTCAAAAAGAGAAAACTTGGCCTGGAGGGGCCATCATGGATTTAAGCAGGAAGATAAATGGAGATTTTAACTGTGTATATGAGTTACCTAAGCCATAAATTTTCAACTAGATCGGTATATGACAGATGTTTGAAATATACATTATTTACATAGCTGGTCTAGTCTTCTGTGCTGCTGCTTGCATAGCTCTGAACTCTTTTCAAACCAGAACTAGAGATACCAAAAGCACATCCCATTTATCAACACTACAATAGCTTCTGGATAAATGCAAACACTAATCAAAAACATCCAAGCATTAAAAAGCTCTTTACTTTTAGGAAAAGAGAGCAGATGATCTCCAAGCAATCCTAACCTTGAGTCTCCAGGTTTTCAGAAACCTAAGTAGGACCCAATGTTAATGGAATCCAACTGACCCTCCATCTGCTGGAAATAAAAATAAGCAAGTCACCTGTTCCCCTCTAAGAAGCGGAACATAAAGTACAAAAGCTAAACTATTCCCGTGTTCTCACTAACACTGCTAAGTGGTTGACCCCCAAACTATACCTGGAGCCTCTACCGGTCACGTGAGTGCCTACCTCTCTGCTTGGACAACCAAACCATTACGTCCAACATGGAACTCATCATCTGCTCCATTTCCCCCAGCCTCCTGGTCACTTACTGCAGTCTTCCAAAAAAAATCTCTGATTCACCTTTGATTTTCTCTCCCCTCTTCAACCCAGTCACTTAGAGGGACAGCCAGGCCCTTGGTCCTCATAGATGCTCCCTTTGCCCTTCATGCCCATCCCTCCTTCCTTGGATACGGGTTTTCACTATGAGGCATGAGTACCACTCAGGTATGTGAGGGCATTTCAGGTGGCACCTGGTTGAATCATTTTTTACTGAAATAGTAATATATGAACTGTAATGGGGGTTAGAAAAATAATTGTCTAATGAAACCCATAATTTCATATAAAATGAAACATTTTTCTCTTTCATCCATTTAAATATAGAAGTGGGTAGAGTTAAAGAAAAATATTAAGTAAATAATAGCACAGATAGTATATGGACATGGTTTACAAGTTCTTAAGGGTGGTGTGCTAATGCCTAGCAGTGTTGCGAAACACTGCTCTGGGGTGGTCCCTCATCACCTTACTGCTTGATCACCTCTGTTCCCTCAACCACCTCCCAGCTGGTCTCCTAGCCTCCCAACTCCCATCTCTTCCATCTATCCTGTAAGCCACGGCCAGACACCTCTTCCTAAGATGCTCCTTTCATTATTTCTCTCCCAAACTCACAAATCTGATTCCTACCCCCATAAACTCCACCTACATTTCAAGAGCCCCCCCGATCTAGCTACACGTTATTTCTAGTTACATCCCAAAGTTACAGTATGGCAAATTTCACACTGATGCTTTCCTTGCCAGCTGAACGCCTTGGTTCATACTGCTTCTACAACCTTCCCCCAGTCCTCCTTCTCTGCTCTTCAAATCCTACCCAGTCCTTCGAGAAGCAAGTAAGTCCTCCCTCCAGGCAGCCTTTTTTATTGACATCTCTCCTCTAAACTCCTATTCCACGTACACCAACCCTATCAACTAGCCCCACTTAACTCTTGATTATATTCCAGTATTTCCTGCTTTCTAATGGTCGACTCATTGAGAGCTGGTCCTACCAACCACAATAGGAAGTCCTTGAAGAGTAGAATCTTCTGTTACAGAAGGATGACTCACATTAGGAGTTCAAGACATTTCTTCAACCAAGTTTTTTAAGAGAAGCCATGTTTTATTCATTTATCCAATAAATATTTCCTGAGTCCCTCATAGGTGTCAAGCTCTGTGGTTGCTGGCAAAATAGAGATGTGAATAAAACACATACTGTAAGTGAGGAACTCACTGGCTAGTAAACCCGAGGTACAACACAATGTCACCATGTTGTTGCAACACCAGTACAAAACAACTGTCATACGAGTGATTCGCTCTAGAAAGAGAAGGGGTGTATGAGCTTGTTCTGGAAGGCTAAACAGGATGAGCCTTATATATTAGCTAAATATCAGACCTTTAAAGACGGGGAGCACACTCTCAGAGATGTCACATAAATCACAAAAGGCACACAATGGCAACAAGATATTGCAGAAGGTAAAGAGTTTCCAGAGCCTGCAGTGTAGGGTGGTGGGGGAGGAATGGAAGGAGGGTGGGAAAAGCAGGGGAGGTCACGCCATGAAGAGCCTTGGTCTCAGACTTCATCCATAGGCATGAGAAACATTGAAAAGAGTTGGAAAGTAACATGACCAGTTTTGTTTTAGGAGGCATTAAAAAAATAAAAAACAAAACCCCTCTGGGGACACGTAGAGCAAGAATTGGACATGGTCAGTTTGGAAGACACTGTAATAGAACAGAAGGATTTCAACAACAGAGATGAAAAGGGAGGGGTAGATTTTAGAAATATTTAGGTGGTAGAAATCAATGGGATTTTCTGGCCAACTGGTTGTGCATTCCGATGTCAAATAAAAATAGTCTGGGGATTAACTACTTAAGGAAAAGTTTACTATCTACTTAAAAAAAAATTACCCATGTCATTTCTCTCCCATGTTACTGTGGTGAAGGTTAAGTTAGCACTGACTATAGTCTATAGTCTTACGAACGACAAGAAACTCTACTCTAAACCTGATAGACCAGGCATCACGCAGTTTCTGTGACTGATCTACAAAGCCTGTCCTAGATGCAAAAGTCGGCATCTGATCCCACCGGCAAGGATCCAACCAGACTCTGCTCCTTGGTTATATCTGCACTCAGCATAAGCAATCTTGTACCAGAGAACATACAATTGTCTGAATTGCCCTAACTCTCTGGGGCTATAGAGAATTTAAGCCACAATTGCTCTGGAGGTGTAAAAATGCTAAGGTTTTTATACAATATACTCATATTCCTTTTTTCAAATAAAAACGTTCGCAAGAGTGTAAAAGATGTTGAAATACCAAGAGAGGTGACCTTTTGTAAGCACATTCACGTTCTCCTGGGAAATAAAGAATAAAGTCATTCACCACCAAGTGTAATATTCCTCACTTCCACAGGCCTGATGAAAGAAGTCAACACAGGTAGTTTCAAATTAAAGCACAGTTGGAGCAGCGAGGCTGGAAATGTATCTCTGCAAGGAGGTATAAGGAGGCAACAGGATGCTGTTTATGAAAACTTGCATGTGATCAGAACCTGCCAGGGCTTCATCCCTGCCCCCCCCACCCCCAATAGTTTGGTCACCGGGACAAGCCCTAATGCAGCCACTTAATGTAACATCTGGGGATGACAGGAAATAAGACTCCATTGCAAAATGAGCGCTATTCTCACACACCCCACATACGGAAGCACATGACTCCAATAAGCAGAAAGGGCAAAGGTTATTTCTAACGATTTCTGTGTAAGTGCTGAGAAATCCTGGGCTTGCCCATTACAGAGGCGCTGCGGAGCCCAATTCTGTAATGGAAATGCGGGCCAGGAGGGCCCGTTCCAGATGGGGAGAGGTCATGTTACCCGCCAGGGACACAGCTGGTTTGGGGCAGGCCCAGATTAGAACCTCAGGTGCCCATCCACCGCTCCCAGAAAACTCTCAAAATAACAGAACGTAAGGAACTGGGACACACCATCCACTGTGCCCCAGAATTAGTTTCTATAAAATGAAAACTAATAACTCATCAAGGTGGCGTCCTGGCCATTCCTCCCCGCTGATTTATGTTAGTTAGATCGGCAGACAAAACTGGTTTATATTTTCTTAAGATGTCAGTTTGCAGCTTGTGTTTTCTTTCTTTTCAAATCCTTTAAAACTGTCTGCCTTATTGTTCCTTAAAATGACAAACATCCATCTAAAAGTACCATGACTTTGGGGATGTCTCGTTCACAGGGGACACCTTTTATGCACATGCTCCGTAGGACCTTTATAGTGGGAAAAAAAAATCACTTTCCAATCTTGATCAATGAAATGTCCCCAAACTTGGTGGCATGCCATGTGAAATATAAAGAAGCGGCCATCCCCAGGGCTTGGGGAGAGGAAAGTGAAGTAGCATCATTTGTATAAAGAGGTCACAGTTCACAAGGTCCTGACAGAGAAGGTTCTAACACCTTCATTAACAAAGGTTTGGTGCCTTGAAAATCATTTCATGAAGGTAGGTGAGCATATTTTCATATATAAAGCCCTAAGGATTATACAGCTATTTCCCTCTTTGTGGGGAGTTTTCTTTTCTCTCTAGTTAATTAATATCATAATTTCTAGAAATTTTTAGAAACTGTGGAAGAATAATCCCACGTGCATTTGGCCTAACCCCTTTTCTTATTCAGCTCATGGATGCACATTTTATTATTCATCTTGATTTGAACAAAAGGCAAGATTTTCCCCCCTTCTGCTCAGAAACTACCTTTGGGAAATTAATATTCAAGATGAACAATGAACTCATCTCATGGCCTGTGAACTTGCTGGTTGCCAGGAGGCCTGTGAATTCTTAGGATTATTTTCAATTTGGTAGCATGAATCAGGGGCTTAAATAGTCATATAAGGCATGGTCTTCAAAATTTAAAGTTTCAGAATTCTCTATCTAACTGTCCGTTTGTAGGATCTCTTTAAGTTTGATATGTGTCTATTCTAACCTCTTGAGCTTAAGTGTAGTTTATCCCAAAGGTACGTGAAAAAGCCAAGGCTAAATGTCAAGCCTGTTGCTATAAATCACATTTCAAACTGGTAGTTACTTATTAGTGAAAAAAGACTGTTTGAAAAGGTTCTGTCTCATTAGAAAGCGATTATGGAATGCCTATAATTTTGGCTTAAATAAACAGAGTTAAACTTGAAATACCTACTGTGCGATAGTAGGCCAGATCAAAAGGACAGCTATTCAAATTTCCAAGGACCTCTCCTTTCCTAAAGTTTAAAAAAAAAGTGATTTTCACCATATTTTTAAGGAATATTTGTTGGAGGGGATTTCTCTTTCACCATATTTTTAAGGAATATTTGTTGGAGGGGATTTCTAAAAACAGTCTCAACTGAAGTTATCTTAAGTCATTTAGTATTTCTCTGAAGAAGCTTATCTTGTCCTTTGAACCCAACAAAAAAAAAACTCTTTTTACTGAGAATAAGTATGATAAATACTATTAGCTATTATGGCAAAACGACTGGACAAACAGAAAGAAGAAGTATGAAAAGCTTCATGTGTTTCTAAGCTGCTTCATTTTCTATTTCATTTTATGTGACAAAGGCTCTGTTTGTATCCAGAGTCACTAACTTGATATAAGTGGGCTTTCTTACATTTGTTAAGGGCAAGACAACTTCTCCCAAATGATCTCAAAGTGCCTCAATATACCATCTATTACTATCAACACTGGTATTTGGAAAGGAACCATATTTGAAAAGGAAATTGACAAGCTACTCTCAATCTCCCCCAAAAAGATGTGTATGAGAAAGATTCCACCTACTCTCCCAGTGTTCATTGTAGGTGTTTGTCTTAATATTTATTTTATCCTTCCATGAGCCCCAACCCTTTTTATTATACATATTGGCTAATAATTAAAATAAAGACTAAATAACAGCTTCCATCCTTGGACAAAACCATATTATATCCAACCCTGCAGCCCCATGAGAATCTCGCAAGGCACTTTGCTTGCGGTGGGGGCAGACTCCATAAAATGCTGAATGAATAACACAGCTCTTCTTCCCCCACCTTCTGGTTTTCTTTTCTCAGTAGTAACCTAACATGAAATCTGCACAGACAACCACCAACCTGAAAGAGCTGATCCTTCACTATCCCCATAGGACCAGCTTACTATTTACAAGTCAAGAAATAAGAGAATCAAAGAAAATGAAAAGCTACTACCTCAAGCCCTCAAAAATGCCTTGAAAAACTGGCAATAGCAGAGAAGTTCTTTAGCAAAGAATAAAAATGTGACCATAATGATGCTATGACAAGATAGGTGAAAACAGGCTCCATGGGAACATGCCTGAAATCATTACAGAGTCTTGCAGGTCTGTTGAAGACATTATGGCCACCTGCCCTCCTACAGCCTCACTCTTGGTATCAGTACTGATTCCTGAAGAGGGGCAAAACAGAGGCGAAACTATTCAGTGTGGAATGAAGACATTCAAACCCCAAGGATATGAAACCTGAGATTATCTGAACACTCAGTGTAGACATGGGTTTATGGACATACGTGTTTTGAGGTTACACTTGGATTTAGGTGTATTTCAAAATTTACTGCCACCAACCTGAAGAATAAAGCGACCACAGCAGTGACTGACTTCAATTACTGAAGTATAAACTGTAGTTGTCACTTCCTTTACAAATCTGGCTTTTCATGACAGGGAAAATCAAGGGAGGCTTACTGCCAAAACAGTACATCCTTATGTCACCAGATTTTGCAGTAAAAAAGACGGTTATTTTATTTAGGTTTTATACTCACGGAAATGCGCTCACAAGACATTTTTAAAGCATGAGATACCGGTCCCAGTTTTTTTTTTTTTTTAAAAAAACCTTGCTGTTTTAGGAGAAAGATAGTAGAGCTAGACTTTGAGTACCAACTGCAAGCTTAAAGCAATCTTCCCAGGATTTAGAGTGATTTGGTATAGGATGTGTTTTCAAATATCATCTCGGTTTTCCCATGACATTTTGTTTAGAAGAAAATGAATTCATTCAGAATGAAAAACAAACAAACCAAAATTGGTGTCTTACACATCATTACATACAAGTGGTCAACAGTAAGTAAGGAGAAAACAACGAGAAGAGTTTCAGGATTTTCCTCCTTCAGCGTTTCAAGTATTTTATCCCTGGGTTTCCAAGTCACACAGCAAAGCCATCCGCTGTATTTCCAAAGGGAACTAACTGGCGCCTTCAGAAATTCTTCTATGCCTTTTAAGATGAAATCCTTCATTCCCGTTTACCGTTTTGTTTGTCCTTCCTGTCTGACATGCAAATACATGACACAGCCTCCATTCTTTCCATACAACCTGATTCAAAGCAACATATGTTAAATCCACACAAAATCATGTGAGCCTTCAATCCGCATACACACCATTACCCCACCGAATGCATTCAATGAGCTGCAACACAGTTCCCTGCGTGCAAGCAGACCAGCCTGAGACCTCTTCCCTGACTCAAACCATCCAGAACTGTGCATGGAACCTGTTCCCTTTTAAGAAAGAAAGGCTGTTGAAATACCCACTAGGATAATAACTGGCCACAATGCGGGAGCGAGCAAGCCCGATACTGCGGGCAACGGCGGACGCAGGCTCTTCCACAAGCTCAGGGAGGCTGGGCGCCCGAGCTGGCGGTCATTTATCTGTGCAGCCAAAACGCCCGGCACGTCCCCCTCCCAGATTTCACCTAACTAATAGCTCTCCAACCCCATATTGAGAGGGCCTGCTGTGGATCTTGCGGAGGTACAAAATGGTGGATGTGAGCTAATTTTTTTCCTGCTTTCCCCATAACTTATCGCATCCATCACCGCCCGTCCTCCCGGGGAAGCACCCCGGCCGCGGCGCCCGCAGCACGCCCCGCGGCCCCGGCCTGGGGGCAGGAACGCGGTTACCAACCTGATGTCATGTAGCCCCGCGAAGCCTGGGGCGCGAAGGCCGCGGGGAAGCGCTTGTGCAGGCGGTAGTCCTTCTCGCTGCGGGACCTCATGCGGTCCGAGGCCCGGTCCGAGAAATCCGAGCTAGGCCAGGCTCGCCGCAAGGTTGTGCTCCGGGTCTTCTTCATGGTGGGGAGGGCGACCCGCTGCCCCGATCCTCGGGGCCTCAGCGCCGGGGCGCAGCGCGCGGCTTCATCCGTCTACGGCGGGCACGACCCGGGCGGACTCTGCGCGCATTTTCCCAGCCCCTCCTCGTCGGCGTCTACACCGCCAGCGGCGGGTCCGGCCCTCCCCACGCCCCCACACCCCCCCACGGCGAAGGCTCCGATTTTACACACGTCCCACAATGCATTACACTTCATTTGCAATCCGGCCGGCTTATAGCTTCCAGATTCCTGGGGGGAAAGGCACGTTAGGAGGCTCCCCGGCCAGGAGGAGGCGGGGAGGGGGCGGGCGGGGTGAGGGCGCCGAGACTTGCAGCGTGAAAGCAATGGGAGCGCAGACAATGGCCCGATTCAGCGCAGGAGTGCTTAGCCAACTGTGAGCCACGGCACAAAAGACCCAAACAAATGAGGAAGCCCAGGCCTCCGGGGGTGACCCGGGATCGGGCGCCCGGGAAGCCGGAGGGGCGGCGGCAGACCCTCTCCGCACCGGGCGGCTCAGAGCGAGGCGTGGGGATGACAGCGTCCAAGTCGTGTCCCCCTGGGCCTTTCAGCCGCGCGGCCCGCAGTCCCGGGCGCGGGCGGGCTCTGCCTCCCCTGCAGTCCTCGGGAGGCAGTCTTCATTACAGAGGCTCGGATGGGGGGCGCGTTTGCACAGGATCCGAGCAGGCTCTGCAGTCAGCAGCTGCGGCGGCGGGCTCCTGCCGAATCCAGGAAGAGTCCTCGCGACTGCAGCGCCTCGTCGATCTTCCTCCTTCCAAGGCTCAGGGTGGTGTGCGTGCGTGTGTGCGTGTGCGCGCGCGCGCCGACACGCATGTGCCCCCCTACACGGGCATGCTCCTACTTACTGGCCGCGGCGGCGACGGGAGCCATGGCTGCCAAGGATGCGGAGCCCGCCGATCGCCCCCCGCACGGCGGCACCGCTGCTCAGTCGCGAGCGCGCAGAATGGCTATTGAAGGACAGGAAGCCGGGAAGCCGCTCAGCCTCATGCTAATCACCGAGCTGCCTTAAGTTAGAGCACGGATCCTGTCAGGCTTCTCATTTTCATGTAAAACACCCTGCGGCGGCTCTGGGACTTGGCTGGTGCCCCAGCCAGGAGTCCGCGCTCGGATATTTACATATTTTTAGGATGGCGCCTCCCGCTTGCAGAAAGGGAGAGAAACCGCTCGGTGGGAACAGGGCAGTCTGCGGTGCCCTGCCTTGCCCACCTGCGCCAATCCCGGAGGCAGCTAGATCCGGGGGAGGGGGCGCCACCCGCAGCTCCGCCGACAGCCGCAAACGCCCGGGCACCTGGTCCACGCCGCCTGGAGAACGCAACGAGGGCGGCTCCGGCTCTTCCTCGCTGTCCCCCGAGCCCCCGGTGTCAGTCACTACCAGCCCGCTAACCTGCATTCAAGTCCACAGCCCCACTACCCGGCTCGGCTCTGCACAGCTGTTTCTGGTCCAACAACCAATCGCTAAAGGACAACAATGCGCGCGGCGCGGGAGGGGAGGAGGGGGCGATGCGCCGCCCCGGCCGAGGCGCCGGGCCCGGGATGCCGGGCCGGGACGCGGAGGTCACCGCGAGTTAAAGGCGCGCGGCCACACTGCGGAGAACCCCGACCGCGCTGCGCTGCGGCCGTTTTTTCAGCTTGGCTTCTCGTTTGGGTTTCCAATAACGCTTAGGTGTTGTAAACAAAAATAAACCCGATTCTTCTTACGTCTTTGCGCTTTTTTCCATTTGTGACGATGCAACGTTCAAAATCATGTTTTATGCTGTTCTACATATTCGCAGGTGCCAAGGTACAGAGACAGGGATACGAAATCTTTATGAAGCTATGATTTTTTCAGGCTGATACTGCAAAAACAACCCCCCCAAAAAAACCACACTGGGTTCTAACTGGTTAAGATTCAGGAGTTTTAGCACAATTTGGTGCTCTTCCAAGGCTTTAATTCTTTGTGGGGGGGTGGGGGGGGGCAAGGTTCTCGAAGAACAACACAGAGTTGGGCGAGGTTTCAGCAACAAACATTATAGAATCTAGAACTTCCATTCAATATCTCAGGGCTGCCCTCTGTAACCTGGGGCCAGTGTAACTGATCTATCTCCCGGGAAACCGGGGGTAAACAAACAAAAATCACTAAGCACCTTGTATTTACACTAATCAAAATTTATTACTAACCGTAAACCAGTTAGCTAATATTCAGTGACATTTTTTCAAAGTTAGAAAAGGACAGTCTCCCAAAAGGCACATTTTGCTAAAATGTCTTCTTACTGTAAGAGGACTGCTAAGAACAGAAAGCCTCCAGCTTTAGAAGCTAAAGAAGACTAAATGTGTAAAGAACCATAAAGGTAATAAAAAATAATTGTATTAATGAATGCATGAGATAGTGACATTTACATATCTCAATCCAATTCAACAATTACCCTGCATCCCATGAGCCAAAAGTGGTTATATGAATGATTATAATGGTTACGACTGAAGGCTAATGGTGATTGCTGTGACAACTGTGATACTTATTCATTTAGCAAATGATTTTTGACTGTCTAGTATATGCTGTGATGGGTGCTGGGCAAACAGAACAACACACATGGCCCCACGTAACTTACGGTCTAGGTAGTAAGCAAATAAATGCACGGATTGTGTTAAGGTCTACAAAGAAGAATCACCTCTATGAAAAAACGACAGTTAATCTGAGACCTACAGAATGTGGAGTCATCCAAGTAAAGAGTGGGGAGAGTGATGTTTCAGAAAGTGGGAACAGCGCATGCAAAGGCCCTGAGGTGGGAAAGAATCTTGGCTTCTGTTGGAAGAAGTGAAAGGCGGCCAGTGTGGCTGGAATTGGAGCATAAGAGGAAGGCGTGTGATGAGATCACGGATGAAGCCAAGAGCCGGATCACGCAAGGACTTGCAGGCCATGTTAAGGGTTTTGTATTCTATTGTATTATGGGAGCCACTGAAGGGTTTTAAGCAAAGAAGCAATGATAGTTTTAGAATTTCTATATAAAAGGGGCTTAGAAGAGGGATTCTGTTTAGGGGTCATCCAGGACTTTTCCAAACTGTACATTTGAATCGCACTTGACTTAAAACTGAGAAAATATTCATCGTGCATCTGAAGGAATGGGGGTGGGTTGATGGATATTTTGGGAGGAGAGCTATAGCTCCACTCAGCTGCCTCTGAATGCTGGCCTTTGCAGAGCAGTGATATCACCCAGTGTCCATACACAACAGAATGCTCTTGGAGCCAAAGCCAAATAGCCAGACACAGAAGAATCTGGCGGTAAATAGGCTGGGTTAGCTGAATCGAATCACATAGTAAAGTAGGAGAGGTAGAGACAGTTAAGTAATTTATCCATCCAAATTAAGTGGCAACATCAAAAGAAGTTATGAAGGTAAGACTTGAATCTAGCAAACAGCATACTGTGAAACCAACCCTATGTAAAGAAAGTGGAATCCCGTTATTACAGCCACTGTTAAAATCAGACTCAGTGTGTCCATCTGTCCTATGGAAAGATTCACTCTGGTCATACTCAACCCCTAGGTCCCTAGTCCTAGTTTCAAATCTCTCAACCTACTTGAGACAATCAAGTATCTGGATCTTGAACTGTCCATCAAGCAAGCTCAGTTGTGTAATCCCAGTTTTTCCTAGTAGGAAAGTTTAGAATTAAATAGCAAAATGATACAGCAAATCACTTTCACAGTACTTGTAATTTTTTAATCAGGCTTAAGAATAATTTGTACATTTGGTATTTACACATCAGATAGAGATACTAATTAGACACACATTTGCTTTGTGATTCTAATTCAAATGTATACAGTTGGCCCTTGAACAACCAGGTTAATTCAAGTATAATTTATAGCAGCCATCCCATCCACGGTTCCTCTGATTCAATCAACCACGGATGGACCATGTGGTATTTACTATTGAAAAATACCCACGTTTAAGTGGAAATGGGTAGTTCAAACCTGTGTCGTTCAAAGGTCAACTGTAACTGATTTTAGACTTGTAATTTTAAGTTGAAAGGTAGAAGAATTTTGACTTTGACGTGCTCCTCATTTAAAACTTTGGTTTATTAGATTTACAAGAGTTGAATGAATTTAGTAGTTACCAGTATGTAAACTCCATGAAGGCAAGGGATGTTTTCTGTTTTATTCATTGCAGTTCATTGTTCTGCTTTGTTCATAGCTGTGTCCAGTGGCTCACAGTAACTGGCCCAGATGTGATGACTAATGAAGCCTGATTAAGAACTCTGAAGAATCTGGTTTGAAATTTTCCATAACTGTGTTTCTAAATGGGGCTAATTATTGAGTAAAACGACTTTAGTCTTCAATCTGAGTTGATCAAATGTTTTTCAAAGGCCCCCTGAGAGTTACAGTTTTAATTTTATTATTTTTAAAATACCAAATTTACAAACTGAATACATTGAATCTAAAAACTGAAGGAAGGGCTTCCCTGGTGGCGCAGTGGTTGGGAGTCTGCCTGCCAATGCAGGGGACACGGGTTCGAGCCCTGGTCTGGGAAGATCCCACATGCCGCGGAGCGGCTGGGCCCGTGAGCCACAATTACTGAGCCTGCGCGTCTGGAGCCTGTGCTCCGCAACAAGGGAGGCCGCGATGGTGAGAGGCCCGCGCACCGCGATGAAGAGTGGTCCCCACTTGCCGCAACTACAGAAAGCCCTCGCACGTGCAGAAACGAAGACTCAACACAGTCATAAATAAAAAAAAAAAAAAAAAAAAAAAAAACTGAAGGAAATTTGATTTTCCCATTTGTATCTCTAATCAAGGAAAATTTGATATTTTGAATTTGTATCTCTGGTATACTGAACATTCATTAAAGGCCTAAATGTAAGTGATCTTTGCTGTGCACAGAAAGCCCCACTTTGGTATGGTAAGAGAGCTAAGTCCGCAGAAAGGAAATAGGTGTTTATGTATTTACGTACGTCTGTGATATATGCATCGAAGTTTGTGATTAAAATATTTGTTAAATAAAAATCAAAATTCTGAGTCTGACAGTCATTTATCTTGCTGCTGCGTCCTGAAACATAATTTGCAAAAGATATTAACAGTTTCATTTGACAAATGTGCTTTTAGTGAAAAAAAATACATATACACACCTTAAAATTGGGCAGTTGTGTGGCCCAGGTTAAGAAGCTAAATGGAATCTGGAAATGAATGTGTCCCAAAAGGACGAGGGCTTTTTCAGAGGCTTTCGAGCTGGAAGATTGGGAGTATTTCTTATGTGACGCATATATACACTCATATATTTGCATGTATGTACGTATGCACATTCATATGACCTGGGATAGTTTGGCCTCCAAAAGCAGCTAATAAGGTAGCTTACCATGTACTTGGTAGATACATCTTTGTCCTCCTTTGCCCAGGCTCCAAACTGCTAGTTATAATTTTATCAGAAAGCTTGAGCATTTACTGTCTTTCTTAGAAGATGCTCTCTTCTTATGTGGACCACCAGTGTGGTTGCCAGGGCGGTGGTCACGCTGCTGGCATGCAGGTCTGCAGCTCCCAATAAACAATGTGCTCTGGGGAACCCTTGTCCTGAGATACATTAACAAATGTGACTTGGAAAGAGGGTTCCATTATAAATTCAGAAGATGTGTTAACATTAAGACAGGCCTGCTGGACTTCTCAGAGCCTTTCATGTGCAAACGCACCTTGTAAATCTACCAAAAAAAAAAAACAAACAAAAAAACCAACTGCTCATCAAGCTCTAATCATAGGACCACCTGTTGCTGGAGCACATTTTGGCAAACAGATCTAGACAGGTGGTGGGAGGTGATAAATCCATGGCGTAAAACATGTTTCGGAGAAGTCCTAAGAATGATGAGACTGAGTATATATTGGTCTTTGCACCCCTATCAAAATCTAAGCTGAATTTCCCTTAGTCTCTCCACTCAGGTACAGCGTCACCTATAACCCACTGCCGACAGGGCTATAATGATAATGGTGGTCAATGAATTCTACTCCCAAAGGAAGCAATTATTTGGGGATGGAGGAACCCACCGAGGAGAAGTAACTCAAGGGGGGCCTGAGGGTTTGGGAGGACGGAGAGGCTGGAGCAGGCTGGCAGGGTGATGGCATCCGTCTCCAGGCCAGACTAAGCGAAGTCAGAGTAATAGAGGGCGGTGCGGCGCGGGGATGCCAAGGCGAGCAGGCATTCCCGGCTTTGCTGGGGGCCTGGGAAAAGTTCATCTTTGAGTTCCATTGTTTCAATTGTCACGGTGATAAGCTCTCAAAGTGAAGATCTGAGGTAAATATATAAATGTTCCATTTCACTGCGGAAGGCACCAAGAAAAAAAACAGCCACTTTTATTATTACGCTTGATCACTAACGGGGGGGGGGGCACTTAAAAAACCTGAATCCTGTCTAGATCCTTTTGTTCACCTACGCATCCTGCTTTGCGTCAAATAACAAAACAAGCTGAATTCCAGTGGGGCCCAGCAAGGAACACTGATACCATACCGTGGGTGCTACTGAGTTAAACAGCTGAGATCCAGAGCATCCACAAACTGGGTTTAGGAAAGAAGAAAGAAGACAACGCCCAGGCACAGCTAGCGTGTATTCAAGAGCTGCAGCATTCAGTGGTGCCCAGCACACCCCGCTCAAACTGGAGCAGTTACCCAGGGTCACGAACGGAGTCCAGAGAAGGTAGAAACAACCTGAGTCCGTCAACAAATGGGAAGAGCAGATGTGAGGAAATTCTGACACAGGCTACAACATGGATGAATCTTGAAGGTCTTATGCTAAATCGGCTAGACACGAAAGAACAAACACTGCATGACGCCTCTTAGATGAGGTCCTTAGAGCAGTCAAATTCAGAGACAGTACAGTCACCCTTGTCAGGGCCCAGGGGAAGGGGAGGGGGAGTTAGGGTTTAATGGGTATCGCGTTTCAGTTTGGGACGGTGATGAAGTTCTGGAGATGGATGGTGGTGATAGTTGCACAACAACGTGAATGTACTTAAGGCCACTGAACTGTACAGAAAGAATTAAAGGAGTAAATGTTAACGTATATTTTATGCAATTTAAAAGATAAAAAAGAATAGAGTCCGAGAAGCAAAGGCACAGTCAGGAAGTGGCTTTGTGTGGACGGGCTGGAAGACAGGCTGCTGTGAGCTGGCCCTTTCACCCGCACACACGGTGGGGCACACAGCCTCGCCTTTTTTAATGTTTGAAAACAAAAGCTGATATCAGGTAGACCGAGACAGACACTGCTCTGTCTTAACCCCTAGAAGTGATTGATTTCCAAAAACTCTCCATCAGACCTCTCTCCTGATCTCCAAATCCTTATTTCCTACTGCCAAGTGAGTATCTTGCCCGGATACTCCGTGGACAATCAAACTCAAGCTGCTCATTACACACAATTAACCATCTTCATCCGCGTTCTCCCAACCTCTGGCTTCTTGGAATACATTTCTGGACATGGCGAACGGCACTCCCAGACATTCGATCTCCCAAAGCGAGGACCTGGGATGCATCAACTGCTTCCTGTCTCTCACTGCTCTCCTCCCATCCATCCCATGCCCGTCACTACACTCAATCCGTCACCAAATTCTTGTGTTTCTACTGCCTTCCTATATCCTGAAGGCCTGAGTCAAGGCACTGGGGAAGGAGAGGGAGGCCAGACACAGAAAGCCAGTGTCATGTGCCTAAGATACAGAAAGGGTACCCTAAAAAATTCAGTGAAGTAAGACTGTTATAAAATTTGAATATTAAAAATTAAAATTAAATATATGTAATCAAATATCTAATTTATTTGTTTAAATACATACTTAAAAATAAGTTCATCCATTCAAAACTGAAACTTGATAATAAGCAATTTGTAATCAGTAATCAATATTAAATAGTTTAAGGCAAAAATCAGACTGCACAATAAGACAATTATGTGTTTCAGTCTTATGTTAACTTGCACGGAGAAGCCTCGGTTCACATGTGAATGCAGCTGGAAATCATAAAAATATTTAACCATCTTCTCTGATACAAGATTTTGACACTGATGGTGAAGCACCTGACTCCTGTTCAACAAACTTTGTTACCTGAGGTAAACCTCGGGATCTGTTTCTTTCTGCATATGCCACGGATATAGTAATATCCACTGCCCTCTTCTTTGAGAAAATACCCATGAGGCTCTTTTGTCAGGGTTTCGCGTCTCTCTTCAGAATGGTTAAAATATTCTCAGTAAAAGGATAAGAGTTTTAAACAAGTTGTTCAGTCAACTAAAGGAACCCATTTCACCACGTTCTCCCTGTGCAGCCCCTACATCCAGTGGCCTCTTTCAATCTACCTCATACTAGAAACCTGTCTTCGCACATTAGCACGCGTTGCAGCTATATTTGTTCATTTGAAGGACCTGCGGTTATACTCATAAGCTTCAGGGAATTAAAGGGAGCACCGAAATGCCAGCATTTACAAAGCCAGGAGCCACTAGGCACACTCTCACAGAGGGCAAGCTTCCTCTAGAAAGACCTAATATTTTTCTCAAACCCTAAGAGATGAATAGTGGACCTTCTCACTGAAAGCCAACATGCTTCAGAATGAAACAATGGTCCATTGGAGTCACCACACCTCTTCACAAGTTGAGGGGAAAAAAGGAGAAATTTAGTTGCCTGACTGACATGATTGACAGTTGTGACAATTCATTAAGTAAATCTTTCCATTTTCCAAATGCATCTCAGACTTGCCCTGCGTAGACAACAGTGAGCGACTTTGCTTCTACTGTCAACCTGCAGAGGCAACACAGGTCCTCCTGGACCACCCGAGACTTCAGCACAACTGAACGTGGTGTCTCCATGAACTTTGTTCAGCTCATAATTGACTAATCACAAAAGACGAGCGAAAATCACAGCATCAGTGGGTTCCTCCGATTGTAGTGACTGGTCTCAGTCTCGGTGTGGTCAGAAAAGGTCAGCAAAATTGTAACTCTCATCATTTTATGAAGAAAAATACCTTATCTTCACATTGAACAATTCCTTGAAGTATTTTGCCATGAGAGAACCAGTAGACTTTTGTGAGGTAGAAGATATTTCATGATTCCTCATCTCATGACAAAATCATGAAGATCATGTGATCTGTAAATCCACTCACTGAGCACAGACAAACATTTATCAGGAGTAACATCCTAAAAGTAAAACACAACACACACAGGGCCACACAGAAATGGCCCCCACCTCGTGGACCCTCACACGTCCCCGAGTGACACGTGGCATCAATCTGTAAGCCTTCGTTTCTTTTGTACTTTTTCCTTAAAAGATCAATATAAATACAAGTTCTCACTGTTCCTCAGCAATGTCAATGTCCCTCTCCAGACCTTCTCGGAGGCTGCCTTGTTTGCCTAAGATGACTATCACCTCCTTGCCCTCCTGGAAAACTCTCATTCATCCTTCAAGATTCAAATTGCAGTCAGTGCTCTGACAAACTTTCCATCGTCTCCCTCTCTTTGCCTCCCACCCCGTCTCCTGCAGAGTTGGAAGCCCTGGTCCCATCTATACAGCAATCTGTGGGCTTCCACGATGGTGCTTACAATGCTGTCACAGAATGCGGTACCGTACAGAGATATCTCCTGCCTCCCTGGCTTTCCCGGTTCCTTGAGACCAATGACTGTTTTGTTCATTGAACAAACGTTCATTGAGCACTTGCTATGTGCTCAAGACGGCTACAAATTCTGGGATTCAAAGTTTAAAAACAAAATAGCAGCAATAAGAGCAAAACTGTCATTAAGGAGTCTCCATGCTCATGGGGGGAGATAACGGTAAACAAGTGAGTAAATTATACAGAATACGAAATAGCAATGAGTGGAGTGGAGGAAAATAACGCCGGGGAGGAAGGCTAAGATGAAGGTTTTCGATCTAAGATGGAGAGGCCAGGGAAGACTTCACTTCGTTCATCTTTTGAAGCCTCGTGCCTTTTAAAAGTGGGTCCTCCATAAGCAGGTGCCAGGATATGTTGATTTTTGGCCCTCTGCAGTGTTGTGTTCCTCGCAGAAGCCCAACAAATGCCCGTGGATTTATAAAGTGGTTTCAGGGTCGTAAAGGAATATTATACCTACTTTGTTTTCCCTCAGATCCACTAGTAGCTAAGGAATAATAAATAATGCCTTATGTTTGTATAGGACCTTACAGTTTATTGAGTCTCGTAAGGTCTGAGGTCAGCAAGGTAACATTTGTTATCATAATTAAAGATGAAAAAACGAAGGCTCAAAGGCAGTAAGTGACTTGCCCCAAGTCATACAGAGGTTGAAAAACCAGAATTCCTCTCTTGAGATTCCCAGTCTAGGATTTTTCCTGCCCTACCCTGCTGCCCCCGTAATGACGGATGGGGGTAGTTACTAGATTTAGGGTTATATGTTAACTGCTTTTGGGTAGTCTGAATGAAGTTCACCGAAATCTTTATATTGCTAGAATAGTCCCCCAATTTCTAAGTTATTATAAGTTTTTATGAATATATGTGCGTGTGAAAGAGAAGACAAATTTCTCTGGATGACTCAAATGACTCCCTCGGTTGGTTTATACAGATGGTGCATGAGATTTAGACTTAAATCCACACACCTCCTTCAGACTAATCAATCTTGAAAGTTTTCTTTTCTCAATTCTGTTTGCAGGTCACCACAGAGCTGCTTCCCAAGCCAGTGAAAAACCACATGACAACACAGATGGATTTTAAAGGAGGAATCTTTTTTTCAACACGTCGCTTCCTGTGATTCAAAGAAATGTTATACGTGAACAATTAAAATCATATATGAAAAAATAAGCAAAGCTCCAATAGTTTCCTGTTCTATCAAATTACAATAATTTTTTAAAAGATATTTAAATTCCTGACTCTATTTAAGAATAACTACTTTAACTCCCAGCAAATTATAGGACTTTTATGTGATATCACTTAATAATTACTAATAACATTTTTAACTTTAATATAGAATAAAAAACACATAGATGAGATTAATAATTTCTACTAAGTCCATTGGAGAGATTTTTTCCAACTTTCCTTCAATATTTCAAAATTTAAGTAATTAGTCTTCTGGGTAATAATCTTTAGTCTTCCTATTATTATTCATTTGATACTTTAAAGGTGCTATGAGACTTCTATTTCCAACAGAGAGGGTTAACTATAACCTAATAATCATTTGCAGTAGCTTTCATTAGTTACCATGTTATTTATTATTCAACTAGGACATTTTTTTCAAGTAAAAAGGATTCTATTAATTACACTAGGACAAAACGCTTGACCAGAACCCTCCTGGTCCAACAGGGACATATGGTCACTCTACTTTTAGTGAAAGAAGGCTGGTCAAAAAGTATAATTTTGGCTTTATAAGAGGAACAAATAAATGTAAGTGGGGAGACAAGAAAAACTGCCAGTATGATCAGATATTTTAAAATGTAAAATAGTAGCATTTGGGGGTGTCACCGTATACTCTTCTTTGTCCCCTGACTAATGGGGGTGGAGGCGCAAAGACCTGTGGCCAAAGTTTAATTTTTGGCAAGACATATATTGCATTGGTTCTGCTATGATCCCATTTACCCAAACCAAAAGTTGGCTGAGGTAATTCCATCTGATGGCAAACGCTTCCTGTAAGGAGAATACACAATACAGCATAACCTGCAGTCCCCAGCCTTTCCCCCGCCTTGTTTTCCCAGTTCCCACAAAGAATGAGGGACTACCTTCTTAAGAGACCAGCGGGGGCTCCCTCCAGGCCACCAAGCTGAGTGCTGGCAGCAGGGGGAAGGGACAAGTGCCAAGTCCTAACATTTTGCACGTGGGCTGCGCTTTGTAACACAGACTAGACTAGAGGTGAGCGCCCGCCCTCGTTTCAGCCTACAGGTGGGTTTCGTGTGGACACACCTTTGTGCCAGTCAGGAAACTGCTACCTCTCTGTCTTCATGGCTTCTCAGAAGAAAGGAGTAAAATATCCTAGAAATGGGAAAAGGCCAAACCCAAATAAGAAGCTACGAGAAAGAGACAGAAGGCAATAAAGGAAAGAGAAAGTTGAATCCAGAGATAGGATGGAGACACTGTTTTGCGACACAGTTTTCTTCCAAAATCTTAGAGGGAAGCTGATTTCCAGAGAATATCTGATCTGGCTTCCTGGCTCCAGACACTGCGTGTTTAAACATCTCCAAGTTCTTGGAGGTGAGCCTCCTACAGAGTTTTCCAGAGCCAGGACACATTTTTAGACCTAAATTATTTCAGTTTCAGACCTAAAGAAATCCATCCATGTTTGGTGTTGACAGATAAACGTATTCATAGAGCCAGCACCTATATGCTAGTGAATGGGTGGCATGGCAAATGGGATATTTGAAATTTAGATCCTGTAACAATTGAAATATAACTTGCTTAGATGAGAGGCTAGATACGTCTTAAGTACGCATCAATTATGAGAACATCCAATTTGCTTTCACGTGTCATGACAGACCATTATAATCAACACCATAACCTCAGCAACTAAAACAGAAAAGCTTAAAAGGAAGTGATTTTATGCACTTGTCAGAGTTCACAAATGACCAAGTTCAAGAGCTGCAGCACTGCACTGTACCCATGAAATCAAGGCAAAAGGTTCCTCCAGCCGCGTGCACCTGCAGGTTTCTGGGAGGTGGCTCACAGGCCGTAGAACGGGAGAACAGAGGGGAGAGGCCTTGAGCCATCTTGGAGGGGTACAGTTCTCTCCATCCCCCGCCCAGAATCTTGCTAAGGCAAGGATTTCCCTGCAAGGATTTTGCTAAGGCGGAAGAGTTTAGGAGTTAAAAGTGATTACTCTGGAGCACATCTCTCGGTGCCTGAATCCCAGCATCTCTACTTCCCAGCCGGGCAACCTCAGACATGTCCTACAAACAGCTCAATCCCTCAGTTCTTCCTCTGTAACATGGGGAAGACAAAAGTGCCAATTTAATGGGGTTGTTCTGAGGATTAAATGAAATATGTGCCTGGCAATCAGTTAGTGCTCAGTAAATGTTAATTTAATTCATTTTAGTTAACACCCTCGACTGGGTCCAGCGCTGAACACACCCTGGCTGCCAAGTCAGGTGGTGCGCCCCCTGGGAAGCTCAGAACGTTCTTTATTGTGCCCTGCTAAATCATTTAAGTAGTCTCTTTCTCTCTTAATGTCTTCTCTTCTTCTATTCTTTCAGTGATTACCCCGATATTTCAACAGGCATTCTTGAACTTGAAAAAAATCTAAAATAAATCACCATCTCCATATTCTCCCAAACAACACAAATACCTGACAATGATTCAACTCTGTACAAACATATATTGGCTCCCAGGTTATTGTTTCATTTCCTTCCTTCCTTCTTCCTTTCTTTCTTCCTCCATCTCCTGCTTCTTTTCCCTCCCTCTCCTCCCTCCCTCCCCCCTCTCCTCCCTCCCTCCCTCCCCCTCCTCCCTTCCTGCCCCGCTCCCCCCCCCCTCCCCCCCCCTCCTCTCTGTCCCCCCCCCCCCCCGTTTCTTTTACTGTTTTAAATAGTCAAGCCTTGTTGCAGTTTACCCTGTTTACCAGTTTCTTTGCTCAGCATGAACAGGTCAGTTCCCTTGGGGCTGAGTTGCTAGCTTAATGGTACAGAAATGTGGATGGAGCTAGATTTGCGTTTTACGAGATTGAAGAGCCAAGAAATGCTATGAAATATTTCACCTGGAAATTTATAGCGTTTTTTTTTTTAATCCGGGGGCTTTTGAGGATATACGGTCTGCTATTGCTGGAAATGGAATCAAGCAGCTCACTTTTTCTTTTGTCTCTGACAGGAAGAATTTCTTAATAATTATAAAATCTGAGTTTTTCACCAAAAAAAGAAAGAAAAATAGAGAACATTAAAAGAAACACACACACACTCATGAAACAAAAGTTCCCAGACATCCTTTACCATTTTCACAATCAGTCATGCATGATATGGTGATGGTCCCCTCTCTCTCTTTCTCTCCCCCTCCCTCCCTCCCCTCCCTCCCTTCCTCCCTCATCAGTGGGCTTAAGGCAACGTGGCCATGTGGCCATTCAGAGACCTGCTGAGAGGGCAACCCCTAAGAGGCAGCACAGTACAGCAAGGCTCAGGGAGACGGGGTGGGGGTGATGGAAGGCACACCAGGCTGGTCCCAGGGTTCTTAAGCTCATGTCTTCCTTCCACTACGAACTTCCTCTGGCATCTTGAGCAAGTGTCACGTAACTACTCTGCTCCTGTATTGTTTTACCCACCAACCTCAACGAGGTACTGGAGAAGATAAGAGCTCTGTGAAGAACACTTAAGTAAGGAGGAAGAACACCAGCACGGAAGTTCTATGCCAGCCTTTAATAATTCCCAGTAGTCAACTCACCAAACCTCTATGACTCTCAATATCTTCATTTAGAAAAGGTGAGAACTGCACTCAACAGCTGCCGTGTCCCTTTCCTGGTTCAAACACCATGACGTGCTATTATAAAGCAATAAGAAATATGCAGACATTCTGAAGGCTATGTAAAGCACTACATCTCACTTTTATTGATAATTAGAAGAGTTGATGAGGGCCAGAGTAACAATAAATACATGGTAAGTCATTGTTCTATTTCTTTGTGACTTTGAGATGATAATAAAGCAAGTCATGGTAAAATTTTACTTTGGAACAACAGGAAGAGTAAAAAGAAATTCTTAGGAACTCAGAATTTGACACTATTGGTTACGCCAGTTCAATGCTAAACACAGAATTTGAAGTCAGGCCCCAGTTTAAGTCCTGGCTCAGCTTCTTACCTCCTCTGTGTCCCTGAACAAATTATTTACCCTCTATAAGCCTGGGTCTTCTCATCTTCAAAATAAGAACGGTAAAAATATATAGTGGTCAACTTAAATAAGATAATATATGTAGAGCTCTTGGCTCAGTCTTGTATCCAGGAAGTCCCTGCCATCAAAGATGAGCAAGTGGGCTAAAACTTAGTAAAGTCAAGGATTTTCACTAAGTATTTACCTGATTAAGACTTAAAGTCTTATTTGGGGGAGAAAAGCTTGTTTTGTTTCCCGAAGACTAAAGAAAAATAGAAGTAGCAACGCAGCTCTACTTGGTGTTTGCTGGGCAGAAAACACCCACCAAATGAGATGCCCAGGTATTCCCTCACCTTCCCCACTGATCCGGGACCCTCCACCCATGCACAGACCACCAGCAGCTGTGTCTGTTCAACAACACTGCCTAAGCCAGCACCTCGGACCCTCCAGGGGGCCGGCCCGCCATGCAGGGCACCTCTGCCATCCCCTTTGGCACAGCTCGTGGCCATCCTCCAACACAGAGCAGATTTGGAAACCATTAAAGTTCCAAAGAGAAGATGAGTAAAATTTTAGTAAAAATTGGTACCGTTGATGAAGCATTATATTGTAGAAAGCACAACACTCAAAGCCCTCCATAGACTGGGGCCTTAAATCCCAGGGATTTTAACCTCAGATGACACAATGGCATGGTCCCACGGTCTCTGCATCTCCTAAGGGGTAAAGCCTCCACCCTTTCTGATCCTACTCAGTCCCCCAATGGCATGCACGCACACATCGGGCACTGCCAGAGACCATACACACTGCCCTGAGTTCACCCTGGCTCCCGGGTCCATGTGATCAGCCTGCCTGGTTTTCTATCTCCTCGTCAATCTCTGATTCTTGGCCAGATCTCCCCGTTTTGAAGTCTTCTAATGTGTTGACCTGTGTTTCTAACCGTGGTCTATCTCCCCTTCACAGTGTGGGCATGCCACCCAGGCTCTCCTCCCACCAAATGAAGGTACCACCTTCAACTTCAGCCTACCTGTCGTTGGCTTCCCCACCCACGCTGGTCCCACCTCAGCTCGGACCTGACCTAACGGATGGCGGAAGTGGGGCAGACACAAGCCAGGGAGGCATAAAATATGGCATCCAAATATACAGGCAAAGGGTAAGGGCACCGGAGGGGTGGAGGATAGGTATGAATCGAAAATTAGGGGGGTCTTTCTTCTGCAAGAGGGCATTGGGGATTTCACTTCCGGATCGAGAGAGCTGAAAGGAAGCAGTTGGCATATCTTTATCAAACTAGGAAGACTTAAAGGAAGAGGTAGGAAGGGAGAGAGAAATTAACATGCTGAGAGGAGACCATCCTGGGACATGGAGCTTGTGCAGGGGACCGGAAGTCAAGAATGAACGGAGAGGAAGTGTCGGTGGAGAGAAGCAGAAGTGAGCCAGTGACCCTGGACTCAGGCTGTGCCCGGCAGGTGCCCCTGCAGACCTCGTGCCCGTCCCCAGCCAGGGCCCTCCAGTGCCAAGGTCCTCTGATTCTAAGTTGCTGCAATGCTGGAAAAAAGAAAGTTCACTTTGCTCAAAGGCTCAGGCCCATCAAACTTTACTAACTTAATGTTTTCATTTTTATTGTTTGTTTGTTTAAGGTGAGAATTCGTGTGCATTCGTTTGCTAGGGCTGCCAGAACAAAATACCACAAACTGGGCAGCTTCAACAACAGAAACCGTCCCACAGTTCTGGAGAAATCCAAGATCAAGGTGTGCGCAGGGTGGGTTCCTTCTGAGAGCTGGGAGGTAGGATCTGCTCCAGGCCTCACTCCTAGCTTCTGGTGCTTCAGTGGCCATCTCGGCATTGCTTGGCTTCTGCTGCATCACCCCTGTCTTCACACGGCATTTCACCGTGTGCATATCTGTGTCCAAATTTCACTGTTTTATAAGGACACCAGTCACATTGGATTAGGGGCCACGCTACTCGAGTATGACCTCATCTTAACTAACTGCATCAGTAACAACCCTATTTCCAAATAAGGTCAGATTCTGAGGTCCCGGGGGTTAGGACTTCAACATATGAATCTGGGGGGCACACAATTCAACAGGAATCTGGGGGGCACACAATTCAACCTGTAACAGTATCGTTGATGACAATCCTTGGACTCCTTCAAACTCCTAAACCAAAGCTGGATTCATTCAGAAAAATAAATAAGTAAACCAAGCGAGATGGCCCAATAATGCTTCAAGAACTTTTCCGGCAGCTTATAAAAGCAAAACTTCCCTTTTGAGAAAACCTGTGCATATCACTTACACAGGAAAGAAGCCAACTGGTTTTCTGTGCTCGAGAGAAAGGGAGCATTTGCCCCTTTCCCTCGTCCAAAGCCAAATTAGCCCAAGAAATAAGGGGTAAATCAGCTCTGCCCTACAGCCACCTGCATAATTGCGGGGTTTGAACACTTTCCAAAAGAATGAAGTGGGAGAAAGGGGTGGGGGAAAAGCAACACTTGAGATGTTTAACTCTCATTAACAGGAGCAAGAATCTGTCTCGTTCCTGTGCAGACTGCGTGAACCTCTAGCTTCTTCCTTGCCAAGCCCCAGGGCCCATAAGTAAGCAAGTCAGAATAAGAAGTAACCACGGGATTGGCAAAGAGCAGGCAGGAGCACACACCCGGATCCCAGCTAGGCACTGCTGTCTCCGCCAGACCTCACAGAGGCTTCCTCCTCCGCGCTCCTTCAAGGCCAGGAGGAAACAAGCAGGACGGGGCCTTGATATACCTGGGATCTGGAGGGCACAACAGAGAGGCGGGGCGTACAGGGTCTAGAGGCCACCTGTCCAGGTAAATGCACTGGGCCACTGACCATCCCCGTGTGATCACCCCGAGTCTCAATTTCCTCAACTGGAAAATGGGGATAATAATAGAACTCAGGGCTGCTGTAAGATTCAAATCAATTAATCCACATGAACTGCTTAGACAATGCCTGGTACAGAGAAGGCACTGCAAATGTTAGCCACTATTAGTACTGCTTGGGGGGCATAGGCTTGGGGGGGGTGGTTCTTGCTTGGAGCCTTGAATCCCCATCCTTTGAAAAATGAACTTGTCTCATAAATAAAAAGAAAATGGAGATCTCCAGCACCCTATTTTTCTCCCACGGTGAAAGAGGTTACAGATGCGTCTAAGATACTTGCCTCCATCCTCAGGTATTAAAAAGATCCTGGATCTAACACTTATCAGATGCATAACCTTGAGCAAAGTCCAAAAATCTCTGCTAGGCCATCGTTTCCTCCAAGGTAAAATGGGAAAAGTGGCTTTCTCTTAATGTGTGTGAAGAATAAATATGAAAATGTATGTAGTGCGCTCAGCAGAGTAACTGCTAACGACTGGTGAAGGGTTTGGTCATGAGCGGCAACACGTCTGATTATAAACGGGGAAAGGAAGGTCGATTCTGGGCCTCTAGAAGCCTTTACACTGCCTTAGTGACAACTATGGTGGTAGGGGGGAAGTTTCCTTTCTAAGGACATATTACTTTATCTCTCTCACTGTATAAACCCCTGATGTGGGGCTTCCCTGGTGGCGCAGTGGTTGAGAATCTGCCTGCTAATGCAGGGGACATGGGTTCGAGCCCTGGTCTGGGAAGATCCCACGTGCCGCGGAGCAACTGGGCCCGTGAGCCACAACTACTGAGCCTGCGCGTCTGGAGCCTGTGCTCCGCAACAAGAGAGGCCGCGATAGTGAGAGGCCCGCGCACCGCGATGAAGAGTGTCCCTCGCTCGCCACAACTAGAGAAAGCCCTCGCACAGAAACGAAGACCCAACACAGCCAAAAATAAATAAATAAATTTTTTAAAAAAACAAAAAACCCTGATGTGAATGATGTTCTCCAGCTAAGACATCCTCATGCAGGGCAGGGCTGCACAGCCTTGCATCAGGACCACCGCATAATGGTCCTGAGCTGATGTGCCATAGAAAAGGCTCACAACATGGAGAGGAACGTGTTGTTCAAGGACCTCGCGTGATTCTTCATGCGTAGAAGGCTTTTAACGAGTATTTGTAGGAGGGAGGGAGGCGGAGAAGAAAGGAGGTGATGATGGGAGTTGTCATCAAGGATTGTTTGTTCTATGTTCAAGCAGAGGGATGTCAGTGTTTGGGGCAGTGCTTTTCAGAGGGTAAACAGGTAGTTGAGAGAAAGATGGTTAGAGGAAAAAGACTTAGTTGTTGCCCCTCCTTTGCTATGTATCTTGCCCTACTAATACCTGCCTAATGCCAGCCTGGTTCTCTCTTCATTCACACCTGGGAAGCCCTGTGACAGCGTGCCAAGAGCTGCAGACACAGAGCAGCTGCCCAAGCGCCAGCTCTTTCCCCACTTCTTTTGTGTCCCCAAGTACCCCCAATGGGCTCACAGACAAGCAGGCAGGATTTCTTCTCAACGTGTGTGTTGTTGAAACATCCAGGGAGCCCCACAGTTAGAAACACCCCATGTACAAAGCATCTCCTGGGTACAAGACCCATCTCCAAGGACGCCTTCCCAATGCCCATCCTTTCTGCTTTGCAAGAACCAACCTGAACGACCCTTATCTGGCATCTGTCTACACCTTCTGGCAACCATCTGAAACGCTGCCACGGCCTCTGGCTTTCATACCCTGCAGGGCCCCCTCCTTCTGCCCCCTGCTCTTTTTTCCCTTCCACAATCCTCTGTGTCCACCCTGTCACTTGGGCCCTAATCTCTGGGGCCAGAGAATTTCACTCCCTCTGGCCAGCAGCCTCAGAGGACACTGGACTCAAAGTCCTTTTCCATGCAAACACTGGCATAGAGGGGGCTACAGTGCCCCTGTGTAGGGGACTTTCTATTGGCTGGGGCCTTGAGCTATTGGCCAAATGTAATAAATGAACTTTAAAGACATATGCATTTTTAAAAAATTAATTAATTAATTTATTTATTTATTTTTGGCTGTGTTGGGTCTTCGTTTCTGTGCGAGGGCTTTCTCTAGTTGCGGCAAGCGGGGGCCACTCTTCATCGCGGTGCGCGGGCCTCTCACTGTTGCGGCCTCTCTTGTTGCGGAGCACAGGCTCCAGACGCGCAGGCTCAGTAGTTGTGGCTCACGGGCCTAGTTGCTCCGCGGCACGTGGGATCTTCCCAGACCAGGGCTCGAACCCGTGTCCCCTGCATTGGCAGGCAGATTCTCAACCACTGCACCACCAGGGAAGCCCAAGACATTTGCATTTTTAAAGGAGGGTTTCCTACAAATCCCACCGTCAGAGAGTTACACAGCAAAAGGATGAAAGAGGAGGACCTCGGGAAGATGGCCTATCAGTGAGGGAGACACAGAGATGCTATTCAGCCACCGGGCTGGACATCCACGTCTCTAGCTTCCAGAAGCTGGGGCATCTCCTCTTCCCTCCTGGGCACCACTAACACAGCAAAGAAGAGGCAGCCAGCCCCGGCGCAGTCCCACAGCTGCAGGAGAATCACCGTAGCTCAAGCCCGGCGAGGAGGCCGCACACAGGAGGGGAGGGTGGCACAAGGCAGGCCTTCGGAGACCCCGGTGGTCACAAAACAGCTGCTCCAACTACAGGATTTTTCAGTGATGTAATCCCTCTCTCTCTTTTTTTTCTGAAACACTTGTCCTTCTTAGACCAGCCAAAACCAATGGCAGAGAGAAGAGGTAAAACAAACATACAACAACAACAAACACTGCAAAAGATGAGGAGGGAGGACTTCGTTCAGATCTGGAAAGGTGGTGCGGGGCCAACTGATGACTGTGATGGGGGTGGGAGGAAAAACTTTCAGCAAATCTCCAGGCTGGCTGTGGCCCCAGTAACCACATGACACAGGTGTATTATGTCCCGGAAGTGACTCTGACCTAGATAGAGCGAGTCTCCGGCGCGTTTCAGATCACACTTCTCTCCACTGCTAAGTTTCGGGTGTGTGATGACAGGAACACAACACCAAGCACGCAGCTGTACTTCCACGGCTAAGTTTTTTCTTTTCTACCAGCTGGTTTATACACTGGGGTGTTCACTTTCATGACTGCTGCCTGCAGGAAAATCCTGCTTCCTGTTTCTCATCCCCAGGATCCAACTTTTCCTAATTTTTCTCTAAGGAAGAAAAAGCCTCCTGTAAACATTTCTGGCGTTAGCCAGCTTGCCAAAATTCCTAACTTTCTCATTACTGCAGACAAGCATTGAGGAGATTTTTTGTTTTGGACTTTGTATCCTGCAACTCAAATTCCACGCCCATCTGAATGCGTTAATGAGATGGGGTCATCATTCAAAACTGGCTCTTGGCTTCCATCACTGAAGACATTTAACAGAAGGAGTTGAAGTAATAAGAAATGCACTATCAACCGTGTCTCCCAAAAGAATCAACATGTCTCCCCTAACTTGTAGTGAAGAGAATGTGTCCCCAACCATAAAATATTTTATATCCCATGCTAGGAAACTAGAGCTCTAGGAGCTGAAGGTATTCACATATGCTGACACAAAGGAAAAATCTGTCACCAACCTGCCACCAAAAATAGCCACGACTTTCTCCTTTTCCGTGCTAACAAGTTTCTTTCATACACTGATACCTGACTTGAAGGGATACAAATACAACAGCTGCAATGTCTTTGGAAAACATCACATTAAAATTTACTAGTTTAGGTAGAAAGGAGAATTAAAACACTGCAAAATCAAGTGAATATCTAGTAAATTCCTTGGTGATTGTAAACTTGTGGCATGTTTTTATCAGTGATTTTGACAGTCCTTTAAAGCCCCTCTCTCTTTTCATTGACCTAAAATGCCCACCATTCTTAACTGCATGTGTTTCGCCTTTGAAAGGAAAAATATATTTGAAATAAAATGGTCATACAATATTTATAACAGATTTTTTTAAACAAACTATAGGATATTTGATAACATTATGGAATTACTGCTAATTTATTTCAGTTAATAATAGTATTGTGGTTATGCTTTTTAAGTGCTGATCTTTTGGAGGTGCATACTGATATATTTATGGGTGACATAATACGATGTCTGGATTGCTTCAAAATAATCTGGGGTGGGAGAGTAGGTAGGGATATAGATGAAACAAGATGAATCATGAATTGAACATTGTCGAAGCTGGCTATTGGGCTTGTGTTTCTACTCTCTCTACTTTTCTGCACATTACAAACTGTGCAAAATAAAAGGAAAAAAAGTAACAGCTATATAAAGTGGTCTAAGTTTTTAAAATCTCCAACAATAACATACACTCCTCAGAAAATTTCCCTCCTGAGTCTGAAGAGAGGTGAAAAATATCACTACATCCTATTCTGAAATCAGTGACCAAGACACTGGAACAGGAGTTAGGCAACTGGGGTTCTAGCCTGGGTTTTGTCACTTTCTGGCTTTGTGACCTTAAAACAAGTCCTTTGACTTCTGTGGGCTTCGTTGCTTCATTTCTAAAGCAAATGGGTCAGACCAGACGTTTCCCAAGGTCTCTCCCAGCTATAAGATACTATGAAATATGAAGCCCACTTAAAAATAAGCAGCAAAATATCCAGACAAGCAGTTTAAAGGGCAACTCAGGCATAGTAAATCCTAACAGCTGCTAAAACTCTACAACACATTTGTCCAACTACAAGAACTAAGCATTCAACCTAAATGTTGGGAGAGAGATATTTTTCTGACATTGGCCAAAGTCTTGGCTTTATTTCCTCTTTATGCAGCCAGAGGTAAACTCCAGAACTGGGATGGAATGAAGTGATAGAATTTAACTGAATTAAGTTTCGCTGAACTCTTGCAATGGCCCAGGATTAACTGACCTACTGGGAAATGGGAAAGAGTTTTATGTCTGGGAAATGCCCTGTTTTCGCTTTTGTAATTGCTAAAAAAAAAGTGGGAACCCAGAACTCAAGAACCCATAAAGATCGATATAAATGGAGAGTAAAGGGTCAAAGAACAGAAAACTCCATATACAGAAAAACAAAGCCAGGTCTAACGTGGATCAAGGGAATGGCACTTCATCTCAGGGATTCAGTTTCCCAAATTCCACTTGGAAGTCCTCATAAAGAGAGAATAGACTGGAATCTGTTTTAGAACAAACAATTCCACTGTAATTTTTCAGAACAGTGAGTTGGGTATTTATGTACATTAGATCTGAAGCCCTAATATCTGTCACTTACCCATACTTCTCATAAAGCATATTGCAGAATGGTACTTTAGCTGGGGCCCTCATTACATGTAATTAATTCAGTTCTAGGTCAGTTCAAGCTCAAACCAGTCGAAATCAGTTATTTTAAAGTTGTTGGTTCAAATTAGTTTCCACCTCCCAAACGGAGATGCCTAAAGATATATCTATCTATAATAATTTTGGTCATTATCTGCCGGTATTATGAAGCTACATGGGTGATGGCTCACATGCCAGAGAGAGAATAAAATCAGATGGAAAATTTAAATCGTGGTATGAAATAGGCTTGAGTGAGGATGAGAATAACACAATTAAACATAGAAAAATTACTCTGTGCATTTCTGACTAAACAGCATCCTACACAGAGATTGCAATATTTTTATTAGGTTTTTCTATACACCTGGGTAGTAACCCATGTTGAATTCTGGTTTTCAAAAAACAACACTTTGATTTAGTCATTTAACAAATACTTAAGAGCCTAAAATGTGCCACAGTGATGTCCTTTCAATTCACTGAACAAGCCTTTTCTTGTTCTCCATGATTTGGCTTAAGATTTCCTCTCCCTCCTGGTGCCTGAGGTTGTACTTCTTGCCTGGACAATCTCTGAGCTTATAGGTAACTTCAGCAGCCCTTGGAGCTCAGATAAGATAATTTTACTTCAACCTCGTTGAAGGTGAAAAGGATCTTTAAGAGGTTGGCACCACCCTACTGTACTGTTTGTCATATTTAAAGAAATTTTCACCCTCATTCTTTCACTTGGTACCTGAAACAAGAAAACCTAACCAATGAGACAAAACTAACTGCTATCTATACAGTGGTCTAAATTTTAAACATCCAACAGTAATATGTATTCCTTGGAAAAATTTCCTCCTAAGAGTGTACACAGATGGGAAAAAAATCCCTAAATCCTATTCAGAAATAAATTACCAAACAGTCAAATCTACTACCCTACAATGTTCTTTATGTGTCAGAGGTAAGATGCTAAAATTTCACACTTTGGTTGTTCAAATTTTAAAATGAGAGGAAAATAATAAAATAATGCCTAATCTTTCTGCTGTCTCTTTCACTACCTTTTCTGGGTCTATCTCTCTCCATCTCTCATCTTTATGGGCACAAATCCCACGTTGATCCCAACCTAAACATTTCAGTCTTATCTTTTCCATCTTCCTGGCATCCAAACACACTTTTTCTGGTATAGTTCGTGTAGATGACAAAAATTACCTGTGTCTCTGATCTGGCCATGACATTGTCTTTTTAAAATTCTAACAGTATCTTTCAATTCCTCTGCAAAATTAGCACAATGCTTTGTCCTCCCCATCATGTCTTTTGGCTTGTTTGGTTGGTTGGCTGGTTGACTGGTTTATGCCTGGATGTGTTAGGTTGGAATCAAATGGTCTGACAGCTGGCAAAGAAGACTTTTAAGGCCATCTGCTCCTACACCTGCATGGTATGGTCAAGAAAATGAGGCACGGAGTGAGTTTACCAAGGCCATGCAGCAAGCTGGCAGCCCAAAGTGGAGGAAGCCCCAGGTCTCTGACTCTGATTCGGTACTCTTTGTACCATAACACGCTCTCACCTTTTCATATTCCTCATTTCCATTCTTCCCAAGTATAACTGATCCCTCTTCTATTTACCATCTATTTATTATCTCACTCCCTAAGCCTCCTGTGAAGCCAGCCACACACCTGAAACAGTTCCCGCTCACCTCTCCCTCGACTCAGCAGCAGCAAACCAACTATGCCACTTGTAACTCCTAAAACCGTGCTCCATTAGGAGTTTGGGATTAACAGATAACACTACTATATATAAAAGAGATAAAGAACAAGGACCTACTGTATAGCACAGGGAACTGTATTCAGTATCTTGTAATAACCTATAACAGAAAAGAATCTGAAAAAGAAAAAAATATATATATATATGTGTAACTGAATCACTTTGCTGTACACCTGAAACTAACACAACATTGTAAATCATCTATACTTCAATAAAATAGAATAAAAAAATAAAACTCTGCTCCAGATTTCTCCAAGAAGCTAATATACACAGCTGTCCATTGCAAAATGGGGAAATGTGCACCACAAATGCTAGGGATCCAACATTGCTAATGATAAATGACGTCGTTGAGATGTACCTTACTTTAACTTACGGCTACACAAGCCTTACCGACAGAACCACCATCGGAAGAGAAATTACTAACCGTATCCCACTGGCCTGTCGCATTCTCAACCCATGTAAGATGTTCAGTTGCTGGTGAAACCACCCACTGAGGGAGTTCTGTGGCTGCCTCCATAGTACGCTTCTGGGAATTTTTATTCTCTGGGAACACTGTACATATACCTGCATTTGATGTATTGGCTAAGAGTAGGAAGGTGTGTGAATGGTGCATGCAGGGTCCAGGGAGGTGGGGAAGGACGGGACGAGGAGAGGGAGTGGGGAGAGCAGCTATAATAGGCGGGCAGGGTCCCATGGGCAATGGGTCAGCGGAGGCTGGGATGAGGCTGTCTGAGGTCACTGCAGCTAATTTATACCAACTTCCCCACACACACATATACCCTTCAAACACGAAACTAATGACACATACAAGTTAATTTGAGAGAGATTTGTGGCTCTTTACCTTTTGTGGAAACAGGCTGTGAGCACTTGACGTTGACTGTTGTTAAGTGCCAAGTCCTTTCATTACTCCAGCTATTTTTTACATGACAGATACCATTGTGCAGATTTCATCACAGCTTACAACTTCAAAAAAAAACTATCAGTGAGTAAAGAACAATTCCAGAGAGTGGGGCTTTCATTGTAATTCTTTGGGTAAAAGAAAAACAAAGCAAACCCCCCCCCCCCAAAATTAGGTTTACCCCTTACAGGCTATGCTTTGTGTTCCTAATCTCAATACAAAGGTTAGGATTAAAAGCAGTGGCATTAAAATCGCCTGCAGTCCCCGTTCTGAAGTCTAATGATGACAATAGTTGAAATCTTTGGCAACTTTTGAGAAGGCAGAGTCCTTCAAAATCCTTTGAAATGTTAAATACTAAATTGAAGAAGTCGTTATAGAGGAAGATTTTTCATAAAAGGTGCACAATGAACATCCTTTTTAAATTCACACTCATTCACTTTTCTTTCAACACCAAAACTGCATGCATGTTCCCGATTTGCTATTGTCTGCAATTGGAATTCAAAATCAAAATCAGGAACCAACTTCCAGGATTAAGAGCAGGAAACAATTGTTAAAACAGAACAGTCGGTCCTTACGGAGTGACAAATATTTCTTACTTTGGAACTGCTCTCACTTTTTATGGGGCAAACCCTCCATTGAAGACCTAAGAGAAAACCTTTCCCAAAAGCAATCAAAAACTGTTTACTATCTCCAGCAAGGCCCGGCCTTGGCAAAGTTATAGAAAAGGAGCTTGAGCTGGACAGCTCTCTGGGTGGGGATCCAGCTCTCCTGGGTGCAAATCACAGCTCTTTCTGCGGCTAGCAAGTGGCCTTGGATGACTTCCTAAGCTGCCTGGAGCTCAGTTTCCTAGTCTAAAATATTCCAGTGATCATTCTTAGTGCAAAATTCTGTTGTCAGGATTTAATGGGATAAATTATGTGAAAGAGTTAAGCACAGTGTGGCATCAGGTAGGTGTTTAGAATTCTTAACAGAGTTTAAAAAAAAAAACAAAAAAAAATCCTTTATCCTCAACCAGAAGCTCAGAGCTTCCATGAATCCCACCCCGGTGCCCATAGGATGCAAAACAATATTCCAACCAAAGTTACAGGTCTGTTTCCTTCTTTCATCCACACTAATCTTCATATATTTGGACCCATTCATTCTTTCCATCAGTGAATTAATCTAAAGGCTGGATTTGTTCTCACATACTGTTCATGTTTTCCCCCCACTCCAAAATAATTTAGCAGAACTTTTCCTGAAATGATATTCTAGTCCAGTGCTTCTCAAACTGTAATCTTTGGGATTGTATTAAAATGCAGATCCCGTAGGTCTGGGATGGGGTCTGAGATTCTCCATTTCTCTCGAGCTCCCAGGAGAGGCTGATGTGTTGGACCACAGAACACACTTGGAACAGCAGGGTCCTCGTTCAGGGAGAACAGGAAGCCAAGACCCATAAAATTCTGAGCTAAAAGAGAACTTAGGGATTGGTTTTTATCCCAAAGATGGAAAATTGGTCAAATTCAACCCACACATTTATTTTTTTCATTTTTAATCCGTATAGTGTTTTTAGAAATTGGGGGAGGGACTTTCCTGGTGGCGCAATGGTTAAGAATCCGCCTGCAGATGCAGGCGGACACGGGTTGGAGCCCTGGTCCAGGAAGATCCCACATGCTGTGGAGCAACTAAGTCCGTGTGCC
This sequence comes from Balaenoptera musculus, assembly GCF_009873245.2. Classification (NCBI taxonomy): domain Eukaryota; kingdom Metazoa; phylum Chordata; class Mammalia; order Artiodactyla; family Balaenopteridae; genus Balaenoptera; species Balaenoptera musculus. The sequence continues at coordinate 13,013,027 of NC_045805.1, read as the reverse complement.
ACAACTACTGAGCCTGTGCTCTAGAACCCGTGCTCCGCAACAAGAGAAGCCAACGCAACAAGAAGCCCACTCACCGCAACGAAGAGTAGCCCCTGCTCACCCCAACTAGAGAAAAAAGCCGGCAAGCAGAAACAAAGACTCAACGCAGCCAAAAATAAATAAATCTAAAAAAAAAGAAACAAATTGGGGGAATTTTCACATATTTACAGCATCCAAAAAAAAATCTGAAGATACTGTAAAAAATTAATAAACAGAAACTTCAATTAAATAGAGTTGGGAGACCAGAAGGGGGAGCTCTCACACCCTGTGATGAGCCCAACAGGAAGCAGGAAGACTCCCCTTCTTTCCTGGCCAGGACTCAGCCAATGGAAAGCCAGGGACTCTTTGTTTCCCGTGGCCCTTCAAACTTCCTTTTCCCCTCTATAAAAGTTTTCTCCTCCCCTTGCTGTGTGGGGATTTGCCCGTGGCTCCCCGTGGCTGCAGACCCTGAATTGCAATTCTCTGCTGATCCCAAATAAACCCATCTTTGCTGGAGAAACATCTGGCCATCTGTTTGTTTCAGGCTGACACTGGCATAGCCCAGGGCCTTTACTCCTGACTGGAGCTGAGTCGTGACCCTATGTACGGACCACATGCCCTCCAGGACTCCACGGCTCCAGGGTCCTTCCCCCACATGAAGGGCAAAAATATCAGTGGCTGTGTATCACGGTGCATGCACTGTTGGAAACTTTTCTCACACCGAGATCTAATTCTCAATTCCCAAGTCACAGTGGTACTCAGAGGGCCACGTGTGTCAAGCCACAATGGACGAGAATGTGCCCTCGGCCCACTTCACTCGTTTACATCACCTACCTGCCAACCCCTGATCGGCCCTGCTCACTCTGCAGACAGGAGAGGGAGGACCCAGCAGCTAAGCAACATGGCTCAGGCCGTAGCCAGGCGTAGGAGAGAAGGGCAGGGCCCAGGTCCTCCCCTGGGCAGGCGGCCCGAGGGGTGGCCTCTGCACAGCTGGGGCCCTTTAGCACCTCTCAAATCATTTCAGTTGGCAGCCTCTCCTCCTGGTCCCGCTTAACTTGACTGGCTACTCTCACTTGTAAAAAACTCCTCTCTGGTGGAGCTCCCTTTCTGGTTATAAACAAGGAACACCAAGAAGCCTATTGGTCATGCCCTCACTGATCAGAGCCAAACAGGTAAGTAGCTGAGCCAGGGCTGGCACTGCCCCCAGAGGAAACAAAGCCCGGGCTCCTGGACCCGCCGCCCACCCCCTGGAAGGCCGGCCCATTTGGGAGGCTGCCAAGAGCCTGGAGCCTGGCCAAGTCGGGGGTAACGGCTTAGACTGCTTGGAGTCTCCCCCTCAAGTTCAGATGATAGACATGGTCGCTGTCAAAAAAGCCTGTGTGTCAGGGACAGGGTTCAGGTGTCCCCAAGAAACAGAACTTGGGTCAGCAGGAGATGTGGTCCTCTGGAGGAGCACATGGGGGTTCGAGCATCAGCAAAATGGTCCTGTAAACATGCTAGCTAACTGGGGGTCTATGGGGCAAGAGCATCCAAGGTACTGATGCAAGATTAAAATAAGCACAACAACATCCCTCTCAAGAGTCAGGTTTTAAAGTTGACCCTCCTCTTCATCCCTCTTTTGACAAGACACATACTGTCACTCAAGTTTCTCAGAGGGCTTTGCAAAGAGGCACAAACTACCACTGCGTGAAAGGCAAGGGAAGAGCCAACGGATGTGGAGGCTGGAAGCCAGGCTCCCAGGGCATGTGAGGGAGGACACCCCGGGTCACACAGCCCCGTGGTACCCAGTCCCCAGCTCTTCTCCTCAAAAGAAGACCTGGTCTGGGGCACACGCGCAGACTCCCTAGAAAAGCGATTCGGCCTCGGGAAGTGCTATCAACAAGGAGGAGAAAACAGAACCCAATGCCTCTTCCTTCTGCCCCATCTTCTAAGGCCCTGACCGTGGCATCCACCATCACCTGTCTAAGATCAAAGCCTGTAGGAAGAGGAGGAGAGAAAGAGAAAGAAGGGAAGAACCTCCGTTTTAAAGAGAGTAATAACGAAAAGAATTGGAGTTTAGTTTCTCCACAATCCCCATCGCCTCAGGCCCCTAATGACAGGCTTTGCTGAAGACCACTTGGGGAAGAATGTTGACCAGTGAACGAGGCAGCAGAGAACCACTTGGCGCCCGAGGAATGGGAGCTTTTGACACGTATGTGGCTCTATTCCTAAGTGTGCACAGAAACCAAAAGTTTCCCACAACACGCAAATTTAATTCTAGTGGAAATCTATACGATATTTGTAGAGTCTCTGTGTGTATTTGTGCACAGTTCTATAAATCGAGAGAAAATACTGGTAAAAAGAGTTCTGTACAATTACTTAAAATGATAAGTTAAAACACTCAAAAAAGTGATACAAGCTTATTAATAATCTCAGTCCTCCTGAGACTCTGAGCTTTCCAGGAGTCAATCTGAGACTACCGCTGCTTCAGGAGAATTCTGTAAATCCAAGCTCTGGCCACATGGTTCTCATACAAAAGACTTTCTTCTTCAGTTCTGACTGCAGGGAGGGCTGAGGTTGCAGAGAAAAGCAGGCACCCCTAAAGAAAAATGACTTCCAAAAGGCTCACTTTTCCCAGGGGATGAAGACTTTCCCACAATGTCATCGATAAGACAATATCCCAACTGAAGTTGCAGCTCCAAGCGTGGGTGGCATGCACCCAGGCCATTATTTTTTTTTTCTCCAAGTCTCTGCAATCTGTTTCTTGCCATCTGCTAGGATGCTGGTAGAACCGCATCTGAGTCAGAGCACCCCTTCTCGAAGGAAGATGGAATGATGGTCCACTCACCACGTACTTACACAAGCCACAAGCCATTCCAAGGAGGGCAGCCTTGGAAGCTTCGAGCTGATACAACCACAACACCACATTGCCATGGAGCTTCCCTGCGCAATTTTTAGAAGCACAATAATAATGGGATGAATCTAATTATACGCCTGATTGAAATAGCTCTCTTCCAAAGAGCTCGAAGCCTGTGCGCATACATCGCCCCACTTAGCCTTTCAACGTACCTGCGAGACGGTAAAGGGTGGTATTATTATACCCACAGTATCTATGAAAACAATCCCAAATCACTGTGTTTCAGAAGCAAGGTTACATGCCGTGTGCTGCTAGCACAACCCTTTCATAGTTGACAAGGCAGTCTTCAACACCCTCCTAAAATCAAGAACACTCCAAGAAACAAACCAGACCTCCCCATTTTTATATGGGCGCAATACAAAAACACTTACGGACAGATCTAAATGCGCCAACAGGATGTGACATGTAGGGAGAAGACTTAAGACTCCCTTCATATTCAAAATAAAGAGACAGCGTCTGAAAAATAAGTAACACTTTAAAAATCTGAGCAGTAACATTCACAGCTTACGCACAAGTCTCGGAACGAGCTGTTCTGAAATTTTTAGGTCTTAGGGTTGATTCCAGGGTTTTCAGCGTTCTTCAAACTTTCACTGAAAAAGCCAGCAGCAGAACCACAAAGATGACTGACTAATCTCATGACAGCAGATCTGAATTCCGAAGTGTCAGATACATAGATATTGGAGGGGGAGAAAACACAGAATTAAAAAAAAATAAGCAGATGATCATTGAGTTGTCAGGACCAGAGCCATCAATTTACGTGGGTTTATCTTGTTTGTTTACTCAGCTTTTGGCAAAAGCAGTCCCCGTACCCTAGCAACAGCTACATCATATGCTTCTTAGGTTACAGCACACCCAGCTTCTAATTTTAAAAACCACCACTTCAGAATCTGCAAGAGGCCCCTTTTGTTATTGACGTTAAATATGCCTTTCAGGTCTCTGATGCATAGCTTTTGTATTTCTTCCTTATATTTAAATTTTTTAAATGCACTTGTGTTTTTTTTTTAAGTACATATAATGTTTATACATATTCTGGAATCTGACGATTACTCTGCCTTTAGGGTGTATGCTTCAGTATGAGCTTAAACTGAAGATATTTCTAGTAAATAAGTGATCTTGAGCAAGATCCAAATGGCTCCCTTTGATGCCTTGCTGTCTTGGTGTAAGTTCTAGTTTATCCATATGATAGGGTTTTTTAAGCTGCAACCCTTCGTATTACATTATTGCATTCAGATACGAGGCACAAATTTTCATCCTCACAAAAGTAACTAACTTGGATACATAAGATCCACTATCTTTCTATTATAAACCCCTATTCCTGTAGTGAATTACAGCTGCCCTTTTTTTTTTTTTTCTTTTTTTGTATCGAATGTTTCATAAGAAGAGCTCACGGTCTGTCAGAGAAATTTTCCAAATGATAACTTATTACATAAGGAACTCATTTTTTTTCCCCCTAAAAAGAACTGGGCCTGAGGTGGTAGTTACAAGGCAGAATAATCACAAGCAGATGTAAAAATACTTGCACAAAGTAAAAAAATAATAATAATAAAATAAACTTCATATGTTTCACTCCTTTAAAAAAATGTCAGCTACGGCAGGCAGTAAGTTGGCCCCTGATTGTCATTAATTGCCACCATTATGTGCTGCTGCTGGCTCCTAATGGCACTATTTTTCCGAGCAAGGGTTTTCGATTATTTTTCTGGCACAAAAACCTGTTCACACATACCACAATGTTCTCACACCAAAACTGAAGTGACTAGGAGATTAAAAGCAATTAGCGTAATTTAACTCCCTGGCATGGGTCCTGAAAGTAGATCAGGATACACAGTTTTCAAGGTTCAAAAACTTTTTCCAGTTTAGCAATTTGAAAAAAGAGCAGGAAACGCCTATCAGAAGTACTGAAAAAAAGACATGCCCTCTGAAGGGCAGCCAAGAAGAGGGCAAACAATTCTTATGCCCTGAAGGGATTTCACAGTCCTTAAAGGGAAAAAGAGAGTTGAAAAAGAAAATAAAAACAAAACCCAACAAACCGTGGGCACACCTGGAGCACCAGATCTGACCCCGAGGACTAGAGACCATGGTTCCTGTGTAAGGGTGGCACCTCCTCTTAAACCTGGGCAGGAATGGTGCTCACTTACCAGAATGAGAATCACTGCGGCCTCACATTAGATAAAACACATAAGGAATCAAATACAAAGCTCATAAAAACCTTAGGCAAGCATTAAACACACCAGGTAAAACCAGTATCTGCCTTGTTTCTAGGTCTGAAGTTTAACTTTCAGGATAGAATCATGTAAGCTTTCAAGCAAGAACATTTTTACATTCAACAAACTCCATGAATGTGGGCTTGCCAGGGGAAGACTAGCTGGAATTAACAAAAACTGTGAAATAAAGGATACTCTTATATAAGACTGTAAATCAACTACACCTCAGTTAAAAAAAAAGAAGAGAAACAAGTATGGTGCTATTAAAATTTTTTTAAAAAGAAACCTCTTAGAAAGTACACTTTTATATTTTTAAGAGTAAAGTTCTATCAACAAACAAGGTCCTGTTAATCAGCAATTCCACTCTTCATGTAGTAATAACTGAAACCCTCCCTGCTCAGTGAAACAACTGAAATTCATAATTATTATGTTGAAAGTCTTAGCACGATGGAAATGCCATGGGGATCATAATCGTGGGATACACGACTATTCAAAGAAAGAGTCTTCAATCTCTAAAGATTCTTATTATTAAACAGTTTACTCTCATTCTTATAAATCAAATATGCACACAGGTGTTCTTTGACTTCAAATTTATAAACCACAATCTGCTGTAGAATGCACTGTCCCAAGAAACAAGGTTGTAAACGGTGATGCACGTCAAGTCGAGAGTACAAAAAGCCAACGTCACCCCTCATATAGGTGAAGAAATTACTAATATGATGAGAGTATTAATGTACTACTTTGGTGAGCCAGCCCACCATAGGCATTTTAATCATACTATGGCTCTAGCACTCGAGTTCTAGTAAGTTATATAATACCATTATGGTTTGAAGATACTAGTACTATAATATCACAGCTGCTTGAAGAATGAAATAGATGTGGGTAGTTTCATCTAAAAATGTATTCACTATTTTAAATGATTTTTTCCTTTGGAAATATGAGTTCTGAGCTGCCCCAAATCAACTCATAAACAAATGTTGGTAAAGATTCCCGTGTCACATTCTGGATTGTCTGTTTAAAGTTGTCCTCTGTTAATTAGAAACCCATTCCTTGGTCCTGACATAATAACGCCTGGAATTAATACATCACAAATAAAAGAAGCAAGGAAAAGCAAACCGTCTCCAGGATTCCTTTAGACGGAGAGGAGTGATTTTTAAATGGCTTATCAATGTTTTTCAAGTGCAGGAAAACTTCCAAAGAATGGTCTCTTAAGTAGCTTTAAATAGTCACTGATCGTTCCTATTTATACAATTATATAATCTAATAAGCCTGTTCACAAATCCGAAAAAATAACCCTAGTCCAACTTTTATCCAACTAATCACAAAATTTAAAATTAGTAAAGCCAAAATTAATAAAGATTGATTCTGAGTTAGCAGATTAACAGCATGATAAATTACTGTTCTAAGTATTCAGACTTATTCATGCCGAATTTCACCTCTACTGATTTAATCTAAGGAATGAAAACATTTCCTATTTTCAAACTGTAGAATCAGGTGGTATATAGATACAGTAATACAAATTACCTCCAGCGATGAAAATATAACTTAGCAAGTTGAAAAGGCGATACATTATAGTTTTTAACCTTTCATGGGATTCCTATGGCTACAGTAAAAAAGAGCTTAGAAATACCTACCTTAGGAACATCTGTTTCTACCCATCAATCTATATGCGCCACGGATAACAGACATGGATCAGGAATAGCTTTCAATAATAGTCAGTTTCTAGCCACTTTTAATAACTTTGACAGTATTTTTAAGTAGTGGATTCTGTCTTCTTTATTGTTTATTTTCTTTCTTTTTGGTGGCAAAACTGTTGAAAGACAGCAGAAGAGCTTGCTTTCTTGTATTTGTCATCGATATTAAAAACAGCCTGCATCACACTGTACTGGTAAACTTTAATTTCACTAACCAGAACCTTCACATAGCAAATAAATACATAATCAGTGTTTATTTAGTTGTTTAAAGTTATAGAAAATCATCTGAATTTCATCTGTTACCATGAGGAATAATACCAAAGTCAAATGAACCTGGGGAAATCCCTCCAACCCCAAATAAACCCCAGAAGATTCAAGGGTATTCACTGTATTGTATTAAAGACATTTTCATGGCCAAGAGCAGAGAAGGGGGAAAAATGGCTTACTTTTAATAAATGGGTTTAGTTTAACAAAAGGGTTTACTCTTAATAAACCAGAAAATTCAGTTAAGCCAGGCACCTTATTTCTGCTCTTTTGAGGTTTTGCTACATTCCGTAAGGTCTTGAATTGGAGGAAAGGACTAGCATTGCTGCATCCAGGAGAGGAACTGAGCATCTGACTGCTTCTCAGCCATCAGGACCACAGCACGGCTGTGACACGCCTCCCTCTAGTTTAATTATCAGTTCCTTATTTCCCTGAGCTTTTCATGTGCACCTGGGCCCCCTTCACCTCAGGGAGGACATTCGTCTTTGGAGAAGGTTCTGCCACCTCACCAGCACACCCGGACGCCCTAGTAAGATTCAGATCTGTCTTCTGTTAACCAACCCGTATGTAGAGGAAGGACTTAAAAGAAGTGATCGTCCATGGCTATCTGGGATTCTAGCGTCTTCCCTAAAAATGTCACTATACCTGACTAGCAAAATAGTCTCTGTGATTTATTGGCCTGATGTCCAAATGTTGTCTTAACATTTCACCCCAGATGCCACTGAGAGGCTGCAGTCACGGAGATAATGCTAAAGAGACGCATTTAGGGTAAATACAGACTTGCCGAGCAAGTACCCACATCCCAGACATCGGATATACTCCAGTGTTTGAGAGGCATATTAATTTCATTCCCTACAAATTTCAAACGACACGAATGAAAAGCTGAAGGAGCTCTGACTCCTCCTTCTGCATCCCTACCTCTCCGTGGGCGCTCTAGTGACACGTGGCACTTTGTGATAAATTGCTTATTTACCCCACAGAGGGTAATAGATAAATCCCCATCTATTACCCTCTGTGGGGCTGTGAGATATCCAGAGGAGAAGCTATTTCCCTCTGTATCTCCTGAGCTCAGCACAGAACCTGGACCAGCAAAGGGGCTCAGTGAACATCAATGGACCAAAAGTAATGGCACAAGCCAAGCATTAACTATATGGGACAAGAGCCTGGATGGGAAACATACCCCAAGTTCCTAAAGGGAAATCTGTTCTCGGGATGACAAAGGACAGGTAATGGCCAGTCCCACTGTAATGCAGGATCATGGCTGGATGGGCCACTGTTCTGAGAGACTATGACCTTTTTCTATGCTTTTAATGGTGATCTGATCAAGAAGGAATTAGACTTATTCTCTGAAAGCTCACTTGGCACCACTGCCCTCAGTCCCCCAGCCCAGGAAGAGGCATGTCCACCCTTCACCATGCTGCCCTTTGCTCCTTGGGCTCTTGGGCTTAATAAGTTCTATTCTTTCACCCTCTCTTCCTATGTCATATTTTTGAAATCACTCTTTAAACCCTCGGCAAACAGTCTTGGTAAGTTTTAAAGGCAAGCTGGGAGTTTCAAAATCAATCAGAGTTTTGGTGGAATTTCCTAAAAAAGTGCTATCTGGAAATTAAGACGGGAGGTTTAGAGAAAAACTGTTTTCTAAACACTTGAGGGACCCACCTTTGGAATATGTATGGAGTGAACACATTCCTACCTTGATTTACTCTAAGATTGATAAAGTTGTTTACAGGCAGCTGTAGAACTGAAACACAGTGACAGAAAGTTTAGCCACTGATTCCTTGACACATAAAATAGCCCCCGCTCATGGAAAAAAAGAGCTAGAAGCAAAAGATAGCTTTTCGTTCTCTCCTCTAGTTTGTACCACAGATAGCAAACGTGAGGACGAATTGCTTCAACTCTAGACATCATGATTTACAAAATAAAATACACTGATCATTTCATATACTTTACGTAGACTTATATTACCTGCCCCTAACTATCCATGAGCTAATATTTTATACCCTTTAAAGTGAGTGCAGAGTCTCAGTCGATCAAGACTGCAATAAAGTCTAATTTACAACCAAATCAGCAGTCCAAATATACAAGTTATAAGAAAACAAACTTCAAAGATTTCTACTACTGACAACCAGAAGGCCCAGGTGATTAAATGTTTACATGTGCCTAAATTTTGCTCTATTCCTAGATTTCTTAAGTACAATAATATTAAAAGTTAAATGTAAAACTTAGAAAGAGCAATAAGAAGGGGATCCCAAAGGTGCAAAATGCCATAGAATGAAATAATGTCTTTCTTGGTGCAAATAATCTGTTAGATTCTCAACCCCCTTTTGAACAGGAAAATGTTTCATTCAACAATACAAAAAGAGAAAAACAAATACCGTATGCTAACACATATATATGGAATCTAAAAAAAAAAAAAAAAGGTACTGATTAACCTAGTGGCAGGGCAGGAATAAAGACGTAGACATAGAGAATGGACTTGAGGACATGGGGTGGGAGGGGGAAGCTGGGGCGAAGTGAGAGTAGCATCGACATATATACACTACGGAATGTAAAATAGTTAGCTAGTGGGAAGCAGCCGCATAGCACAGGGAGATCAGCTGGGTGCTTTGCGATGACCTAGAGGGGTGGGATAGGGAGGATGGGAGGGAGGCTCAAGAGGGAGGGGATATGGGGATATATATATATGTATAGCTGATTCACTTTGTTGTACAACAGAGACTAACACAGTATTGTGACGCAATTATACTCCAATAAAGATCTATTAAAAAAAACACTATGAGAAACCAAAGAGAAATCTTACAAATCAGATATTAAATTCAGAATGAGAATAGCAATCTGATTCAAAACTCGCAGTTGCTCTAACGTTATCACCATTGAGCGCAAAGGCCACTAGTCACACCTGAAGTGTTGTCAAGATGTTGGGCTCAGGTTAAATCTGATTCATAGACAAAACTAACAACAGGGGGAAGAAATGTAAGCTCCTTTACCCTTCGTTCCTCTGTTAGCGATGCATATGCTTGTGCTAACAGGAAACAGTGACAAAGTTCCAAACGGTAGTAGCTTACAATCTGGAAAAAACCCATCATTCTATGAAAATGACAAATAGCACACCAGAAAAAATACAAAGGTGAATCTAATCGAAAGGTAACATTTCTTTGGGAGATCGGCCTGTCCTTGCTCTTCGTGACTCCACAACTTCCAGCAAAGTTCTGTGAGGCCGGGTCATCCTGAGAGGAGCCAACCCTGGTCCTGCATCTCTCTCAAGAGTTTGATCCTGCAGCCAAAACCCTTTCTCTTACTGTCCTGTGTGATGGCTTCCTGGAAATTTAAGGCTGAAATCCTTGTACTCGTAAGAAACAGGGTCAAAAAAGTCCAGTAACATGTACAAGGTCCCAGAGCTCACCTGAGTCGATGCCAAAACTGAAACTCACTTCCCCCAGTTTCCAAGTCACTCCACTTCCTGTACCACATCCTACAAACAAGTCCACCTGGCAACCTTTGATGTCATTTGTATTTTCCACAAGGATTTTTGGGAAGGAAAGAGATAAACTTAGTGGGAAATGCATCATTCCTATCTGGAATATTAGTTAAAATACATATATATCTTTCTTTTAGAAAAAGATGGCACTAGCAGCATCTTTCTACACTGTAGTAATGTGAAAATTATCTGAGGAAAGGTAATATGATGGAGTGTCTACATGCACAGACTGCAGATCTTGGGTGCCTGGGTTCAAATCTCAGCTGTACCATTCCTATCACCGTGACCTCTCTCTCTTTCAATTCCCTCATCTACGCTCTGGGGGTAAGAACACCAGGGTCTACTTCAGGGCTGTACTAGGAGAATTAGATGAGTTTGTATTGACATATGTCTGGCATATAGAGCATTAGTAAGTGTTATGAAACTGTTAACTATTTTTATCTTGAAGGGAGGTGGTAGAGGCGTAAAATAAATACTGTAAGGACGACCCAGTAGTTTTTATGTAAAAAAAGCAAAAGCCTGAGAGTTCCCAGAATACAAATTGTTGCTGTTTTAGAAACACTAGCAAGGGGCTTTGAAACTTTAAGCGAAAGAGCAGTTAAACGAAAAGCAACAATGGTGGTCCAGTGGGTAAGACTCTGCGCTCCCAATGCAGGGGGCCCGGGTTCGATCCCCGGTCGGGGAACTAGATCCCTCATGCATGCCGCAACTAAGCCCGGTGCAGCCAAATAAATAACACACAAATAAATAAATAAATATTAAAAAAAAAAATACAAACAACATCATTGCCTGGGCCCCTGCACTTAGACAATAACTCGGGTCTAATTAGGAGAGTATCATATATACCAGCCCCTCCCCCGACATCATCTTCTCTCCATAAATCATACACATGCTGATTAAAACAGATGGCTCTTAAACAATGCCTGGAAGCTCTGAAGTCTGAACCATCCCACTCAGAACACCAGGGGGAACAGGATCTTAAGAGTGGTCAGAGCAGGTTCACCGTGGAGAACATTCTTCCTCACTCGGTGGTAATTGGTATCTTGGAGCTGCCAGTTAGGACACTGGAGAGAGAGACCGCGAGGGGAATCGGCAATCGGTGTTCAAGTTCAGGGGCCAGCTCAGCTTCTTTGAAGGGGGCTGAGCTCTTGTTATCAGAGAGCGGCCGAGGTGTGGCACCTGGAAGGTGGGTGGGGGGAGCTGAAGGCACCTGCACCACCCACGAGGAGCTGAAATTGGTCCCCTGCATGCACATCTTTCTCTCCCCACAACTACACTGCAAAGTTTTCTCGACTCCTGATACAGCACCCGGGTCGGCTGGGAATAACAAAGAAAACTGAACCGTGGCAATCTCATTTTTCTCATCTGCAGTCAGCTTCGACCTCCATTTTTCCCAAAGTGATCGCATTGCTCCCCAGTTTAAACTTTGTTCCAATGGCCGTTCCGTGCCCATGTGGTTTCAAAGCCTTCACAACAGGACTCCCCCAACCCCACCTTGGTCGCCACAATGTCTCCCATGCAGCCTACACGCCAAGGTTCTTGTTTCTAGGCGTCAGTTACAGGATTTTTTCCCTTGCTTGGAATTTCCTTTCCTCCTCTCTGCCTTCCGAATTCATAATTCGCCTTTCTTCTTAGCCTAAATCACTGTTTCTTCTTTGGTGACTCTTGTTCTTCGCCTCCCTTACGTGCCTTGTATCTGCCTTCCTATAGCCCCCCGTGCCACCCTACATTAACCATCCTCAATTCTATATTCCTATCATGATTTTGGGTACAACTAGCATGGCCTTTTTATTAAATTGTGTACATCTCCCCAACAGACTGCAAGCTCATTTAGGGAAAATAACAGTGTTCTGTATTCACCCTTCTATGTGCTTAATATGTTTGCTTGTTGTGATTTCTACAGCAGTTGTTCGTTCCTTTTCTAAAGACTCTGCCCACCTCATTGACCAAGAGGTAGGTAACCCAACAATCCTGCCCCATCCTACTCCTAGTATCCAGGAAGAGAGGTGAATAACCAGTCTTTTAAACAAAATACAAACTATCCTTTTGGATACGGAGTTTCCACTGTGTGCAAAGCTCAGCGAGAGATTTTACACACACACACACACACACACACACACACACACACACACACACACAGGTTTTAGCCCCAAGGAGCAGAGAGAGCATATATGTGATAAACCACAAGTCAGTAAACATTCATAATACAGGCAGGCCTCGTTTTCTTGTCCTTCACAGATACTGCGTGTCTTACAAATTGAAGGTTTGCGGCAACCCTGTGTCGAGCAAGTCTATCAGTGCCATTTTTCCAACAGGATTTGCTCACCTCGTGTCTCTGTGTCACATTTTGGTAATTCTCGCAATATTTCAAACTCTTTCATTATTAATATTTGTGATGGGGATCTTTGATGCTACTATTGCAAAATGATTACGACTCGCTGAAGGCTCAGACGATGGTTAGCATTTTTTAACAATAAAGTATTTTTCAATGAAGGTATGGACACTGTTTTTTAGACACAATGCTATTGCACACTTAATAGACTACAGTATAGTGTAAACATTACTTTCACATGCACTGGGAAACCAAAAAATTCCTGTGACTCGCCTTATTGCAGTATTTGGAACCGAACTCGCAATATCTCCGAGGAAAGCCTGTACTGGCTAAAGGTGCGGTACAGATCATAATAGCTCCAAGAGAGATTCTTAGTGGATTGTTTGGTCAGTAAAGTCTTCCCAGAGGAGCTGGGATTTGAAGAACTGTGATCTTTGATATAGGTGCAGAAGAAAGAAAATAAAGCATTCCAGATTTGCTAGGAAAGATCATTGGATCCACGGGGAAGACAGAGAGAATATCATGAGAAGAGATTAAACCCAGGGAAATGCAACGTTTTTCAGGAGGATTATAAAACAATTGGTTTAACTGGGACAGATAATCAAAGGGGTAATGGGACATAATGCTGGAGAAATGGTTAAGGAAAATATAGGTCGAGAGGTTTGGATTTGATGCAAAGAGGGATTTGCAGAATAACATTCTTACAAGATGCTATTAAAGGGGTTGAGGTAGAGGTTCAGTAGTTAAATAAGTTAGTTAAATACTGTTCTACCTCCCTTCTGGAGATTAACAATGTGTATTAGAATATTAAAGGCACTGAGAAGTCCTGCAGTAAAAAGCCCCATTTACCTCTGTGTTTCTTCATATTTCAAAGTTTTTTGTTTTGAGAACCTAATTTAAGAAGTGCTGAACTCCAGGCAGAGTATTAAAATAAAGTAACATTTTTAAAAAGTGTGGACCACAGAGTTAAGAAAATGAAGAAGACAACACAGATGGAGCTCGAGCTAGGAAACGGGGAGAAACACAAGTGTTAGCAGACATGAAAATCTGTGAGGAATTATAAAGTTGAAGCTAGAAGTGAATCAGGCACTTTCCCACAAACTCTGCCAGAATTCAGGAAGATTTCTGTGAACATCTATCAAAAACATTTCCTGCAACTTCAGATATAGTTGTGTAAATCCCTAGGTAAGAGCAAGAAAAAAATTAAAAGAAGAGGAATCTGTATGGCAACAAGTACAGAAGATTGCAAGGGATCTATAAATGGACTCTTTTCTATGTACGTATACATCCTCGTAGATAATAATCCAAAATCAAAGCCATGCGTGGCTCAGAATATTTATCTCTTAAACCAGGTAAGACTGGTTCCGGCTTTGACATCCTAGTATCCAGAAGTACAAGCCCATCACGGCACCATAGTAATGGAAATGCTGTGAGTTCAAAGGACAAAGTAATTAACAGGAGTGTTCAAAACAGGAGTGGATTTATGGTTTTCAACACTTTGGATCTCCGTTTGTCCAGGTTCTTCGTGCTAAGCATATGGAAGTGCTTTACGAATGTGGCTTCTAATCCTTTCACATAGAGAGGAGTTTTAGGCTCACGAAATAATTGAACTCTTTCAAGAGACCATTTAGTAAACACTAAATAGCAACTCTTCGGGCTGGTATTTTCCAAAAGGCATTCGGAGAACTGACCCAGATGTCAATGGATGCTGCATATAAAAAGCGGTTCTGTGGCCACGGGTGGGAAATGGCTGGGTTAAAGTACTTCATTACTGCAGAACTTCTCAGAGCCTTTACAACATTTTACATTGGGACTCTCCGGGGGAGGGGGCACTGTGCCCCATGTCCACATTTACTCGACAGGGACCCCTTCTTTCATGAGCACTGTCTGTGATTGATGTTCCACAGATAACCTTTTGGGAGACACGAGAGCACCTGGCCCCTGCAGGAGTTAATTGGATTCTTAGGCAGGAAGATTCTGAGCCATTACGACATTACCAATGCAAACAGGAAGATGGCTGTGCTCCTTGTGTGGTAAGGAGTTCTGCAACAAGGCTTAAGGCCTCACAGTTTCGATCATAGGACATGATCAGACCTTTTGGTGGGCCTTACACGGTGGTCATGAGGCTCAAAGGAGACCCTACATGTGAACGTGCTTTACAAAAGGAGAACGCGTTACCCAGCGTTCAGCAAGACGGTGTTGGGGGGACAGCGTGGAAGCAATCCACGCTTCATTTCACGGCACTGACGACAGTGGACCTTAAGACCCATTTCAGTTAGAACAAAACCCAATTCCCTCCCATAGTCTATCAGGCCCTCACGACGTGGACTCTGCCTCCTCAAGGACCGCTTTCTCATTCCACGCTGGCCTTCTTCCTGCTCTTCAGACATCCTCCAGACCCCAGGCTTCTCCCTCCGCGGGGGCTACTCCTCCCCAGGTCTTCCCAAACGTCACTTTTCAGGAAGGGCCTTCCCTGACCCCCCCTTTCAGAAGGATCCTCTGGTGGCCATTCTCCAGCCCCTTAACCTGTCTTATTTTCTTCACAACACTTTGCAGTATCAGAAAACATCACATTAATGTATTCATGTATCTTTTTGCTGTCTGGTTCCTGCTCCTAGAGTGTAAGCTCCCTGAGGACAAGAACCCTGTCTACCTTGTCCACCGTGGTTTAGTGCCCGGAACCCAGGAGACTCTCCCTGAATATGTGTTGAGTGTTAGAAGCTTAGGGAAGCAGCTACTTGGCGAGAAGGGAAGGGAGAGTCAGGCAGATGGGGAGGGAGGAGGAGGCCTCTGGGACACTGCTGACATTCTCGTTTTCACCTGGTTGGTCGTTCCCTGAGTATGTCTCCACTTTGCGATAATTCCTCGAGCTGCCAGTTTATATTCTGGCTCTCTTTGGGGTCTTGATTTAAACTGTTTTTTGACGTACTGGTGTTTATATCATCATGAATACAGGAATACTGATAACTGTCCCTATTTTTGAGGGCCCACAAGGAGCCCTACAATCTGCTAGGCACTTCATCTATGTTACCGCATCAAAGCCTCAGAAAAAAAAAAACCCTCAAGTAATCACCACGACTCACTTCGCAGATGAAGAAACTGAGGTGCAGAGAGAGAATGAGTGACTTGTTCATGGTCACACAGGCAGCGAGCAAAACTGGGATCCCAAACCAGTTTGTTCGAATTGTAAAATTCACATGTGTTCTACTAAACCCTGCTTGGAAGACACTTCTAAAATCAGGACTGGTATCTTGAGGTGTCCTTATCTTTCCCCGGGACCTTTTCTACCTAGAGGCTGTCACAGGCCAAGAGTAGCTGAGTACTCTCCTTCCCCCTCACTTTCTCGGGTACCTATGAACTTCACAGCCAGGCCAACTTCACCTTTGCATCAAACACACCAGAAATGGTCTAGTCGGGTGCAACGGCAGACAGTGGGCAGGAGGGGCACTGTTTGCCCCAGAGCAGCAGGGTGAGGCCCTGCCAAGGTGACAGGATGACCCACTCCCATGGGGGGGGGGGGTGGTTCTCTGGACTCCCCAGGGGCGGGGGGCAGCTTCTTCTCTCATCCGGGAGCTCAGGTCTACTCCTGAACTTGAAATCTGACCAAGTTCTGGTGTTTCTCCTCATGGCACTTAGAACTTCTTTGGAAGAAACGGTGCTTCTAGTTAGGAGAGATCTGGGGAAATTGGCAGCCTGGGGAGAAAATACGCTTTGGTCGTTTTTTCCCCCAAATAACGACTCGCATCATTGGATTCGTGTTCCGTAACAACGGAGAAGGATCTGTTTCTCCAACTAGTGGGTCACCTTGGAGTGATTAGCGTGGCTGCCAAAATATAATCCCTCGGCAAATGACTAATGGTAGCACAGACAAGTCTCTACAGGAAGAAGCCTGGCAGGTGAGCCCTGCGGAAAAGGCCCTCACTTACATCTGAGGAAACTCACATGGAAATGAAATTGTTTACTTTTCCTTCCATGTGTCTGACAGATCCCCCAGTTTCTATGGGGCTTATTATAAAGGTGTCAGACCCTATCAGAAATGTGATGGCAGCCACACATTATCAAATAAATAAAAAGAACACTCTTTTGTCCTACCTTTGAAGTTTTCTTAAGTTACTCTGAAAAGCATCCCCCTCTGCCAAGTTTCCTGTTTCCTGCATAATGAGATACGTTCTAATTAGCATATCACAAATATTCCTGATCTTCTTTACAAGTCCGGATACATTTTTAAATGTTTCTTTTAAAGTACATCAGGATTTTTCACACTCTGTAAAGAGGCAGGAGAATTAAAGCAATGTGTCAGCTCAATTCTCCATTTCTTTTTTTTTTTTTTTCCTTTCCTTTTGTTTTTTTAAGTAGGATGGAGGCATTGGGCAAAGGAAAGGTCATAGGACTTGGAAGCCAGAAATCCTGGATTCTGATTTTGGCTGAGCTGCTGATTAGCTGCATCACATTGGGCAAATTGCTTCACCTATGACAGCCTCAATTTCCTTTTCTGTAAAATGAAGAGGTTGGACCAAATGGAAAATCCCTCACAATTTAAAACACTGTGATTCTATTTGTGAAGCTTGAATAATTCCTTGTCTCCTTATTCAAAACCTGGAGTGAGTTATTTTCTTTGAGTTAAAAATTCACAGTGAACTAAATACAAAATGGGTACAGACATCAGCAAAAAGGGATGTGATTTTAAAAACACAGATATCTAATTGTAGAATTATGTGTTACCTTTGAACAGCAAAAAGGGTTTTCGCTTCTTCCCCAAAGAGGTATAGTTATAGTTTTGCCTAGCTTTAATGTGTTGACAAATGTGTAAACACACACACACACACACACACACACACACGCACACACTCTAAACTGCCTTTATATGAGTGAATAAAACTGACATGAACTAATCCTAATAAAAGAAATATTGAGACGAAGAAAAGGAAGTCTAAGACATCATAAAGGCTTTCTAGTCTCTTGCTAGCCTAGAAAAAAACAAATCCAGTCAGTTCAATAAAATAAGCTGGATTGCCCAGTAACATCTGGGTTTCCAGATTTGACTTATAATATCAAAATCATAAAAACACAGAACTTGATCTTGGTTTCTATCATGACTTCCTGGGGAGCAAGGGCCAGGCTGCTTCTCTGTGCTTCACCATTTAATTGGCCTGATGAAGACCGTCTGGGTGGATTGAGAGCTCCCTGCAGAGGCCCTTCCCCACTTGGACCTGCCATCTCTTTTTCACCACGGCCATACCCACACCCGTACTCCGGCTCCCCACCTTCCTTCCAAGGACTGCCCATGGCGTCCCATTTTGCAGACTTCTCTCCCCCATCCTCTTTGATCACCAGCTTAACTTGGTAAGTTCCTGGCGCACTTCAAGACTAGCTCTGAAGTCACCCCATCAGAGCCCTTTGCCGCCGTGGCACCATGGTCCTGCCCTATTGCATCCGTGTGTTGACACAGCTGTCTCCCACTCTCACTGCACAGGAGCCGGGGCTCGGAGGGGCCTTGGTCACATCGGTAGCCCCAGGACACTGGACAGCAGTGAAGGAAAAGAGAGAATGGACGGGGGGAGAAGCAAGGTGCTGAGCGAGTGCTGGGGACATGCCAGTGACCGTCCCTCCATCATTCTGGAGGTCCCTCCGTCCTGCAAGATGTACCATATAAGGGGTTCTTGTATGATAACCACCAAAATGTGGTTTAATCTTATTCCTGATGAGGGAAGGAATACTGAAGACGAAGAAAGTCAGAAAAACCGCCCTATATAAAGAGGAAGGTGTGTGTGTGTGTGTGTTTGTGTATGTGTGTGCAGGCAATAGGAAGCCACTGATGGTTTTCTGCACGGAAGAATAGCAAGACTGAAAAATGTTTTAAGAAGATGACCTAGCAGTGGTGTACCAATGATTGAAATGGTGTGCAGATTAAAGTACAAATTATTTCAGCCATGAAAAATTATTACAAATAATTATACTTACAGACGTCGGAGAACGAACATATATAAATACCAAAAAAAAGTAGGCTCCAAAACAATACAGAGAATAGAATCACAGTTTGTAAGATATTTTTCACAGTTTTACATATGAGAATATTTTGATATGTGGATACCGTGGAGAAAAGTTTAGGAGGTTAAATATCAGAGCTTTAATAGGAATGTTATCTGAGTGGTGAAATGTGACTTTTCCTTCTTTCTTTCCTTCGTTCTCTTTGTTTTTCTGTATTTTCTAAAATGTTTCCACCATGAACATGAACTACTTGGGTAATTTTGGTAAACCTCCTCTGAATCAGTAAATGGCCCATTTATAAATATTAAAGAGGGCAGAAAGGCAGTGGTGAGGATTTGGCCGCTGGCAGCGGCAATGGGAATAGAAAGTAGGGAGCAGAATTGAGAGCAATTACGGAGGAGTTGCTGACAGAAGCGGGTGAGAGACTGGGTGAGGAACTGAAGGGCAATCAGAAATTTGTGTGACGCCCAGCTTTCCAGCCTAAGTAGGTGGGGGACGAGCTGGTTCCCTTGCCAGAAACAGAACAGTATGGGGGGCACATAACTTGGAGGAAAAGATCCTTTCCTCTTAGACACGGTGTGTTTGAGGTGGCGACAGGTCACCCAGGAGAGCCTGCAGTTCAAGAGAGAGGTTAGGGCTCCGGGTCAGGTCAGGTGCCCCCAGGGGTTCTCATAGGACCAGTATGCCTCCCCACGGGCCGGCTTCCCGACTGTACTGACGTGAGCTAGGTACCTGTCTCTCCTCCTCCCTGGGCCACAGGCTCCAGGAGGCGGGCACCCACTTGTCGTGTCACCGTGCCGCCCTCAATGCCTAGACGCACGCCTGGTGCCGAGGCACTTAATACATGTTGGAGAAGTGGATGAGCGAATCCTCTACGGTGACAGCTCAAGGAGGTGAGTGGACAAATCCGACGGCGAAAACAGGGAGGCAGGCGGGCCTGAAACTTGGGAAATTCTCACCTAAGTGTGGGCGGGAGCAGTTCTGCCAATCAAACGGATGCAGAATGGATGCCAAACAGAAACAAAGCGACTTTCCAGAAAGCAAGACGAGCAAAAGAGAAAAGGAGACCAACAACAACCGCCATGGCTGAGAGCTAGAGGAGCAGGGCTGGAAAAAAGTTCACCCATCCCAAGGTTACTGGTGATTCGGGGGAGGATAATTTCACAAAGACAAAAGAACGAACGAAAGCACCACAGTCTTTTAGGTAGTGTGGTGCAGAGGTAAAAGAACAGAGCCCGAGGAGCAGCTGAGTCAGGGCAGGACTTCAAACTCACAGAGGCGGGATCCTGACATGTTAGTACTCGGGAAGCAAAGGGTCTAGGCTGCAGCGGGAGGTGGCTGGGCTGGGACGACCTCGCAGGAGGCAGGAGGATTACCGCTGAGACGGACGAGGAAGGCTGGCTGCAGCTGTGTCCTCTGAACCCCTGCAGCACTCGGGCCGGCACCACACAACTTGGCTCTGATTATACACTCATATTATTCGCTGCTGTTCATGTGCCTTCTCTCCTCATTTAGATGGCACGGACCAAACCTTCAGGACTCTCCATAGCAAATTCTCGATGAGAGTTGGTAGTCGACGGCTTAAATCCCATAGGATAAGTGCCAAAGAGAATAGAGCTACCGACACGAATACATATGCGGTAACTTTTCAACAGACACCACTGCAAAAAAAACTATTTTTAAAGTAGCAACGTGACACCTTCCTCCCCTTTTTCCCTAAGAGCAAAACACCCCCATTATCTTAGGCAAGGGCCTTACCATGCCCCAGGGTCCTTGCCAGCTACTTGCAAGATGACATTTTTATGATTCTGGACCACCCTGCCATTCGCTGCGAGTCAGCTGGGGACAAGTGGCTGAGAGCCGCGGCGGCTTCCAGGGAGGCAGATCCCTGGGTGGCCCCTTGGTTTGGTTGGAGACGGATCTCCTAGGGCTGGCCTGCTTGGGTCCCAGGGTGCACACCTAGCACGTTTCCATGAGAGGTACAACCCTGCAGCAAGACTCCACGCAAACCAATCAGGGAGCCCCCAGCCAGGCCAGGAATGAAACTCTAGACGGGAAGCTGACTCAGAACAGACCTGCCAAGGCAGCTGCCAGCTTCGGCAAGGCTTGCCCTGCTCCTGACCCACATTGGAGCAGCTGGGACCCGAGCGGTCCCAGAATTTGCGTGATGAACTCAAGATTCCTATCGAGCTGGCATCACTAAGCAGCTAAAATGCCAACTGTCACTTCAAAAAGAAGGCAGGACGGGGACTTCCCTGGTGGTCCAGTGGTTAAGAATACACCTTCCAATGCAGGGAACGCAGGTTCGATGCCTGGTCGGGGAACTAAGATCCCACATGCCACCGGGCAACTAATCCCGCACGCCACATGGAAGAGCCCGCATGCCGCAACTAATTCCTGACGCAGCCAAATAAATAAATAAATATTAAAAAAAAAGAAGAAGAAGCCAGGATGGACAAGAAGGGCTCGCACACACTCGCACACCTCCAGACAAATCATTAACATTCCTCAACCCGTCATTCCAACTATATCTTCTGCTGAATATGACCTTGCTGCTCACAAGTATTTTGCAACAGGGGAAATCAACTATGCCAATTTAGCACTTCTTCCCTTAAGCTTTAAGATGCTTACATAGACATTTAAAAACATGTTAGAAACATATTCATAAACTTCACTGAAGATTTTCGCACACTGAGATATTTTTAAAAGTTTGCTAAACATGCCTATTAGTTTTTCTTCAAGAATAAGCTTGGATTTCTAAGCTACTCTTGCTGTAAGTTACACCTTCCAGCAAGAAAAAATGAACATGTGGAAATTATATGACTGTTTTTAGAACACTGGGGTCCATTTAATATATTGAAGCAATAATCTATCAAATAGGACCCAAGAGTCCAGAAAGCTTCATGAGCCCTTTCACATATGTTAAATTACTCCCCTGAGACTGGTCTATGAACTAAGAATCTGCATCATTAATTAAAGAAATGGATTGGGCTGTCCTAACACGAAAGCACACCCTGCAGTAAGAGAGACTCATATACACACCTTAATTGCAAAATGAACATTGGGAAGAGTAGTTTTCAGAATTAAGCACAATGTGTGTGATTCAACGTAGTTGCTAACCTAGGGTTCAACAGGTGTGGGACCTTTCCCTCATTTTAATTTGGCCAAACACTTCATATTAAATTATGCTGAGAATTTAAGTTGACTGAAGAAAAACATTGCAGAGAAGAATGTCTTGCTAAACATTAAGATTTACAGGCTTGCAAGGAAAGAACAAATCTATCCATGGAACATTTCATATCCAGAAGACTAGTCTAAGAGCTAAGATTTTAATGCTGCCAAACTAGCCAAGAGCTGCCAAGTATTATACGAAATTCGTATGCACATTAAAAAAAATATTCCCTGTTTATAAACAATCTTTCATATGTGTTGGATAGAAAAGCACTAAGTGACAATTAATTGGCTGACTTCTGCAATCTGTCATTAATTGCTATTTCCAAGTTAAAACCATCCCATTAAATTTTATTCTCAGAGCTTTATATCAAACCCATTTATAAGAAAGTTTCTATTTCTCAATGAGATGTCAAATAGTTTACCTAATGGTCCCATTGCCATAGGATTTAACTCTTTTATGTAAACATTTTAGATACACTGGCCTCTCTTATTCACTACTTGTTATTTTAAAATATACATTCTCTTTTTATAGAAAAAGAATAAGCTCATCTCCCCTCTTCCCACTCCCATCCCCAGCCCCCCTCAGTGAATCTAGCTTTTCAAGGGCTAGCGTTTACAAGTTGAGGTCTAAGATCTCTGAACAAACATCAGCCCTGATTAAAGCACACACAGTCTAAAAGTTTTGTGTTTTATGCTTAGTCTCTATACAAGTCTCAACTGTAGGGAAGGTAGCTGTTGGCTCAAATTATAATGTCAGTCAACATGAGGCAGAAAATTAATCTAAAGATGTTTAATGCAGGCTCATCTGAAAGTACCTTCTTTTGGATAAAAAACAGAAAAATACTAGCTAAGTGATATGTGACAGTGATGAACCAATCATTTATCCAAACACTGAAATGTGTCCCATGATGATCTTTCCACAAGTTTCTG
Source organism: Balaenoptera musculus (assembly GCF_009873245.2). NCBI lineage: Eukaryota > Metazoa > Chordata > Mammalia > Artiodactyla > Balaenopteridae > Balaenoptera > Balaenoptera musculus. Next base: position 12,990,052 of record NC_045805.1, on the reverse strand, counting down.
GAAAGAACACGAAAACACACTGTATAAGAACAATCTGAAATTGGAGAGCAATTTACAAATAACGCTACATTTACAGAGAAACCATGAAAGTACGAAGGCCTGGTATAATAAAGGTTTATAACAATGGTAGCTCCCACAAGAAACACACAAATAACTCCTCCTGATGTTCCAGATTTTCCACAAATGAATTATTAGGACACGGTCACCAGACAAAAAAAAAATTGTCAGGTTTTATGAAGCATTGTACTTAAAATTCAGACCAATTTCTGAGTTCCTTCCCTGTAACAACATACCCCAGAGTTCAATATACTTACTCTCCGGTCTGGTTCCTGGCTTTCTGGTTTTGCACGAGGTCTGGAAAATGTACAGATGGTAATAATCTGTGGCTTTACTTCAAATCCTGATGACTGCTTTTATTCTCCTGATTTCCTTTGGTGCCAAAGATGTCGTTCTGGTCCAGAGTTCCCGCATGTTAAGTGAAACTGCTGTCAACATTTTATTACATTCAGCACTTCAGGTTTCCTGAGAGCTAGCTCCAGCAGTAAAGATTGCCATGCTCTGTATATTTTTCAATCCTCTTTTTCTTTTTTTACCTCCATGGAAGGGTGCTGGTCTCTCCTTAAGCAGCACAGAGATTTCAAGCTGTACGTTTCCAGACCGCATTAAAATAAATACTAATGCAATTCATAACTAGCTTCAGACATTTCTTTCCTTCCCCGGTCGCTCTGGCAGTGTTAATTTTCCCACACTCTCCTAGAATGGGGAAGGCTTGTCTGGGCAAGTAAGATAACACTTGGGCAGGAGATTAAAAGCCCACACTGAAGTCATTAAGTACCTACAGGGCTGGGCCCTGAATCCACTCAGCATGGTCTCCAAACACCATCACCTTGACTTGAAAAGCAACAGGAAAAGCCTAACGACTATGACAATCTCATTTTGGCATTTCCAGGCCCTTGAACCACCTGTATTTTACATAACGAAACAGCACTTCAACTTAGAGGCCAGAACAGGAGGAAATGCCTGACTTTCATTTCATTGCACCTTAAATTATGTGACCTGTGAACAAACTATTGAGGTCTAGAACTCAGGTGACCATAAGTCCTATTTTTTGTGCCGAACAGTTCCGGTGTGTAATTATTCCCAACACTGACTTTTGCTCTCAAAAGTGTCCTGATCTCATCAACACTTGGTTACCTTACCTATAGCTTTGACTTCAGTTCTGGAAAGTTCTTTACATTTGCCATGTGTGTTTGAAAAACTAGTGGACACCTCTACCCCCAAAATCACAGGTTCAAATAAAGATTTAGCCATTCTGACTGTTGAGACCATACACCTTTCTCCTATGTATTGCTTGTACTTAGGCACTCTTACACCAACTTATGAAACCATCTATTTTATGATATTGATTTTAATTATTTTTCTTTTTCCTTATTAATATAAATCTTGAAAATCCCACCTCTAACTTAGTACAGAAAAAAGAATCCTTCATGGCGTAAAGGAACACTCCTTCCAAGCTACAGGGTGTGGTCAGAAGGTTGAAGCTATAGAAGTATTTTGATATGGGTGTGATAAGACTGCATCTCCCTTCCTCCCATTTGCTGCATGATTACAGAATGAAGAAGAAAGCAGCAACACATTCTTCTTTGGCCATTTTTTAAAGAACTATCATTAAAGAATCTTGGGAGTTATCCATAAATAACAATTACTATTAAGGGAAATCATAAAGAATAAACACAAATCCTTGTCTGAGGGATGGGAAAGTTGGTATCCTCTGGTTTTTTTTTTTAATCCTTGAAGAATTTAAATAAGCCTTTTAGGCATAAGAAAATGTAGATATCTGGGAAAATTGGGTATAACTGAAAAAATTAAGAAAGAAGAATCAACTGGAAATACGAGAGATCTGGAAAAAGAATTCTTGGGGAAATCAAATAAATAGGAAACAAAGACAACCATTTGAGGAAATGATTTCTCCTCATGTCATAGAAGCTGAACTCCTTCTCCATGCCCTCTCCTATCCTGTCTCAATTCCATCACTACCTTGATGTGGATGACTCCAGCCTTTATTTCAGATGTACTCTCTCTCCCAAGCCCAGTCTCACATAATCAATTTCTAATGTCCCCACCTCAAGGGGTTTTAGCACCAAAAATGATTGCTGCTTTGACATTCCATATTTTTGATAAAGCCAGCCACCAAGGCTCAAACGCCAACGTGTCTTCCTCTTGCCAAGTCCCATAAGTGCTATCTCCAAAATATTCGTGTATCTATCCTCTATGAAGCTACATCTTTTCTTCCCCCTCCCCAAGTGGGACCACTTGATCCCTGTCTGCAGTAGCCTCAGCCAAATCTTCAATTCCCACCCCAATCGCACCCTGAGATGTGAGACCTTGCATTTAACCCGAGCCAGCTCCACCCTGGGGTCTTACATCAGGTAGCGCTAGTTGCCAGTCCCTCCCTAAAGTCCCAGCTTTAATCAAAGGGCTCCTAGCTCCCTAACCCCAGCCTGCCTCCACTCCCTCAAATAACAGGGCTTCACCCCTAAGCTTTGCTCCCAAGCTCTCGTCCTGGTAAGTGCCCAGTAAGTCTGGCTCCTCCTGAGTTTGGGACTCTTGCCAGTTTCCCAAGTTGGCCCCGAAAAACCCTTCCCCAATCTCCAGTTCAATGCTGGAATCTGCTAGCCCTGGCACACTGTGTTTATACCCAGAGTTGACTGGTTGTCTAAGGGCCCGGAGATTGCCACACCTGCCAGAAACTGCTTGCCAGCTCTAAATGTAACGTAAACTCCCACCAGGCGAAAACCAGAGCCAGAAACAAGGCACTCAACAGAATTCTATTTGCTCCATCTGGGCCCTGACGCGGGTTCCGGGCCCCTGTTCCAGCTTTGGAAATGCCACGGGCTTCGGCTTTCTTCGGCTGAGTCGACCCTTCTGGTTTTACCCCCATTAAATAACTAATTGGACATTCTGTTTTCCTGATCTTCATTTCTAGCCCCCTTGCTCCCCCAGTAAAGATGACAGCTTGCTCCAGTATGGACCTTCCAAGCAGCCACCTCCCACCATTATCTGCCACCCCTCCTAGTTTCTGCCCATGGCCACCACTGTCCATTGCCTACCTGACAGCTACCCTCCCTCTTTCTTCCTGGCTTACAGAACCCTGATCCTTTGATCTCTTGAAGCACAGGCCCTTCCTCAGCCCTAAGGAAAGAATCATACCTTGTCATGGCAATTTGGCCAGTAACTGAAAGGAATATGCATGTGACCTATTCATGGCTAATTAAACATAAGGCATCTTCTGAGGACAGCTTTCTGTCCCAACTTAAAACCAACCAACCAAACAAACAAACAAAAACACCAGGAAAAGGGCTCGTGCCAATTCTCTGCCTTGAATGCACAGGAGATATCTGGAGCTGCAGCAGCCATCTTGAGATCAAAAGGCAACAACAGAGGATGTGCAAGCCAATATTCTAATGACAGTGAAGAGAAAGACCAAGAGGGCCTGTGTTCTTGACAGCATCATTGGGTTATTTCCCTAGCCCTTGCCTATCCATCCCAGGTTTCTTGTTATGTGATTCAAATAAATTCCTATCTGTTTGACCCAGTATTAGCCAAGTTTCTATTACAGGCAACCAAACTCTGTTCCTCTAATAGAACAGACACATGGACTGCATAACTTTCTAGGAAGACTGTGCTGTGTTTGGTGCCTGAGGTTGGGTTGGTCAATATCCCCCCAGTTTCCTTTTCCCTTCTTCTCATTCAATCTTTCTCCTCTCCAATTTGCTCTATACCAAAGGTATTGGCACTTAGCTCACACACATGTTTTGTTTTATATATATAATATTTTTAAAGTACATGAGTGACAACAGTGAAAACAGTGGAGGAGGGAATTCCATGGGCCAGTTCCTCCACAAAACAGCTAATAAAAACTGTCAGAATCAACTTTATCTGCTCTAAAGCTTTACAGCAACCAGGGGAACACATAATCAAGAAAAAAGTGGCTAAATATCAGTAAGAGGGATTTGTGGCATTTTAACTTCCCTAGCCCCATGCCCCCTTACCCAGCTCAATGGTGGTTTCGAAGACACAACCCACTTCCCTGGTGTGGGTTACTGGTGCTGGAAGGATCAGAGCAGATGTTGTTTTCAAATAATTATGGTTATGTTTGACCTGCCTGGTGACTCCCTGAAGGACAGATGCAAAGGTCTTACGTTTATTTCATCTAATTCAGAACTCCCCCTGAGTGAAGAGGTGAGTACCCAAGAGGCATTTGTCAAAAATGTTTAAAGGCAAATGAATTATCTGCTGTCACTTGGGGCAAAGGATACTGTTTGGGACAAACAACAGACGTACCAAAAAGCCTGGTAAGAGTGAGATACTTTGGGAAATAAAAATTTTGAAAGCTCCTACATGTTCCTGGGAATCTAAAAGTTCATATGCATGGTATACCCACAGAAAAGATCAGAGAAGGTCCTAATGTTGCATTTCAAACTGACTTTCAGGCTCTGTGCAAGCAGGAAGTGAAGACTAGGGCAGAGTTGTAAATGGCATGGCTGAGTATTGAAGGCATGCTCCAAACACACACAGCCTACTAGCTATTAGCTATTTAATTTTTTCTTTTTTCTCTCTCTCCCCTCTTCTTCCTCCTCCTCCTCCCCCTCCCCCTCCTCTTTTCTTTTCTTTTCTTTCCTTTTTTTCTTTTCTTTTTTTTTTTTGGTTTGAGAAGTTTAAGGAAATCTCTGTCAAAATTGCTAACTGAACACTACACTAACCAAAGACATCAATGGCTTTATATGACAAAGAATATAGGCTTCACAAAATTGTTTCAGAAAAATCACTAAACAAAGATCAGCAACCACAAAAATCAAGAGTAACAAGGCCTGAGAAGGAGGGGGAATCTGATTTCCAGTGTAGCCACATTACAGTATTCAAAACATCCAGTCTTCAACCAAAACAAAATTACAAGGCGCGTAAAGACACAAGAAAGTATGGCCATATATGGGGGAAAAAAGAAAATAATAGAAATGGTTTCTGAAGAAGCCCAAACATTAAACTTAATATTAAGCCCAATATTAAACTAGACAGACTTTAAATCTATCATTTTAAATATGCTCAAAAAGCTAAAGGAAACCATATGCACAGAACCAAAGGAAACCATAAAAATAATGTCTCACCAAACAGAGAATATCAATAAACAGATACTTTGTAAAATGAAACCAAATAGAAATTCTGGAGTTGAGAAGTACAATAATTGAACTGAAGAGTTCAACATCAGATTTGAGCAGAGAGAAGAATCAGGGAACTTGAAGATAAATTAATTGAGATTACCCAGTCTTAGCAGACTAAAAATAAGAATACAAAAAAAAAAAAAATGAACATAACCTAAGAGATCTATGGGATATCATCAAGAATACCAACATATACATAACGGGAGTCCCCAAAAGAGAGGAGAGGAAAAAGGCAGAAAGAACACATGAAGAAATAATGACCAAAACATTTAATCTGTATATCCAAGAACCTCAACAAACTCCAAGTACGATAAATTCAAAGAGATCCACGTTGAGACACACTGTAATCAAAGTATTGAAAAATGAAGAGAGAATCCCCAAAATAGCAAGAAATAAGAGACTTGTCACATACAAGGGAGTCACCATAAGCTTAACAGTTGATTTCCTGTCAGGAATCATGGAGGGCAGGCAATGTGATGACATTCTAAATGCTTAAAAAAAACTATCAACTAAGAATTCTATATTCAGCAAAAC